>NC_044031.1:626931525-627231525 GCF_901765095.1 Microcaecilia unicolor
TGCATCTGTTACTCTCTCATAAAGAGGCTCATAAGAAAAAGTGGAGCCAACCTCACTTGCCCTGAAACTTGGAGGAATGTAACAGGGCTGACCACTTGCTCTTCTCACTCTTGCTACCAGGACTATGACAGGGGACACTCAATCCAGTTTCATGGAAATACTTTTAAAACAAATAGGAGAAAATATTTTTTCATGCAGCAAATATTTAAGTTCTGGAACTTGTTGCTAGAGGATGTGGTAACAGTGGTTAGCGTATCTGGGTTTAAAAAAGGTTTGGACAAGTTCCTGGAGGAAAAGTTCAGTCTGCTGTTGAGACACTGCTTGCCCTGGGATTGATAGCATGGAATGTTGCTGCTATATTTGGGTTTCTGCCACGTAGTTGTGACCTGGCTTGGCCACTGTTGGAAACAGGATACTGGGCTAGACGAACCATTAGTCTGACCCAGTATGGCTATTCTTCTCTTCTTGATCAGTGTCCTTGTTCTGGGCTTCCCTTTCTCATGACTGATGTGATGTTCATTCTCTCTCCTGATTCATGTTTTGTTTTGCTCTGTTCTGGCTACAGTAACACAGTGGACGATGAAGAGGAGATGTTATATGGAGACTCCAGCCTATTGTCAAGCCCTAGTAAGGAGGAACCACACAGGCCCAATCTTCCTTCTGCTGAGAAGGAATCCTGTACTTACCGAGTGGAACCCACTCACTGGTGTGTTTTGGTGCGCGAGTCAGGCCAGATGGAGGTAAGGTGAATTTCCCATACAATGCAGTCCTTGCAGGTATTCATTCTTTATGCTAGGAATGCCTAGGTATTCTGAATAATTTGAGTTCTTCCAGCTTCAGTGTAAGAGTAATGTATGCAATTTTTCTCAGGTCTTCCAAATAGTGCTCCCCCGACATTGCTAGAGTAATACACAAATACCTTCTTGGAAAGGATCGGTGGGGTTATTGAGGATTATGTTCTAGGTTATTAATATGTCTAACTTTTGTGTAGGTTGGTTGTATCTGCCCTAGAACTCATGTTCAGATGGGCTGAATATGAAAATTTATACATAAATAGGAGGAATTATTTTTCCACTCAAAAAATAGTTAAGTTTTGGAACTCGTTGCCAGAGGATGTGGTAAGTGCAGTTAGCATATCTAGGTTTAAAAAAAGGTTTGGAAAAGTTTCTGGAGGAAAATCTGTAGTCTGTTATTGAGATAGACATGAGGGAAACCACTGCTTGCCCTGGGATTGGTAGCATGGAATTCTGCGATTAATTGGGTTTCTGCCAGATACTTGTAACCTGGATTGGCCATTATTGGAAACAGGATATTGGGCTGGATGGACCATTGGTCTGACCCAGTATGGCTGAGAACATAGAAATAGCCATACGAGGTTAGATCAGTGATTCATGTAAGTGCATTCAGTGCTTCTCACCATGTGGGAGGTAAGCCCATCTCTGTACAGCCTCTAGTTGTTCGCTTCATGAGAGGTTTGCTGTTGTCAAACCTCCAGCTGTATCATGGGATCTCAATTTTGTCCTCACCCAGATAATGAAAGCTCCTTTTGAGCCACTTGATTCCTGCCATCTGAAGTATTTGACCTGAAAAGTTGTGTTTTTGGTGGAGGTCACTTCAGCTCGCAGAGTCAATGAGCTTCAGGGTCTAGTAGCTGTTCTACCTTACACTAAGTTTCACCACAATAGAGTAGTTTTCCACACACACCCTAAGTTCCTTCCTAAGATAATATTGGTATTCCATCTTCATCAGTCAATCGTCCTGCCAACATTTTTCCCAAAACCACATGCCCAACCTGGCAAGAGTATACTTCAAAGAAGATCAATCAAAATGATAAACGGGATGGAACTCCTCTCATATGAGGAAAGTCTAAAGAAGTTAGGGTTCTTCAGCTTGGAAGAAAGACGGCTGAGGGGGGATATGATTGATATCTATAAAATCCTGAATGGTGTAGAACGGGTAGAAGTGAATCAATTTTCACTCTTTCAAAAAGTACAAAGACCAGGGGACACTCAATGAAATTGCATGGAAATACTTTTAAAACAATTAGGTGGAAATATTGTGCTTTTCCCGATTGCTACTCCTCTCCAGATAGAAGGCTGCTTGGGAACATATGTATAATTTTTGATGTTGATATGCTTGACAGTTTGTAATTGTCTTTGACTTGACTCTTTTTTTTTTAATTTATATTCATTTTGGTTGTGAATATTTGCCTTTTTGCTGTTGGTTGGTATCTTATTCTCTGGTTTGTTGTGGGGTTTGTGATTTGGCTCTACTAGTTGATAGTGATCCTTCGTCTAGCAGTGATAAGGACAAGTATTTTGTTCCATTCATTAAGTGTGTGGCAGCTTGCAACTCGGTTATCCGTAGTATTATCATATAATAGAGGAACCATACCCTTAAGTTGACCATTTTTGAGTTATGTTGAGGCAATGGTTGTTTAGAAACATGATGGTAGATAAGGGCCAAAAGGCCCATCCAGTCTGCCCATCCTCAGTAACCACTTATTTTCTTTCCTAAGGAATCCTGTAGGTGTAAATAAATAATACTTAGGATAACGATTATTCTCAGATTACTTATTCCAAGGTTCCTAGCTCAGTCTAGGGGTATTATTATACAGAACCTTGGATCTGTTACCTTATCAGATGTACCATGGGAGAACTGACACCAAGCCACAGATTATATATATATATATATATATATATATATATATATATATATATATATATATATTATAGATAAGAAAATATAGGTACAAATATAAAAGCTCTGGCAAGCTTTGGCTGAATACAAAAATACGGCTGATAAAGTTACAAACTATATTGTCACAACTACACACTGATTCTTACTGTTACTATATGAATCACACCACTGATTGGTAATGGCAATGCTATAACTATGTCACGAGGTAGTACAGTTATTAGCAGCTTATCTTCCTGACCAAGAGTCACTAAGGTAACCTCTCCTGGCTAAGGCCAGCTCTGCACTAATCCCAGACTACTAGGAAATAAATCACTGTGTCACTCACCAGCCTGTCTCTCTCGGGCAGTCTCTTGGATGTGGGCACAGGTTACTTCTCCGACTCAAGCTGACTTTTGCAGCAAGTCTTAGCCTCAGAATTATCTCAGGGCCTCTGCACAAACAGGGTCACAGTCACTCTGGCTGGTACGGCTGAACCAACACTACTTCCTCCCGATACACAGTTCACAAGACTGCGGGCCTTATCAGGTCTCTCTCACTCGTCTTCTTGTCCGCTTCTACCCTCTTCCAGGGCTTCCGACTAACTGATTTCTTCTTTGTTCCCGCTTTTCCAGAACCTCTCGGTCAGGTGACTGCAGGAGCCCAGTCTGGATCTTCCTCAGCTCACTGCATGTCAAGAAGGGTCCGTTGTTCTTGACCTTCAAGTTGTTACATTGTGGTATGCATTTTCTGTTTCTCACCCGCCTTGCTGGAGCTTCAGCTTCTCGGGGAGATAAAGAGGGGCTGGTTTGCCCACAGCATGTCCTTGGTGTTACATGACTGCTAGTGATTTTCCAGAAAGCTGAATTAGCTAAATCACTGCTGTGCAGGTCATAGGGTACAGACGCCATCTTGATGTCATAGGATTATGCAGGCCAAGACCAGCAAGGTGAGACACACAGGGAAATACCCCTACAATCCCACATACCTGTCCCACGCTTTCTTAAACTATTGACACAGCCCCATCTCCATGATCTCCACCAGGAGGCCACTCCATGCATCCACCACCCGTTCCTGTTCATCATAAAAAGGCCCCTCATTCCAGAGATTTTCTTCATTTGAAAAAGGCTCACCTCCTGTACATTAACGCCACTGAGGTATTTAAAAGTCTCTATCATATCCCCTCTCTCCCACCTCTCTTCCAATGTATACATGTTGAGGTTCATAAGCCTGTCCCTGTGTGTTTTATGACGGAGACCGCTTACCAATTTTGTAGCCGCTCTCTGGACCATCCTTTTTATATTTTTCTGTAGGTGAGGTCTCCAAAATTGCACACAGTATTCTAAATGGGGCCACAACAGAGACTTATACAAGGGTACTATCACCTCTTTTTTTCTTGCTGGTCATCCCTCTCCTTAAGCAGCCAAGCATCCTTCTATCTTTGACCATCGTTTTTTCTACCTGTTTGGAGACCTTAAGGTCATTAGACACAATCACCCCCAAGTCCCACTCTTCTTTTGTACACAGAAGCACTTCACCCCCTATATTGTAATGTTCCCCTGGATTCTTATAACCCAGTTCTTAGCATTAAATCATATTTGCAAATTATCGGACCTTTCTTCAAACTTCGCTAGCTCCTTCTTCATTCCATCCTTCTTCATGCCATCCACAACCTTCAAGGAGCCCACCCTATTACAGAGTTTGGTATCATCTGCAAAGAGACAAAACTTCCCAGACAGGCCTTTCGCAATGTCACTCACAAAGATGTTAAAAAGAACAGGCCCAAGGACCGATCCCTGTGGTACACCACTGATAACATCCATTTCCTCTTAGCAAGCTCCATTTACCAGGTCTCCTCCTATTTAACCAGTAGTTCATCTTTGGCCTTGTTTGCTTGGCTGTTTTAGTTTTTGCTTAGAAATTTGTGTAATTATATATTTGTTTTTATTTATTTATTATGCTTGTGTAACTATCAGTCAGTTTTTGTTTATTTTGGGTTGTGTTGGTATTATAGACATTTGTATTTCCACCTGGTGCTTCTATGCTTTCAGAAATGTTCGAGATAGGATATGATGTTGGATGTCCTGGTTGGTCATCCAAATGATGCAGTTGTCAGGGGTTCAGTTTGTGTTAGTATTTGGCTACAACAGTGTGAGTTAAGCCCGAGAGTTCAGAAATTTTCCATAAATCCCAGAAAGTAGCGCTGATTCTTTCTAGCAAACATTGTAATAAAGAGTGATCAGTCATGTAGATAAGTCCCAGTCATTATTGTGAATGTTGCTGTCCAATAATGGCGTTCTGGTGTCTACTTTGAGTCTCATGAGGAGTTTAGTTGAGGTACCAAAAAGCACTACAATCGTTGCGTCGTTCAACGGTGAGCTTATGGTGTGGAGAGGAGATTTGGTATTTATAAACCTCAGGCTGTGTGTTAGCAGAATCAAATCTGACCCACGTGCGGTCTGCAGAGTGGGTCATGGCAGGTTAGAGAGATAGTCTGAAGGAAAAGCACTTGCCTTAATGTTGTCAGTTAGGGCTTCTTTTTCCTTGGCTGCCATTCTTCCATAACAGTCATTTAGCCCTACTTGCCTTAATGTTGTCAAGTAGGGATTCTTTTTCTTTTTTCCTTGGCTGCCATTCTTCCATAACAGTCATTTAGCCCAAGATGAAACTTTGGTAGGTGGGTCAGCATCCGCCTAGGGTGTAGCTCTCACAGAATTACCTACGGGAGAGCACAGCTATTTTGTGTGAGCACCTCATTTCTATCCGCCTCCTCCAAGAAAGTGGTGTACAGGTCCTTGCATCAAAGGTCAACCAGGGAGGTTGTGGTAAGCTTCATATGGGGAACGCGTTTGGCTGGTTGCATTTTACTGAATTGGTTCTTGCATTGGGTCATCATCTGGTAAGGCTGTGTTCTGCATCTCATGGAGATCACGGTTGGCAGCGTGTAATTTAATGATCACAGAGCTTGCTGTGTGGGGAGGAATGTTTGGCCCTTACTCTGTGAGATATGCTCTCACCATTGAAGATCTTGGGTCACTCTGTTCCCAGAACTGCTGTCAGGTGGTTGCCTCGTAGCGTTGGAGGTCTGGCTCCTTTTGCTTCCAGGGCTCCTTTTGCTTCCAGGGAGCTTTCACTTAATGGAGGGTTGCTGGCTCCATGTGAATGGCACGCCAGTCATCAGATCGAGGCCAGACTGGAGCTCTCCAGAGCACCTGTCGTCGGCCCGATCCCCAAGCCAGACTCACTCACAGTACTCTGTGGATCTACCCCCTCACAGGTGGGAGTCCCTGCTACGTCGGACCTCTGGGTCGTTAGGTTGCAAACTAACTTGGGCTGACATCAAAGTCTGACGGGGCTGTTGTGTATGGAGTCGCCACTACGCTTGGATCTCCCTGGCACTCCCTGATGTAACATTTATCCAGTCACTAAACTAGGTCCTGCAATGCCTGCTAGAAGCTATCTGTTAATGCTGTGGTACAAAGTTGAAGTTTTAAGACTAGGGGGAAAAGAGTATGGAAATTAGTTGATAAAGTTTGCTTTTTTATATATTTTTTCTGCCTATCACTAACCTATAATTTCTCCTTTAAACCCCAACCTTTAAGTTCCCAAAGCTATCTGTTAATGCTGAGGTACAAAGTTCAAGTTTTAAAACTAAGGGGATAAAGTTTTTGTTTTATTTTTTTAAATGTTTATTCTGCCT
Organism: Microcaecilia unicolor; assembly: GCF_901765095.1. Lineage (NCBI taxonomy): Eukaryota > Metazoa > Chordata > Amphibia > Gymnophiona > Siphonopidae > Microcaecilia > Microcaecilia unicolor. The sequence continues at coordinate 626,937,902 of NC_044031.1, forward strand.
ATCACTAACCTACAATTTCTCCTTTAAACCCCAACCTTTAGGTTCCCAAAGCTATCTGTTAATGCTGTGGTACAAAGTTCAAGTTTTAAGACTGGGGGAAAAAAGAGTATGGAGATTAGTTGATAAAAGTTTGCTTTTTTTATATTTTTACTCTGCCTATCACTAAACCTACATTTCCTCCTTTAAACCCAACCTTTAAGTTTCTAAAGCACAAGGCAAAATAATGTTCACTTACCAGAGAAACGTCTTCTTCTCTCAGAACTTCTCGGAAAGCTCTCAGAACTGATGCTGAGAAAAGAATACTGAGGCAGAACCAGACGCAAGGAAGGTTGCACAACCCAGGAAACATCCCCCAAACAATGACAGGTTGGTGAAAAGCAGGAAATTATTACTGCTAGGAGACTCAATTATCAGAGGTATTAACTTAGGAACAAGGTTCAAGGGCTCCAACCTAGTGAAATGCCTTCCAGGATCATAAGCTACCAGAAGTACCGACCAAATACTGAACGTGATCCGAGAAGAGAAGAAAGATTCAAATACTGATGTTGTAATCCACTTGGGGACAAATAACCTGGACAATAATAGCAAGTGTACAGCACAGAAAGCGTTCCAAAAACTCGGGGAGGGACTGAAATCTTTGGTTTGGACTTCGGCTTTTCCTGAAGTCATTCCTACAGGACTACGCAAAACAGTGGAATTCAATAAGTGGCTTGAATCTTGGTTTAAAGAAGGTTTTAGATACATAGGAGGATGGAGTAATACATGGTGAAAAAACAGGCTGTACTGTAAAGATGGGCTTCATCTTTCTGTGTTGGGAAAAATGATCCTTGTGGACAAATTCAGAAGTTGTATTTCTAGACATTTAAACTAGATGGTGGAGGTGATAAAAAAAAAAAAAAAAAAACCAACAACAAAGGAATTCAGAAAGTCACCCCCAGAATAAACATGATTTCAGTGGGAAAGGTCATCCAAATAAAGAAAACCACCAAAACTCACTTAGCACATGGAAAGCAATGAGCACAAATGCTCATAGTCTGCTATTACAAAGACGTGGTTCAATGATTCCCATGAATGGGATGTGATCATACTGGGCTGTAATCTTTTTAGGAAGGAGAGAGAGAGCCGAAGAGGTGGAGAAGTGGCACTGTATGTGAGAGACAATATCAGAGCCGCTGAAATGCGGGGAAACTGGGGAAAGAAAGAATCTTTATGGATCGTCCTAAAAAGAGATGATGGAACCTGTATCCACACGGGGATTATCTACAGGCCTCCGACACAAATGGAGAAGCTGGACAAGGATCTGATAGAAGATATCCAAAAGATTGGTAACAAAGGGAAGGCGCTACTTTTGGGAGATTTCAACTTGCCTGATATGGATTGGAACATCCCGTCGGCAGAATTGGACAAAAGTAGGGAGATCGTGGACACCTGTCAAAGTGCCTTGCTCGGACAAATGGTGATGGAACCCATGCGGGGAAGGTTGACGGTGGATCTAGTGCTCATGAATGGAGGAAGTGTTTCCAACATGTAATAGTGATCATCACACGATATGGTTTGATATAAGGGCAGAGTGCAGACGCCCAAAACTCAAAGTACTGGATTCCAGACAAACTGATTTTGCTAAAATGGGAGAGTACTTGAAGAAGGAGCTGATGGTATGGGAAGGTGTAGGTGAAGTGGAAAATCAGTGGTCCAAGCTGAAGGCTGCTATAAATATGGCAACTAATCTTTACATGAGGAAGGTAAACAAAAAAACAAAAGAAACAGAAAGCCTACATGGTTCTCCAAACAAGTAGCTGACAAAATAAGAGCAAAGGAGGCTTCGTATAAAAAATACAGAAGAACACAGCGAGAAGATCACGGAAAAGATTAGTTCTGCAACCCAAAATTCTCCAATTAGCCTATTGTCTTACAAGTACCTGGCCAGAGGAAGGGGTGGTACTTGCTTGTTTGTGCTGAACACCAGCACCAAATGGCCTTGTTTATTTCTTTTGTAATTCAGAGAAGAAAAAAAAGGGGTCTCCACACCTTACCGTTTGTATCTAGATTGTAAGCTCTTTGAGCAGAGTGTATGGTGTACAGCGCTGCGTATGCCTTGTAGTGCTATAGAAATGATAAATAGTAGTAGTAGTAGTAGATTAAGATTAGTTTTTTACATTAAATATTACCAGTACTGGGACTGCACGGTCTAGGCCTTCATAAGTGCACCTCCACCAACACCTTTTACTTGGAGCGGAATAGGCCCTTCAGACAGTTCACTCAGCTTTATGTTTTTTTTGATCCCAACAGGATAGGGGGGTCACCATTGGAAACACACAATCTCCAATTGGCTGTCAGATTGCATTTCATTCACTTATGCCCAAGCTGGGCTGACTCTTGAGGGTCATGTCAAGGCTCACAATGTCAGAGGCGTGGCTGCGTCGCTAGCCCACTTGAGGTCAGCCTCCATTGAAGAAATTTTGAAGGCTGTGACATAGTCTTCAGTCCACACATTCACATCTCATTACTACTTTGAGCAGAATACCCAACGCAATAGTCAGTTTGGGCAGACAGTTCTGCAGAATTTGTCTGGGTTCTAGAATCCAGCTCCACTCCCCTAGGCCCATTCTGTTCTGTGCTGCACTCTCACACAGTTGTATATAGTTTCAGGTTAATTACTATTTTGTCATCACCTGCGTGGCACAATTGACCTGTGGTGGTTGGTTTCGGTGAGCCTGGGAACTATGGATTCCCACATGTGAGAATATGGCCTTCTTATCCTCTGAGAAAGTGAAGATAGTTACTCTAGCAGGTAGTCTTCGAGATCAGCAGGCCATCCATTCCCACATACCCTCCCACCTCCCTTTGGAGTTGTCTCCTTTTTGTAGTATGCTGTAGTATTGTACTGATGGTCCTGTGCTGTCACGGCAGGCAAGAAGACACTCCCTCACGCGAAGTGGTGACGCTATGCATGCTCTTAAAGCTTTTGTAGCTTGTTTAAGCTCCACACTGGGTGACGTGGATGACATCACATGTGAGAATGAATAGCCTGCTGTCCTCGGAGAATAACTGCTGTAGCAGTAATATTTGCTATCCCTCCTGAGTATTCCCAGTACTGCTGCTGCTGTAACAGTAATATTCGCTATCCCTCCTGAGTGTTCCAAGTACTGCTGCTGCTGTAACAGTAATAATTGCTATCCCTCCTGAGTATTCCTAGTACTGCTGCTGCTGTAACAGTAATATTCACTATCCCTGCTGGGTGTTTCCAGTACTGCTGCTGCTGTGATAGTAATATTTGTTATTTCTCCTGAGTATCCCCAGTACTGCAGCTGCTGTTATATTAATATTTGTTATTCCTCCTAAGTATTCCCAGTACTGCTGCTGCAGTGGTAATATTTGCTATCCCTCCTGAGTATTCCCAGTACCGCTGCTGTAAGAGTAATATTTGCTATCCCTCATGAGTATTCCCAGTACTACTACTGTTGTAAGTGTAATATTTGCTATCTCTTTTGAGTATTCCCAGTACTGCACTTGCTATTTCTCCTGAGTATTCCCAGTACTACTATAAGAGTAATATTTGCTAATCATGCTGAGTATTTCCAGTGCTACTGCTTCTGTCACTGTCAGAGCAAGATTTTCAGTATTTCTCTTTCATTACAGATTTATCAACTGCCTGAGTGGCGTCTGGTTTTTCTGGTGAAGAATTTCCCTGTTGGACAGCGGGTGCTTGTGGACAGTTCTTCTGGACAACCCACAACACAGGGTGAGGGCAAGAAGGAGGAGGTGACAAGGCAGGGAGAGATGCCACTTGTCAAAGAAGTTCTGCTGGCGGCTCTGGGCAACAAGCAGACCCGACCCTATCTTCTGGTGAGCATCTTTGTCTGTTGCCCTAAGTATCACCTCATATTTTGTGTTCCTATGTGTCCTTTCCTTGTTCTGTTTTATCTTCCGCCTTTCTTTGTGATCCTGTGTTTCACCTCATCTCCTTTGCTCAGTGTCACGAAACGCCTAGCCATCTGCCTGGGGTTACCCTGCTGCCATTTAGAGAGCCTGTCCCCAGCACAGCTGAGGTCTGCCTATACCTGCCGCTTGTTCTCTAAGTGATGCAAAGTGATGCATGTGGGAAAGAGGAACCCGAATTATAGCTACGTCATGCAAGGTTCCACTTTAGGAGTCACTGACCAAGAAAGGGATCTAGATGTCGTCATTGATGATATGTTGAAACCTTCTGCTCAGTGTGCTGTTGCAACTAAGAAAGCAAATAGAATGTTAGGTATTATTATGAAAGGAATGGAAAACAAAAATGAGGACATTATAATGCCCTTGTATCGCTCCATGGTGCGACCGCACCTTGAATATTATGTTCAATTCTGGTCGCCGCATCTCAAAAAAGATATAATGGAATTAGAAAAGGTGCAGAGAAGGGCGACGAAAATGATAAAGGGGATGGAACGACTTCCCTATGAGGAAAGGCTAAAGCGGCTAGGGCTCTTCACATAGGCACCCCGTATAAGAGGCTTGGGGAGGCTAAGCCTCCCCAGCCCAAATGCAACTCTTTTGGAGCGCTTCCCAATCTGGCGACAGCATAAGGTATTAACTGGAGCTTCCCCTCCCCGATGCCTTTCTGCCTGAGACTCTCTGCTCCCCGATTCAGTGGCCATCAATAAACAGACTGTGTGCGGGGCTATAGAGCTCTGCACGTCGCTGACAGCTTGCCGGTTCCTGCCCGAACAGAATGTTGCATCATAGAGGGTGGGACCGGAAGAGCTGTCAGCGATGCCGTGCAGAGCTCTATGGCTCCGTGCACAGTGTTTGTTTACTGATGGCCACTGAATCAGAGAGGCAGCGGGTTTGGCAGCAAGGCAGCATGGAAGGGAAGTTCCAGCTTCTTTTTCTTTTTGTGGCTAGGGGGAAGAAAAAAGAGAGAGAAGATAATGCTGGAGGCAGGAAATGGGAGGAAACAGAGAGGATGATGAGGGAGGGAAGAGGCAGAGGCGCACAATGTTGGATTGGATATTTGGGGGGAGGGCAGACAGAGAAGCAAGGCTAGATGTTTTGGGGGAGAAGAGGCAGATGGGCAAAGCTGGATATTAGGGGGAGAGAAGAAACAGAGGAGCAAAAAGCTAGATATTTGGGGGGGGGGGGGGAGAGACAGAGGAGCAAAGATGGATAGTGAAAAGAAAAACAGGCAGTGGAAGAAGAGAGGCTGAGGTGTAGAGTGAAGAGAGAGAGGGAGGAGCAATGCTTGAAGGTTTGGGAGAGACAGAGGTGCATTGTATGGGGAGAGAGAGAGAAGAGATCTGTATGGTATGTGAGGTGGGAGAGAGAGAGGAGATCCTGGGTGCCTGGGGCAGGGGAAGAGAGAGAAGAGATGCTGCATGGCAGGGAGGGGGAAGAAAGTTAGATGGAGGAAGAGAAACAACCTTCAAAAAAAAGGCTGGTTATATCACTACAGGCATTTCCTTTATCTGTGTCAACTAGTAGTATGGGAGCTGCCATCAACAAACGTACACTGTCTTATTGCCTAGCCAATGGCATTTCCTTCATTTGTCCAGTCGTGCATGACTCTTGAAGGTCGTGTCACAGCTCCTAATGTCAGAACTATGGCGGCGGCATCAGTTGCCCACTTGAGATCAACATGTATGGAGGAAATTTGTAAGGCTTCATTGTGGACATCTGTTCATTCGCTCGCTGCCCACTACTGTTTCGAAGAAGGTTCCTGATTCAAAAGTAGGTTTGGCTAGTCATCCAGAATCTCTTTGGGGTCCCTCCTATGCCCATTTCTTTTCTGTTTAGGCCACATTCCAAAGAAAAGGATATTTCCTTCCAAAAATATACTGGCTGCAGTGCTTTGCTGTTTTTTCCCCTTTTTCTATTGAAGCTAGGGACTCCTTGTGTTGAGAAGAATTGCTATTCTATTTGTCTTAGGAAAAAACTAAGTTACTTCCTGTAGCAGATGTTCTCTATGGACAGCAGGATACAAGTCCTCACCTACTTACCCACATCGCTGAGAAGTTGAATTCTGCTCTAAGTATTTATAGACTAGGGAGGTTCTGTGCAACAGTGGCAGACAGGAAATGATGTGTGTGTGCAGTGAGGTGGCTCAAAAGCTTTCAGTTGTTTTTAGCTTCCCACATAGGTTCCATTGTTAACATTGTGCATGCTGTGAGGCCTTGTATTCTGCTACAGGGAGAAAACCTTCAACAGGTACTTAACTTGGTTTTACTTGTACACGTCCAAGTTATTTACTACTACTACTACTTAACATTTCTAAAGTGCTACTAGGGTTACGCAGCACTGTACAATTTAACATGGAAGGACAGTCCCTGCTCAAGGAGCTTACAATCTAGAAGACAGGTGTACAGTCTAAAGCTTACAATCTAAAAGACAGGTGTACAATCTAAAGCTTACAATCTAAAAGACAGGTGTACAATCTAAAGACAATCTAAACAATCTAAAGACAAGTGTACAGTCAAAAGACAAGTGTAAAGTCCGTCTGATAGGGCATACTATATTTCACGAAAGGTTAGGTGCCGAAAGCAGCCTTGAAGAGGTGAGTTTTAAGCAGAGATTTGAAGATGGGTAGAGAGGGGGCTTGGTGTAGGGGTTGAGGAAGATTGTTCCAAGCATAGGGTGAGGCAAGGCAGAATGAGCGGAGCCTGGAGTTGGCAGTGGTGGAGAAGGGAACTGAAAGGAGGGATTTGTCCTGTGAGCGGAGGTAACGGGCGGGAACATAGGGGGAGATGAGGGTAGAAAGGTAGTGAGGAGCCGCAGAACGGGTGCATTTGTAGGTAAGGAGGAGAATCTTGAATTGTATGCGGTATCTGATCGGAAGCCAGTGAAGTGACATGAGGAGAGGGGTGATATGAGTATATCGGTTCTGGCGGAATATAAGACGTGCGGCAGCGTTCTGAACGGATTGAAGGGGGGATAGATGGCTAAGTGGGAGGCCGGTGAGGAGTAAGTTGCAGTAGTCAAGGCGAGAGGTAATGAGAGCGTGGACGAGAGTTCGTGTGGTGTGCTCAGATAGGAAAGGGCGAATTTTGCTGATGTTGAAGAAGCGACAGGTCTTGGCAGTCTGTTGGATATGCACAGAGAAGGAGAGGGAGGAATCGAAGATGACTCCGAGGTTGCGGGCAGATGGGACGGGTGGATGAGGTTGTTATCAACTGAGATAGAGAGTGGAGGAAGAGGAGAGGTGGGTGTAGGTGGAAAGACGAGGAGCTCGGTTTTGGACATGTTCAGCTTCAGGTGGCGGTTGGACATCCAGGCAGCAATGTTGGATAAGCAGGCCGATACCTTGGCCTGGGTCTCCGCGGTGATGTCTGGTGTGGAGAGATATAGCTGAGTGTCGTCAGCATAAAGATGATACTGAAAACTATGAGATGAGATCAGTGAGCCTAGGGAGGAGGTGTAGATTGAGAAGAGAAGGGGTCCAAGGACAGATCCCTGGGGAACTCCGACAGATAGTGGGATGGGAGTGGAGGAAGATCCATGAGAGTGTACTCTGAAGGTGCGGTGGGAGAGATAAGAGGAGAACCAGGAAAGGACGGAGCCTTGGAACCCAAAAGAGGACAGTGTGGCAAGAAGTAAATCATGATTGACAGTGTCAAACGCAGCGGATAGATCGAGGAGGATGAGGATGGAATAGTGGCCTCTGGATTTGGTGAGGAGCAGGTCGTTGCAGACTTTAGAGAGTGCTGTTTCTGTCGAGTGTAGAGGGCGAAAACCAGATTGAAGTGGATCAAGGATCCTTAATTAAATTTTAGTTTGTAATTTTATTTTATTTTGGTTTATATTTTTTATTTATTGTATTGTTTATAAACTGTGTTAAGGTCTTTTTTCATTAGGCAATATATGTGGAGGTGTATTTTCAAAGCACTTAGACTTATCAAGTTCCATAGTAACCTATGGAACTTTGTAAGTGCTTTGAAAATGAGCCCCAAAGTGTGATGATAAATATGGAAATAAACAAATTGGTAGCTAATGCAGGTCTCTTGATTTTGCTATTATATTCTTACTAAAATCATTTACTAAACAGGCTTGCAGCAGCATTTGAAATCACTTGCCTCCATTACAGATAAGCCACACTGTTCCTTCTATGTTAAATTAGATTTTAAGTCCCCCTGGTGAAGGGACCTAATGTGATTTTATGCATAATCAGATGATTGCAGAAGAATGTGCTTGGCTAGAATGGTGAGTATGTCAGAGTTGGTGATCACCTTTTATCTCTGGCATGTACAGGTGCACGTAGACCAGGAATTGCTGATATATGAAGCTTTCCATCATGACTCCCAGCCAGGGCAGGGAAGCCTGAAGGTCCGTTTTAAGAAGGTGAGGAATATGACTAGGCAAGAGATGCTTAACCTAAAGTCACTTCTTCCTCCATCCCCTGTTCCATTCATGCTCTCTTCTTTTTATCACTTATCAATTTAGATTATTGTAATTCAGTTTTGTTTGGTGTTAGATATTAAGTGCCTACAGCTAATTCAGACTATTGCTGTTAAATTGTTTTTGGGAGCTGTTCGTTATGATCGTGCTACTGCTTTACTGAAGCAAGAACATGGCTACTGGTATCAGTGAGACTTTCTTACAAGATATTGCTGTTAGTTTCTAAGATTCGTGTTAGTGAAAATCCTGAGTGCTTTGATCTTCACAATAAGACTTGCTTGTTATTCCATCAAGTTTGTCTGGTTACACTCCACAATTTTTTCGGTTGTGCCTCCTGATTTATGGAATAATTGTCCATTGTTTATTCTAAAGAAAGTTCTCTTGTAGTTTATCCAAATCTTTTTTTATTGATGACAAAAATAGACCAATAAAAGAGAACTCACAGCTAAGTATGTACAGGATATCCAGATATACAATTGCCACCCAAGCATTTTTTATGGTGTTTCCTAATCCCGACACCCCCCAACCCTCCCCGCCCCAGAGAACATTCAACACTACAAACCATAATGTATAAAGAAGGAAAGAGAGAGTTCTTTCTCTTAAGACTCTCCCCTCCCTGAGTAAGTTACAAGAATATTTCTAACCCATCCCAGCAGACCAAACCCTAATCCCCCCCCCCCCTTTTCCCACCTTCAAAAGTAGAGCAAAACAGGAGCGCCAATAATACCCATCAATATCACAATTGGAGGTCATTTTTTTTTTTTTTTGTTACATTTGTACCCCGCACTTTCCCACTCATGGCAGGTTCTATGTGGCGGGCAATGGAGGGTTAAGTGACTTGCCCAGAGTCACAGGGAGCTGCCTGTGCTGGGAATTGAACTCAGTTCCTCAGTTCCCCAGGACCAAACTCCACCACCCTAACCACTAGGCCACTCCTCCACTGTGAACACAATAAGAGGCTCTGAATAAATGATTCCCAAACCAGCCAGAATCATTTCTTATGCTTCACTGTAAGAAAAATAGCTTGAGCCTCCCAGGTCATTAACAATTGAATAGCATGACGCCAGAGCCAAAAACAGAGAACATCACTGGAACACCAGTGTTGAAGTATACATTTCAAACCCACCACACAGGCTTTGTATAAAAAGTAGCATTTCCCTTTCGAGAGAATCCCACCAGGAGCTCGGGTCCCCAATTAAAAAAAAAAACATATGGTGAGAGGTTTAGTGATTGGTGAAAAATGGATTCTGCAAAGGAGATCACCTGGTGCCAAAACCCCTGAATGGTTGGATAAATCCACAGAGCATGAGATAGTGTTCTCCACCTCACCACGGTTACTACAAGAAGGAGAAAATGTACACCCTGCATGCTTGCTTCGGTAAGAAGTAAGCCCTTGTCAGAGTCCAAAACAAACATTCTGTATACCAAGCATTATGTACCACCAGTAGAACCATCTCCCAGATGAAAACCCAAACTGTAGGATTCCTTTTTGCAGTAATATAGGAGTGTGACTTCTTAGGTATCAGAGAGACCATGGATTTATGTAGCTATCACACTGGCATATGAGTCACTTGAGGTGAAGTAAAAAAAGGTTTGCAATTGATCCTCCATGCCTACCGTACAACCTGTGTGTAAGAGCTGACTCTCATAGTGGGTCAACTGCAAATTGACCCCACATCTGGGGGGATTTCTATGCCTAAGTCTCAACAATGAAGTTGAAAGTCTAGAGTACCCTTCTCTGTAAGGAGATCAGCAACACATAAATAACCTTTCTGACCCCAGCTATTAAACACAGCTGAGCTAACCCCAAATTTCTTTCAGGGGGCAAAAAAATCTGTGTTAGCAGGATTCCTATTACAACACACAAGCAAAGCCCGCCTATTGACCCACAAAGATTTAAGCAAGACATATTTTAAACCCGACAGTAAAGATTTCCCGAGCGCATGCAATATATAGTGAGGGTGCACTGGTGGAGACATGCGATAATATACAGGTGCATGTTAGGATCCCCAGCCCATCAGTTGCCCTGGAGCCATAGAGCATTTCCATCTGGATTTTAGGTGTTCTCTCTTTCCAGAGAAACCCGCTCAAGGCCCAAGTCAGCTCTTTAAGATCTGCTTCATAACTCAAAGTGGGAGCTTCTGAAGCACATAGAGCCAGCGTGGAAACAAGGACATTCTGTACAGGTTAATCCTCCCATATAGAGACAAGGATAAGGAGTTCCAGGTTGCCAGCTGTTGTTCAGTAGATTGTAAGAGAGCCCCAATATTAATGGGGTATAACAACTTGGGGTCGGCCAGGAGCTATATACCCAAATATGTAAAGTGGTCTGTAGCCCATGATACAGGAAAAACACCCACCCAATCCTGTACATAAGTGAGGGAAGTTGGTAAAGCCACTGATTTGCCCATATTACGCATAAACCCCCAAAACTCCCCATATTCCTGAAAGCTCTCTAATAACGCTGGCAGGGACCGGACTGGATCTGCAAATGCCAAGAATTTAAAGTCCACGGCACCCACCCCCCACCTATAATCTCAAGATTGGCCAAGATCTCCCGTATCGCACCCACCCCCCACCTATAATCTCAAGATTGGCCAAGATCTCCCATATCAAAGGATCAAGAGTCGAGACAAGGGAGATGGTGCAACCCTATCGGGTACCCTTGTGGATATGAAACGGGGCTGAGGTACACCCATTGACCAAAACAGACACACTAGGAGCATGATAAAGTGCACAGATATCACCATAGAAGCTGCCTTTGATACCATATCTCTCCAGTACCTTAAACATTAAATTCCATGCCACTCTGTCAAAGGCTTTTTTAGCATCAAAGCTGATAAGTAATGTAGGATCCATGCTGTGTGTATACCACTTCCAGAGTAGCAAGGATTTATCTGTTTTTAACAGTATGACGACCCCTAAGAAATCTGACCTGTGGGAGGCTATGATTGTAGGAAGCTCTAATGCTAATCTATTGGCCAGCAATTTGGCCTCAAAACAAAGGAGTGAGAGAGGCCTGTATGATGCTGGTAGAGTAGGGTCCTTACGGGGTTTATGAAATACTATGATCTGAGCAAAACTCGAGGTATCAGATAAATGTTTATTAGTAATAATATCATTAAACATGGCTGTAAGGGGCTTAGCAATATCTGATACCAAGAGTTTGTAGAACTCAGCCCTATAGCTATCAGGGCTTGGTGTCTTAAAACAAGAGCTCCCATTAATAGCCCAGGTGACCTCATCTTCCCCAATAGGGCAGTTCAAGGAGGTAATTTTTGACTGAGTTAAAATAGGCAGATCTATACTGGAGAGATATTCATTAGAGTCCAAGTCCGAATCAGTGTCCTCCTTATATAGGGTGGTAAAATTGTGTAAATAGATCATTAATTCCCTGATTATGTATCAGTATCCCCGATCCCCCCTCAGCACCAGGACTTTAGAAGAAGTATGCCTTTCCAAGCGAGCCAGCAGCCTCACACTTTTATCCCCATAAAGTTGATATTCCTAATAGGCTACTGATTTCTTAGCCCTCTGATAAATAAGTTTAAGCGCTGCTTGAGTCAATAAGAGCTGTGTCTTCTAACTTTCTCTCCAGCCTAAGGATGGCTCCATCCTGGGCCCTCCTTTTGGCAGCATAAAACGCTATTATGTCCCCCCCTTAGCATAAGTACATAAGTAATGCCATACTGGGAAAAGACCAAGGGTCCATCGAGCCCAGCATCCTGTCCACGACAGCGGCCAATCCAGGCCAAGGGCACCTGGCAAGCTTCCCAAATGTACAAACATTCTATACATGTTATTTCTGGAATTGTGGATTTTTCCCAAGTCCATTTAGTAGCAGTTTATGGACTTGCCCTTTAGGAAACCGTCCAACCTGTCCCAATAAAGTACAGTGTCTAGACTGTGCATTTGAATAAAGGTCCTATAATCCACCCATTTTTGTCAATTGTAATCTATAAACTCAGTGTCAATGAATAAATCGAGAAGAAACCTCTACATAGGAGACCCCTGATTCTCTTCAGAGGTCCAAATCTCAACCAACACTGGGGCATGATCCAAAATCTGTATTCTCTTGTAGTTTAAAAACATATTTTTTTCAGGACTCTTATACTGAGTAATTGATGCCTATTTCAAAACTCAACTTTGGCTGGACGGCAGAGGGCCTTCTGTGAAACTGTTTTTATATCTGTCCTTTTATATAAAGATATAATTCTTTTCTCATTTTAAGATTGATTGTAAACTGCTCGGATAGCACTGTCGATGGGCGGTATATCAAGTCAGAAATAAACGAAGTAAACTTCATCTTTATTTCTCTCTTTGGTGGTCTTATCCTCATTCTGTGCATTCTTCTTTCAGGTCCCCCACAATATTAATTTTCGTGAGAAGAAAGTAAAACCATCAAAGAAGAAATCAGAAGGGGCTGGGAATGATGAATCGGTCTCATCTAAAGGCAGAGTGTCCCGCTTCCGCTTCTTTCAAGATATCTCAGGTTATTCAGGCGTAAGTAAGGCAATAATATTCTGCTTAAATTTGAAGACTGCCTCAACTTTTACACACAATTCTATCTCTTGACAGGCACAGATGAGATGATGTAACCTGAGTCTCATCTGCACTTTTATTTTGAGTATGCTTTCTTGGTATTGAATAAAAACACAAACTGAGTCTTTCTGTTCCTCTAGGTTTTTATTTGTGGTCCTTCCCCTCACTGGCTTCTCTTAACCTCTCGGGGTGCCCTACGACTGCATCCTATGACAATTGACGGACCAATTGAGTCTTTTGCACCATTTCACAACATAAACTGCCCTAAAGGTTTCCTTTACTTCAACCGCCAAGTAAGCAAATGCCACCACTCCAGGCACTGATCCCTTGTATGGGAAGGACAGAGAGATCTCCTAGATGTGTGTGAGCTCTGTCAGAGTCTGGGGTTTCTGTGTGAGTATAAGAGAGGAGCAGAATGCTCTCAGAGTTTGGAGTCTGTATATGAGCGAGGGGTAGAACACTGTCTGGAGTTTTTGTGTGAGCATAAGGGAGGGGCAGAGCGCTGTCAGGGTCAGGGGTCTCTGTGTATGTGGGAGGAGCAAAGCGCTATCGGGTCTGGGGTCTGTGTGTGTATGAGGGAAGAGCAGAGCGCTCTTGGGTCTGGTGTGTGTATAAGGGTCTGGGGTCTGTGTGTGTGTGTGTGAGGGAGGGCATTGTGCTCTCATGGTCTGGGTTGTCTGTGTGTGTGTGTATGAGGGAGGGCATAGTGCTCTCGGGATCTGAGGTCCCTGCTTGTATGAGAGAGGGGCAGAGCAGTCTTGGGGTCTCTGTGTGTTTATATGAGGGAGGAAAAGAGCGTTCTCAGGGGTTGGAGTCTGTGTGTGTGTGTATGAAGGAGGGGCAGAGTGCTCTCACGGTCTGGGTTCTGTGTGTCTATGAAGGAGGGCACTGCGCTCTCCAGGGTCTCTGTGTATGAGGGAAGAGCATAGCGCTTTCGGGTCTGTGTGTGTATGTGTATGAATGAGGGAGGGCAGAACACTCTTGGGGTCTGAGGTTTCTATATTACTGAGGGGCATAGCGCTCTTCAGGTCTGGGTTCTCTGTATATGAGGGAGGGGCAGCTCGTTCTCAGGGGCTAGAGTCTGTGTTTGTGTATAAGGAAGGGCAGAACGCTCTTCTGGGGTCTCTGTGTTTGAGGGAGTTGCAGAGCACTCTTGGGTCTATGTGTGTATATGAGGGAGGGCAGAACGCTCCTGAGGTCTGGGGTCTCAGTGTGTATGAGGTAGGGGCAAAGCATTCTCAGGGTCCGGGGTCTCTTGTGTGTGTTTGTCTGAGGGAGGGGCAGTGCGCTCTCGGGTGCTGTAGTCTGTGTATGAGGGAGAGGCAGCACGCTCTCGGGGGCTGGGGTCTCTGTGTATGAGGGAGGGGCAGCACGCTTTTGGGGGCTTGAATCTGTGTGTATGAAGGAGGGGTTTTGCATCTTTATGAGGTGCTGCATAGAACACTCACTGTCCATTGCTCTTCTCCTGCAGGGGGAGCTTCGCATCAGTGTGCTTCCTGCTTACCTCTCTTATGATGCTCCTTGGCCTGTTAGGAAGATCCCCCTTCGCTGTACGGTGCATTATGTGTGCTATCATGTGGAGTCGAAGGTGAGTCATTGCTTTTCTCTCTTTTTATCGTTTATGTCTGACACTGTACTAGTGTGAGTGTGTGTATTTGTATAGGACAGGTTTGTGTAGCAACTTTTTATATTTATACCTGTTTAATCAAATGTGCCTATGTATGTGTCATGTGAGACCAGACAGTGTGAAAAGGATTCATATAGGCAGCTGTGCAGAGTGTTAACTAGTGTGTAGCTGTTCGTGTTCACTTGTTCCTTCTCACCCAGTACTTCCCTTGTCCTTAATTGTTTTGTCTGTCTTATTTTTAGATTGTAAGCTCTTTTGAGCAGGGACTGTCTCTCTCTATGTTGGATGTTCAGCGCTACGTGCGTCTGGTAGCGCTATACAAATGTTAATAATAATAATAACTTTAAAATGTTTGAGTAGTATGTGCTCATATAAAACTAATCATCGGTACTAGAGTTCATCAAAATTCTAGCACTTATCTACTGTAAAAAAAACAACGGTTAGTATTGGAGATTGATGATTGAAGCCAGAGGTACCAGCCAGTGTGAGCTCTGTAATAAAGCATGTTTTCTAGTGTTTTGCTGCATTGAATGATTAATTACTGAAAGTCTCCTTTCTAATTTCAAACCAGTTCATTTTAGTCTTAACACTGTAGTTAGTTTTGTTATTATATTAAAGACAGTTTATTTGTTGTGCATTGGATTATTCCGCCTCTTAGAAATACATGCTTGTGCAAAGTTTGTGCCAAGCATTGTTTAATGTTGATTTGGTAACATTGTTCTAAGCATTAGCACAGGGTTGTGAATCCTCCTTTGTTTAATTAGATTCTTCGTGCCTCACCTGGGTTCAGCTGCAGAGTCCTCCCGCAAGATCCCTGCTTCCTTGCCACAACACCTTTAAGTGCGAGATTGAGCAACACGGCACCAGAAGTTTGGGTTGGTCTCACAATATCAAGTCTCGTGAGACTTGAAACCGCGGGACCAATCCGAACTTCTGGTGCCATGCGGCTCAATCTCAGTTGCGGCTGGGATCTCGTCAGAGGAATCTATGTTTCTATTGAGCTTTTGCAGGCCAGAAAAATTAAGTTGGCGGGCTGGGTTTTGGCCAAGACTGCATTAGCAAGTGCATAAGTGACATCTTTAAGGCTAAAGTCTTGTATTCTTAAGCCTCTATTCACTGCATCAAGCATTTAGTTCAGAAAAAAGTGTTTATACTTGGGTCTTCATGGAGTGTAAAATTCCTTGATCATAAAGTTGAACTAAAGATGTTACATTGGGGGGGGGGGGGGGGGAGTAAATCCCAAAAACATTGTTTCACAAGAAGTTGAGGAGGGGGATGTGCAGTGCACTTGTCTAGAACCAGTAAAACATTAGTTTTCTTCCAGTTTACCTTCTCTACAGTGAGCTCATGCTGCTGTTAGAAAGTGGTTATTGAACCAATTAATAAACATTTCTGTGGATACCCATGTTCTCCGAGGACAAGCAGGCTGCTTGTTCTCACTGATGGGTTGACGTCCTCGGCAGCCCCCTCCATCGGAAAGTTTACTAGCAAAGGTCTTTGCTAGTCCTCGCGCGCCCATGCGCATCGCGCATGCGCGGTCGTCTTCCCGCCCGAAACCGGCTCGAGCCGGCCAGTCTTCTTTCGTCCGCGCTCGGTACGGTCGTGTTACGCCGTTCGTGCCCCAGAGAGTCGACCTCGCGCGTCCTTTTCGACGTGTTTTTTTCCTTGTTTTTCTTTAAAAAAGTTCGGGAAGCGCTCCGGAAGTGTTCCGGAAGACCCTTTCGGGTTTTCTGCCCTTCCCGTAATTTTCACAGCTTTTGCCCCGTAAGTTTTCTTTCGTTGTCGGGGTAGGCCTAATTTGGCCTCGGTCGAGATTTTTCTCCCTTTAAATTTTGGTGCTTCAATTTTCGCCATTTCGGCCTTTGATTTCGCCGGCGTGATTTTTCCGCCCATGACATCGAAGCCTTCCAGCGGCTTCAAGAAGTGCACCCAGTGCGCCCGGGTAATCTCGCTCACTGATAGGCACTCTGCGTGTCTTCAGTGTCTAGGGGCCCAGCACCGCCCTCAGAACTGCAATCTGTGTTCCCTGTTACAAAGGCGGACTCAGGTAGCGAGATTAGCCCAGTGGAACGTTTTGTTCTCGGGCTCTTCGTCGACATCGGCACCGGAGGCATCGAGTGCATCGACGTCGTCAGCGTCCGGACCATCTTCCTTGGCTGCCGCTCCATCGACTGCATCGAGGCATCGGACCTCTGCATCGGCGCCGAGGCATCGGGCGACTGCATCGACGTCGGTGGTACCGAGACTTCGTCTGCTGATGTCGTCGGACGGAGGTGCATCGTCAGGAGTGCAGGTGAGGGCTGTCCATTCCCCTGCTGGTGGCGGTGAGCCTTCGGGTGGGTCTCCTCCTACCCTGAGGGCTCCTGCGGTACAGCCCCCCCGGGATCGACCCTCTTCGGTCTCGGCCCCGAGGAAGCGACGGATGGATTCTACGTCCTCCTCGTCGGTGCCGGGGAGCTCCGGTGACATGCTTCGGAAGAAGTCGAAGAAGCATCGACACCGGTCTCCTCCCCGTGTCGGCACCGAGAGCTCTGGGTCGCCGAGGGATTCGGCACCCAGCAGGCATCGGCACCGAGAGGACCGCTCACCCTCTGTTCAGGAGGTGTCGATGCGCTCCACTCTGGACAGCCCGGAACAGCCTCCACGCCCGGAACAGGTTCTGATGTCGACGCCTGCATCGACCTCTCAGCCTTTTTCTGCAGCCACTCTGAACGAGAGCCTCCGGGCCGTTCTCCCAGAGATTCTGGGAGAGCTGTTGCGCCCTACCCCTCCGGTACCGGCGGTGCTTGCGCCTCCGGTACCGTCGAGCGTGGCGCCGGCTGGTCCATCGCCCAGGTTGAGGTCCCCGACGTCGGTACCGCGTGCGGTGCCGACCGCGGCCACCTCCCAGGAAGGCTCCCCGACTACGTCGGCGGAGGGAGCTTCGCCGATGCGGGCGAGGGAGTCTACCTCTCGACGCCCCCATCGTGGACGTGGCTCCACGGAGTCGAGCCGGGCGAGGTTGCAGACACAGGTCCGTGAACTTGTGTCTGACACCGAGGGTGAGGCCTCGTGGGAGGACGAAGAAGACCCCAGATATTTCTCTGACGAGGAGTCTGAGGGTCTTCCTTCTGATCCCACTCCCTCTCCTGAAAGGCAGCTTTCTCCTCCTGAGAGTCTGTCTTTCGCTTCCTTTGTCCGGGAGATGTCTACGGCCATCCCCTTCCCGGTGGTTGTGGAGGACGAGCCCAGGGCTGAAATGTTTGAGCTCCTGGACTATCCTTCTCCACCTAAGGAAGCGTCCACTGTTCCCTTGCATCATGTCCTGAAAAAGACATTGCTTGCGAACTGGACCAAGCCATTAAGTAATCCCCACATTCCCAAGAAGATCGAGTCCCAGTACCGGATCCATGGGGACCCAGAGCTGATGCGCACTCAGTTGCCTCACGACTCTGGAGTTGTGGATTTGGCCCTAAAGAAGGCTAAGAGTTCTAGGGAGCATGCTTCGGCGCCCCCGGGCAAAGACCCTAGAACCTTAGACTCCTTTGGGAGGAAGGCCTACCATTCTTCTATGCTCGTGGCCAAGATCCAGTCTTACCAGCTCTACACGAGCATACACATGCGGAACAATGTGCGGCAGTTGGCGGGCTTGGTTGATGCTCTTCCCCCTGAGCAAGCCAAGCCTTTTCAGGAGGTGGTCAGGCAGCTGAAAGCGTGCAGAAAATTCCTGGCCAGAGGAGTTTATGACACTTTTGATGTTGCGTCCAGGGCCGCTGCTCAAGGTGTGGTGATGCGCAGGCTCTCATGGCTGCGTGCCGCCAACCTGGAGAATAGAATCCAGCAGCGGATTGCGGACTCGCCTTGCCGTGCGGACAACATTTTTGGGGAAAAAGTCGAGCAGGTGGTAGAGTCTCTCCACCAGCGGGACACCGCATTCGACAAGTTCTCCCGCCGGCAGCCTTCAGCATCTACCTCTACAGGTAGACGATTTTTCGGGGGAAGGAAGACTGGACCCTATGCTTCTGGTAAGCGTAGATACAATCCTCCTTCCCGACAGCCTGCGGCCCAGGCTAAGCCCCAGCGCGCTCGCTCTCGTCAGCAGCGTGCGCCTCAGCAAGGCCCCACGGCTCCCCAGCAAAAGCAAGGGGTGAGCTTTTGACTGGCTCCAGCAGAGCATAGCCGACATCCAAGTGTCAGTGCCGGGCGACCTGCCAGTCGGAGGGAGGTTGAAAGCTTTTCACCAAAGGTGGCCTCTCATAACCTCCGATCAGTGGGTTCTGCAAATAGTCCGGCAAGGATACACCCTCAATTTGGCCTCAAAACCTCCAAATTGTCCACCGGGAGCTCAGTCTTACAGCTTCCAGCACAAGCAGGTACTTGCAGAGGAACTCTCCGCCCTTCTCAGCGCCAATGCGGTCGAGCCCGTGCCATCCGGGCAGGAAGGGCTGGGATTCTATTCCAGGTACTTCCTTGTGGAAAAGAAGACAGGGGGGATGCGTCCCATCCTAGACCTAAGGGCCCTGAACAAATATCTCGTAAAAGAAAAGTTCAGGATGCTTTCCCTGGGCACCCTCCTCCCCATGATTCAGCAAAACGATTGGCTATGCTCTCTGGACTTGAAGGATGCCTACACTCACATCCCGATACTGCCAGCCCACAGACAGTATCTGCGATTTCAGCTGGGCGCACGCCACTTCCAGTACTGTGTGCTACCCTTTGGGCTCGCCTCTGCGCCCAGGGTGTTCACAAAGTGCTTGGCTGTAGTAGCAGCGGCACTTCGCAGGCTGGGGGTGCACGTGTTCCCATATCTCGACGATTGGCTGGTGAAGAACACATCCGAGGCAGGAGCCCTGCAGTCCATGCAGATGACTATTCGCCTCCTGGAGCTACTGGGGTTTGTGATAAATTATCCAAAGTCCCATCTTCTCCCAGTGCAGAAACTCGAATTCATAGGAGCTCTGCTGGATTCTCGGACGGCTCGCGCCTATCTCCCAGAGACGAGGGCCAACAACTTGTTGTCCCTCGTCTCGCGGGTGCGAGCGTCCCAGCAGATCACAGCTCGGCAGATGTTGAGATTGCTGGGCCACATGGCCTCCACAGTTCATGTGACTCCCATGGCCCGCCTTCACATGAGATCTGCTCAATGGACCCTAGCCTCCCAGTGGTATCAGGCCGCCGGGGGTCTAGAGGACGTGATCCACCTGTCCACGAGTTTTCTCAAATCCCTATATTGGTGGACGATTTGCTCCAATTTGACTCTGGGACGTCCCTTCCAAATTCCTCAGCCTCAAAAGGTGCTGACCACGGATGCGTCCCTCCTGGGATGGGGAGCTCATGTCGATGGGCTTCACACCCAAGGAAGCTGGTCCCTCCAGGAACGCGATCTGCAGATCAATCTTCTGGAGTTACGAGCGATCTGGAACGCTCTGAAGGCTTTCAGAGATCGGCTGTCCCACCAAATTATCCAAATTCAGACAGACAACCAGGTTGCCATGTACTATGTCAACAAGCAGGGGGGCACCGGATCTCGCCCCCTGTGTCAGGAAGCCGTCAGCATGTGGCTCTGGGCTCGCCGTCACGGCATGGGGCTCCAAGCCACATATCTGGCAGGCGTAAACAACAGTCTGGCCGACAGGTTGAGCAGGATTATGCAACCTCACGAGTGGTCGCTCAATTCCCGTGTGGTACGACAGATCTTCCAGGTGTGGGGCACCCCCTTGGTAGATCTCTTCGCATCTCGAGTGAACCACAAAGTCCCTCAGTTCTGTTCCAGGCTTCAGGCCCACGGCAGACTGGCATCGGATGCCTTCCTCCTGGACTGGGGGGAGGGTCTGCTGTATGCTTATCCTCCCATACCTCTGGTGGGGAAGACTTTGTTGAAACTCAAGCAAGACCGAGGCACCATGATTCTGATTGCTCCTTTTTGGCCGCGTCAGATCTGGTTCCCTCTTCTTCTGGAGTTGTCCTCCGAAGAACCGTGGAGATTGGAGTGTTTTCCGACCCTCATCACACAGGACGAAGGGGCACTTCTGCATCCCAGCCTCCAGTCGCTGGCTCTTACGGCCTGGATGTTGAGGGCGTAGACTTTGCCTCTTTGGGTCTGTCAGAGGGTGTCTCCCGCATCTTGCTTGCTTCCAGGAAAGATTCCACTAAGAGAAGTTACTTCTTCCATTGGAGGAGGTTTGCCGTCTGGTGTGACAGCAAGGCCCTAGATCCTCGCTCTTGTCCTACACAGACCCTGCTTGAATACCTTCTGCACTTGTCTGAGTCTGGTCTCAAGACCAACTCTGTAAGGGTTCACCTTAGTGCAATCAGTGCTTACCATTACCATGTGGAAGGTAAGCCGATCTCAGGACAGCCTTTAGTTGTTCGCTTCATGAGAGGTTTGCTGTTGTCAAAGCCCCCTGTCAAGCCTCCTACAGTGTCATGGGATCTCAATGTCGTTCTCACCCAGCTGATGAAACCTCCTTTCGAGCCACTGAATTCCTGCCATCTGAAGTACTTGACTTGGAAGGTCATTTTCTTGGTGGCAGTTACTTCAGCTCGTAGAGTCAGTGAGCTTCAGGCCCTGGTAGCCCAGGCCCCTTACACCAAATTTCATCATAACAGAGTAGTCCTCCGCACTCACCCTAAGTTCTTGCCAAAGGTCGTGTCGGAGTTCCATCTAAACCAGTCAATTGTCTTGCCAACATTCTTTCCCCGTCCTCATTCCTGCCCTGCTGAACGTCAGCTGCACACATTGGACTGCAAGAGAGCATTGGCCTTCTACCTGGAGCGGACACAGCCCCACAGACAGTCCGCCCAATTGTTTGTTTCTTTTGATCCCAATAGGAGGGGAGTGGCTGTAGGGAAACGCACCTTATCCAATTGGCTAGCAGATTGCATTTCCTTCACTTACTCCCAGGCGGGGCTGGCTCTTGAGGGTCATGTCACGGCTCATAATGTTAGAGCCATGGCTGCGTCGGTAGCCCACTTGAAGTCAGCCTCTATTGAAGAAATTTGCAAAGCTGCGACGTGGTCATCTGTCCACACATTCACATCTCATTACTGCCTGCAGCAGGATACCCGACGCGACAGTCGGTTCGGGCAGTCAGTTCTTCAGAACCTGTTTGGGCTTTAGGATCCAACTCCACCCCCCGAGGGCCCTGTTTGTTCTGTTCCAGGCTGCACTCTCAGTTAGTTGGTAAATTTTTTAGGTCAATCTCAGTTATGTCCTCGCCGTTGCGAGGTCCAATTGACCATGGTTGTTGTTTTGAGTGAGCCTGGGGGCTAGGGATACCCCATCAGTGAGAACAAGCAGCCTGCTTGTCCTCGGAGAAAGCGAATGCTACATACCTGTAGAAGGTATTCTCCGAGGACAGCAGGCTGATTGTTCTCACAAACCCGCCCGCCTCCCCTTTGGAGTTGAGTCTTCCCTTGAAGTGTATTGTCTTGCTACATACTGGACTGGCCGGCTCGAGCCGGTTTCGGGCGGGAAGATGACCGCGCATGCGCGGTGCGCATGGGCGCGCGAGGACTAGCAAAGACCTTTGCTAGTAAACTTTCCGATGGAGGGGGCTGCCGAGGACGTCAACCCATCAGTGAGAACAATCAGCCTGCTGTCCTCGGAGAATACCTTCTACAGGTATGTAGCATTCGCTATCTCTTGTTAGCATAATAATGCACAGCTGGATAGCATGTACCTTTGAAACATATCACATGTTGGCTTTTCCCAGTTTTCCCAGTTAGTGCCAACTTTAATTTGTGTGTGTTTGCAGCATTGGCACATGCAAGAGCAGTCACCTTGTCCTTTGCGTCCTTGAATCCTGTTCATGCTCTTTCATCAGGGACATAGCACCAGTAGAGAGCTGCTTATTATATATTGTTTATTGAAAGTCTTACATTCTGCATTATCTCAGATATTCTAAGTGGATTATAAATTTACATACATAATTTTGGTAAAATCATAACAAATATGAATATCACATCAATAATAAAATAAAACATAAAATGAAAACAAAATATATCAACTAAACATTACATCCCACAAGTTCCGTACCTGAACAGATGTAATAAGCAAAAAAAAAAAACAAAAAAAAACTTTTGTCAGCATTGTGAATTTGTTCAGGACTAAGGTTTTCATCTGATATCATCTTGGCAAATTCTTCAATGTAACTTAATCAGCAGAAACTTTTTCACCGCAGATTTTGAAATATTTTACACCATGACACTTCTTAAATTTGTACAACCAACCTTCAGTATTCAGTTCTTCATGGTATTTTCTAGCTTGTTTCATGACCATCAAACCAGTCGGTGGAATACGTTCACTTTTCGTTGTTGAGCCTATTCAATTGGTACACGGTCCAGATCTTCATTTTTTGCCCTATGCAATTTTTCCCTATTTTTTATTAGTTTCTGGTCATCTCTGTCACTGTAAAACTTCCAACTTAATTTATTAACAGACTTTGTTTTTTTGAGTCGTATATGGTAGTAGTTCCCACACCGTAATCCACTTCCAACTCTAATAACACAGAACGAGGGATCCCTCCTTCATCCAGACCCTCACTCTCTGGCCCTGACAGCTTGGTTCCTGACGACATAGATCTGCATTCATTGAACCTTCCTCGTGAAGTCTCTGCAATATTTCTTGCTGCAGAAAACTTTCCACAAAAAAATGTTACCATTTAAAATGGACTTATAAATATAACTCTCAAAGTAATTGGCAAAAGTAAAACTCTCAAAAGAACACAATTATAACTCTGTGAGGTGCATTCGTATTGTTTGAAAGGGTAAGGGAAAAAGACTCTGATTCAAGCCTAACCTCCAACCCAATGGTTATAAGTTAATAAGGGTAGAGTGTATATAAATGTTGGGTATATTTTTCGTCATAGGCAAAAAACCCTTTGATATACATGAATGCTATCTCCACAGAGTATATGAGAGATCCAAATAAAACATGAAAGAATCAAATCCAAACTTAGCTTTCAAGTGTGAGTGCAGGGAAATGTGTGAGTCATTTGTTCAACATGCCAACTCTGGCCATAGTTTTGCTAGAGAAGTGCTGTATCAAGGCGTGAGTAACCAGAAGAAATCACTCACGTTAGCAAGCAGGAAGTTTGTTCGTGAGTGATTTCTTCTGGTTACTCATGCCTTGATACAGCACTTTTCTAGCAAAACTATGGCCAGAAGAAAGAGTTGATGGATAGAAGGTAATGAGAGATGTGGAGAATGTTAGTCCAAACTGAAAGGAGCAGTTTTTACATACATAATTTTGGTAAAATCATAACAAATATGAATATCACATCAATCAATAATAAAATAAAACATAAAATGAAAACAAAATATATCAACTAAACATTACATCCCACAAGTTCCGTACCTGAACAGATGTAATAAGCAAAAAAAAAAAACAAAAAAAAACTTTTGTCAGCATTGTGAATTTGTTCAGGACTAAGGTTTTCATCTGATATCATCTTGGCAAATTCTTCAATGTAACTTAATCAGCAGAAACTTTTTCACCGCAGATTTTGAAATATTTTACACCATGACACTTCTTAAATTTGTACAACCAACCTTCAGTATTCAGTTCTTCATGGTATTTTCTAGCTTGTTTCATGACCATCAAACCAGCAGATCTTTATGTAAAGAAAGTAAACAAAAGCAAGAGAAAAAGGAAACCAATATGGTTCTCCAAACAAGTGGCTGACAAAAGCAAAAGAGTTGGCATACACAAAAGAAAACAAGAAGAGGATCACAGAAGATATTGCTGGATAAAACTGAAAGAAGTGAAGAGAAGAAGAGATTATGGGATGAAACTGAAAGAAGTGAAGATAGAAATGTGGCTGACAAAAGCTCAGAAGAACAAATAGCTAAAGATGTAAAGAATGGTGACAAAACTTTTTGTAGGTATATTATTGAATGGAGGAAGGCTAGAAATAGAATTATGAGACTGAAAGATACTGTGAACCCCTATGTGAAGAATAATGATGATAAAGGGGACGTGCTTATCAAATACTTCTGTTCTGCCTTCACGGAAGAAAATCCTGGAGAAGGACCTCGATCAGCTAATAAAAGTACATATGAAAATGAAATTGATAGGCCAAGTTCAGTATTTTGCCTGATGTTTCCAGGTCCACTCAACTCCGGTATAAGGCCTTTTTAGGCCTGAAACCTAGAGGGATGGCTCGCGGAGCAGTTTTTTTCTTAAATTTCCATTTAAATGTATCATCACTTTTCAGGGGAAGGAGTATGTCTTTTGGAAATCTATGCAGTTGGAGAGTTTCATTAAAATTCATGAGAAATGATGGTGTAGTTAGGAGTTAATATAATGATGCCATTTATAGAGTATACACACCTGATATTGTTTTCTTTGTCCATGGATAGAGGTATTTGATATTCTCTGTCCTTGACATGGGCTTGAATGTAATCTTGTTTTTGTAATGTATCTTGGAGCTTGATTTATTGTAATTTATGTCCTTTTTCTTGTATGGCATGGAAATTTGAAAATTCTCAATTAAAAAAAATGAAGTTGATATCACAACATTCATGGAAGAAAATGTTTAGGAACAAATTGAAAAACTGAAGGTGGGCAAAGCCATGGGATCGGACAGGATCCATCTCAGGATATTGAGGGAACTCAGAGAGGTTTTGGCGGGTCCTCTTAAAGATTTATTTAATACATTTTTGGAGGTGAGAGAGGTTCAGCATGATTGCAGAAGGGTGGATTTGGTACCTCTTCACAAAAATGGAGACAGAAGATTTGGGAAACTACAAGCCAGTAAGCCTTACATGATAGGAAAGTTAATGGAGGTGCTACTCAAGGAAAGGATAATGAATTTCCTGAAATCCAGTGGATTACAAGATCCAAGGCAACATGTTTTACCAAGGAAAATCATCTCATACAAATCTGCTTTCTTTGGCTGGATGACTAAAGAATAGGATCGTGGACTCGTGCTAGATGTAGTCTACTTGGATTTAAGCAAAGTGTTTACATGATTCCTCATTGGAGGCTCTTGAATAAACTCAGTGGTCTAAAGTTAGGACCCAAACTGGTTGGTCGACTGACAAGCGATAGAGATTGGTGGTAAATAGAATTTAGTCAGAGGATAGAAAGGTAAGTAGTGAAGAGCCGCGGGGATCAGTACTGGGGCCAGTTCTATTAAATATATTTGAGAGACATTGCTGAAAGGTTAAAAGGAAGTTTGCCTTTTTGTGGATAATGCCAAGATTTGCACCAGACTGGATACCTCAGAGGGAGTGGACAACATGAGAAGGGATTTGCAAAAATTAAAAGAATGGTCTAATGTTTAGCAGTTAAAATTGAATGCAAAGAAGTGCAAAGTGATGCACTTAGGGTGTACAGATCCAAAAGAACAGTATGCAAAGATTGATATGCATGGATCAGGAGAGGGACCTTGGAGTAATAGTGCCTGAGGACCTCAAGGCGGCAAAACAATGTGATAAGGGAGTAGCTGTAGCCATGAGAAATTCTAGGCTTCATAGAGAGAGGCATAACCAGCAGAAGAAAGGCGTTTTTGAGTTCCATTTGGAGTATTATGTTCATTTGTAGCGACTATCCCCCCAATATTCAGCCAGCAACAGGCAGCACTTTGCCCACCACTGGCATTCAACCTGGATATTCAATGCCAGGTCGTTTCCAGTGACTGGCATTGAATATCCGGTTCTTGCAACACCGGTTAGCGCATGACCTGTTAAGTCAATATTCAGACTTAACTGGCCATGGTTTAATGGGCAAAGATAGAACCACTATTTATGCAGTATTATTTGCCCGTTAAACCTAGCTGGTTAAGTTCTGAATATGGGGACATAACCGGTCATGCCCCCAGAACACCCCCCAACATCAGTGGCTTTAGTTTTGGCGTTAAGCAGGCATTTTCAGCAATGATAAGTGGTTAAATGCTGTTGAAAATGACCAGTTGTCTGCCAAGACATGAGCTAACTGGTTGGTGGCCGTTCCCAGACGGTTAACTCACGCTGAATATCAGCCAGCATGTCTCTTCAAGGACATAAAACTTGAAACGGTTCAGAGGAGGGTGACAAAATGGTATAGGGTTTGCACCAAAAGACATTTGAGAAAAAGCTGGAAGACCTGAATATGTATACCTTAGAAGAAAGGAGAGAGAGGGGAGATTTGATACAAATATTTAAGTACCTGAACAGTATTAGTATACAAACAAATCTCTTCCAGAGACGAGGAAGTGGTAGAACTAGAGAACATGAATTGAGGTTTCAGGGCTGTAGACTTAAGAGTAATGTCAGCAAATACTTTTTTACAGAGAGGATAGTCGATGCCTGGAATGCTCTCTTGATAGAGGTGGTGGAGACTAAAACAGTAAGAGAACTTTAAAAAATGAATAGGATAAACACAGGGGATGCCTAAATAGAAAGAGAATTTAATCAAAACATGGCTGTTGAAGTGCTATGTTGGTGTCCCGTCCGTGGCCGTGCCAACCCTCAGACTTACCCTGTTTCTGGGAGTCAGTGTCTGTGCTGGCTTCTGCTTGTCTCTGTGTCTGTGTCTGTCTTAGGTTCTCTCTGGCTCTGTGTGCTGATTGCCCTACTGAACCTCACCTGTGTGGGCTATGCCTCTTCCAAGATGGCTGCCGCCTCTTCCTCTCTGCCAGTATCCAAGATGGCTCCCGTTGTTCCTTCCTATGGGATGACTGCTTTGTGTGTCAAGCCTCTGTTTGGTTGCAAGGTGATTGCTGCAGCTGTGGCTCTGGTGTTGATGAGCTTTATTAGTGACTTGAAGACTACAGTCCTGGCCTTTGCATCTCATCTCATCTAAAGGTCCTGGTGTATAGAGTGCCCTGTACACAGTTTCAGTGTTTGCTCTGAGTGAGTTTCTATGTTTGTGTATACTAGCTAGCTTAGGCACCGTGTGGCTTGTAGCCTGTGTATAGCTTTGCTAGTGCTCTGTGTTTGTGTAGACTAGCTAGCTTAGGCACCGTGTGGCTTGTAGCCTGTGTATAGCTTTGCTAGTGTTCTATGTTTGTTCAGACTAGCTAGCTTAGGCACCGTCTGGCTTGTAAGCCTGTGCATAGCTCTGCTAGTTCTCTGTGTTTGTTTCCAGTGTATGACTAGTTAGCTTAGGCACCGTCTGGCTTGTTGCCTGTGCATAGCTCTACTAGTTCTCTGTGTTTGTTTCCAGTGTATGACTAGTTAGCTTAGGCACCGTCTGGCTTGTTGCCTGTGCATAGCTCTACTAGTTCTCTGTGTTTGTTTCCAGTGTATGACTAGTTAGCTTAGGCACCATCTGGCTTGTTGCCTGTGCATAGCTCTACTAGTTCTCTGTGTTTGTTTCCAGTGCATGACTAGTAGCTTAGGCACCGTCTGGCTTGTGGCCTGTGCATAGCTCTGCTAGTTCTCTGTGTTTGTTTCCAGTGATAGACTAGCCAGCTTAGGCACCGTGTGGCTTGTAGCCTGTGCATAGCTCTACTAGTTCACTGTGGTTGTTTAGTGTTAGACTAGCCGCCCTTGCTAGTCACTATCCCAAGACTGTGTTTGTTCCTAGTGTTAGACTAGCCGCCCTTGCTAGCCACTATCCCAAGACTGTGTTCCGTTCAGCTAGCCGTCCTGCTAGCCCTCCTGCGGAGACAGTGACTTCAGCTAGCCGTCCTGCTAGCCACCTCCAGAGACAGTGTTGCATCTCCTGCTAGCCGTCCTGCTAGCCCTCCTGCGGAGACAGTGACTTCAGCTAGCCGTCGTGCTAGCCACCTCCAGAGACAGTGTTGCATCTCCTGCTAGCCGTCCTGCTAGCCCTCCTGCGGAGACAGTGACTTCAGCTAGCCGTCCTGCTAGCCACCTCCAGAGACAGTGTTGAATCCTGCCGACTGCCAGAACCCGGACAGACCCTGCTTGTCTGCCTTGCCTTCGCCTAGGGGCCAGGGGGCACCCCTGGACCTTCATTCCTGCTGTTCCTGTAAGTCCTACCGGCTGCCAGAACCTGAGGGCTCAACCCGAGGGGGAAGGCAGTCAAGTGTAGGTGAAGCCTAGGTCCAGGGTGTTCCAGTTCCGCGGGTTCCGCTCCAGTGTGTTCCAGTCCAGCGGGTTTCACCCCTGTATGTTTCAGTCCAGTGGGGCCACTCCAGTGTGTCCAGTCCAGTGGGCCCCACTCCAGTGCGCACCCGTCCGGTGCGTTCCAGTTCCGAGTGTTCCGGTGTAGAACTCCAGTCCGGAGTTCCGGTCCAGTCTTATCTCCTCTCTACCTGGAAGGTGATTTTGCCTAAAGGACTCACAAACCCCGCGCTTCCGGGGAAGAAGCCTGAAGGTATGCCAAGGTCCTCGAGAGCGCGGCAAGCGCGAGAGACGCGACAGTTGGGCAGAGAGTTGGGACAAACTTCTACGGTCGTGTCCTGTAAATGGCAAAATATGGATGTGGATTCGGCACCTCCAGCAATTGGGAACTAAGGCCAGTGCTGGCCAGACTTCTACAGTCTGTCTCCCATAAATGCAAAAGACAGATGAAGATCAAGTCTGCGTATTGTAAATCTCATATGCTGTGAGTGAGGGTGCTGTACATTTCAAGTGGGAGCGAAACACATCTTAACCCATTAGTGCCCAATGTTCCCATATTTGTTCCCACATATGGGAACATTGGGCACTAATGGATTAATTTTGAAATTAGTTATTTAAGTACTATTAATACTTTTGGTATAAGCATATATTGTTACAAGACTACATCACATTTAACTGCCTATATGTGGTTGGACTGATGGCAAATTGCCAACCAGTGTTTAACCATGAATGATTATAACCTGCACAGAGTGGCAGGTGTGGCTCAGGCCACCTTGTTGGTCAGACTGGATGGATTGTGTGGGTCTTTATCTGCTGTCATTTACTGTATTGCTATGTTTTTAATTCTAGAAGGAAGTTTTCCTATCACAATTCAAGTACTACAGCGAGTGTTAACATTAAACATGAGATACTGAGATAATTTTTCTTTCTGTGGGATGTAGAGGCATTCACCTGTGAGTCAGACATGATGTCCCAGGAAATGTGCTGTTCTGGTGCCAAGATTTGAGATGATAGAGAGAATCTGCCAAGGCTCAACAAGCCTACTGACCAGTATTAAATTTTGCTAATCATTGTTGGTACAGATGGTACTACTTGGTATCTACCTGAACTTATGAAGTGACTTCATGGATCTGATAAAGCAGATAGGTACGCTAATGCATTCTCAATCCTCCCTGTGGAAGGTAAAGGCTGAGGTCGAAAAGCTCACATCCTGGAGATAAATGCAGGGCTGCCTAGATGGTGTCATAGAGAGCATTTCTGCTTCCTGGGCCATTCGATGGTTTTCCAAGGGCTGATGAGCAGAGGTGGCATCTGTGTATCAACAAAGGAGAGAAGTGTCTTCTGCAGCAGACTGGATAACCTACTGAGGAGGTCTTAAACTAGGATCGACAAGGATGGGGTGAACAAAGGCCAACTTTCATCTGGGTGCATAGAGCATCTACAGATGCTTAGACTCCCAAGTGTTGGAGACAGAAGTAACCCTGACTGTATTTGTAACTGACAGAAGAGTCCGTGACCTATGCTTTCCTCCCTGTTTTGGTGGAAGGTTACAGGACAGATGGGTACTTGACTGAGAAATGTATTACTGATGTCCTTAGACCTAAGGTAGCACAGTTAACTCTGATAAATGGAAATTGAGACATACTTACAAGATTTTCAACATTTTATTTGTTAGATCCGCATCTAAAATTTGTCTTTTTTATTTCCTTAATTTTTTTGTGGAAATATTGTCCTTCATTGGTCTAACTCACTGCAAGCTGTTCTTGTGCCCCACAGGTGTATGCTATTGCCACCAGTGTTGGTGAGATCTGTGCTCGAATTCCTAGGATGACAGGAGAAGAAAAGGAGTTTGAGAATATTGAACGAGGTAAGGACCCTGCAGGAGAATTGATGTAGGAGGGGAGAAACCCCAGGAAAAGAGTGCATAAGGTGGGAAGATACTGATGGGCAATAATCATGGTAGAACTTCCAGAGTAATCACTTTGGCTTGCAAAACAGTGTGCTACTGCAGTGGCTGGAACCAGAGGGGCATTGGAATGCATAATACTTCTGTACAGTACATTGATGATGCCCCACCTAAAATGTTGTGGAGGCTGTAAATGAAAACATGTATAACCAGGATGGAAGTGATCTAAAGAAGGGCTAAAAGATGGAGCAGAGTCTGCACCAAAAAGACTTAAGGGGTGAAATTTTAGAACGGGTTAAGCCCTGTACCTAGCATACCAAGTTTTAGCTCGTTACGACTAAATGTTTTCCTAGATGCACATGGGTTAATTTTGTCTGCCTTTGTTGTGACTGTCTTTTGTGCATTATGGTTAGGCGGTTAAGTCTTCTCCATAGCTGTCCGCATTTGAGTGGTTAAATTTAGCCATGCGACCTTGGTTGGTTTTAAGTGAGACCAAACTATCCACCTACCTCAGAGTTGGGAAGATAGACCAGGGTAATATAATAGTATGTTAGAAGCATGAAATATCTCAGAAATGTAAGTAATATACAAGAAGCAAAACTCTTTTCCTTAGCATCTTCACCAGACCAGACGTGGGCTGTGCCCATTGGCCAGCGGATGGAAACAACTGACTTCTAAAAGAACATAATTTAACAAAAGCAAACACACAATCTCCCCCCCCCCCCCCCCCCCCCCCACACTGCATGCACACCACCCCTCCCCTCATACCTCCTCGCAAAACAATCTTTTCCCCCTAGTGTAGAATATTCTCCCTAAGGATCTGATCACACCGAGTCCCCTCCTCTCGCCCCACCCCCAAGCATTTCAAAGGTAATGAAAAATGTTTATCCCTTAATACACATATGACATGTTGCAATCACGCTCCAAAATTTTAGACAGTTCTATACTTCCCAATAGCATTGTAAAAGTTTGAGATCTGTGGCCTCCGTCTATGCTGTGTCTCCGATTGACAGCAGGCGTCACTCATCACAGTCTCGGGCTTTACCTTCGGACCATAATGATATGTAGTCCTGCAAACGCTAAAGAAATTCGTGAGCAGTTATTTTCAACCTGTAGTCCACACTCCAGCCTCAACAGCTGCAAGCATAATGAGTTCAAACCTTCTGGTGTCAGGTGGCATGGAAGCTGCGACCTGGATGAGGCATCAAGCATTGCTCGACATATTTCCTCCTGCCAACTCCGATTCCAGTTCAGTAGCATATTGTAAGGCCTCTATGCAGGACGTGAAAAAACTGGTTGTACCAGTATGCAAGATCTTCAGGCATGCTGGGTAAAGTAGGGCAAATAGTATTTTTCATATGTAGCATTTTAGAAGTTTCAGAGAATAACCGGTGCAGTGCAGCTACCACCACCGAAAAGTCTGAAAGCAGAGAATTTGGTGATTTTCATATTGCTTCGAACCCTTCAGCCTCAGGGCCCTTAGAATCTCCTGCTTGTGTACATAGTTGAGTAGCTTGAAGATTATACTTCTCATTTGGGGCTCTCCCGGTCTGACCGGTCCCAAGCGATGGACACGTTTAATCTTTAATGGGCCCTCTGTTTGTAAATTCAGTGTCTTGGGCAGCCAAGTTGCCAGGAAGCCTCGCAGTTCAGTGTCTTTTATCGTCTCTGTAAGTCCAACCAATCTAAGGTTGTTTCGACATGCACAGTTTTCCAGATCATTCTTAGATTCTAATTGTTCTAGCTTTTTCTGCAGCGTTTGCTACTGGGTTTCCAGTTGTAAGCATTTTTCTCCGAGGACAAGCAGGCTGCTTGTTCTCACATGTGGGTCGAAGTCCGCATTGGCCCGGGAAATTGGCAATTTTGCCAGCAAAATATAAAAAAAACGTTTCCAGAATCTTCTGGCGCGCGTGCGCGGCTGTCTTCCCGCCCATCGCGTGAGCGTTCCTGCTCAGTTACTTTTTCTCCACGGTGAGGTGCGGTCGAATTTTTCCCTGCTCCTCACAGGCCCGGGAAAGAGTTTTCTGCATTGTCTTTTTGTCTTTTTTTTTTCTTCTTTTTTAGTTGTAGAATTTACAGTAAAAAAAAAAAACTCCCATAGTTTTTTTTTACTTTTTTGCCCCTTTTTAAGTTTCCTTTGTTTTTCGACGCAGCCAGCTTAGGTCACACAATCGGGTTGCTCCTCTTTTATTTTTCAAGGCCTTTTTTTCTTTTAACAGGCACAATCGTGTCCTTTGATTTCGCCGAAGCTGTTTTTTCTTCCATGTCATCGAAGGCACCCAGCGGCTTCAAACGTTGTACTCGGTGCAACCGGACTATCTCGGGTACCGATACCCATGCTTGGTGTATCCAGTGCCTTGGGCCCGACCACAGCCCAGCCGCTTGTAGTCTGTGTCTTCGCACGAAGAAACGGACCCAAGCGTCTCAAGAGGTCCAATGAGAGAAGCTTTTTTGGGGCTTAGTCCGGTCCTTCGACATCAGTACCGAGGTTGGCGGCATCAACGTCGGGAGCGAAGGTAATGGTTGCAGAACGACGAACTCGTGCTGGGAGCAGTGAGGCATCAAGTGGGTCTCCACCTGTCTCAAGGTCTCCTGTTACGCAGGCCCCCCCGTGACTGACCTTTGTCGGACCCGGCCCCGAGGAGACGTGAGGATTCCACGTCTTCCTCATCAGTACCAAGGAATCTCAATGACGGGCATCGAGCGAAGGCGAAGAAGCACCGTCATCGTTCTCTTTCGACACACGGTGCCAGGGTGTCAAGGGATTTGGCGCCGAGAGAATCGCTCCCCCTCTATTCAAAACGTGCTGATGTGTCGGTCTAGCAACCCGGTACCTGCGCCCGAGCCTCGACAGATTCTGCCACCGGCTCCTATCCCGACCCCGCAGCCTTCTCCAATGGCGGCTCTCGACGAGCGCATCAGGACCCTGCTTCCAGAGCTTCTGGAAGGGTTACTGTGCCAGGCTGCTTCGGTGTCAGGGATGCTTGCGTCTTCTGTACTGTCGGCTACAGCGGTCTCTGGCCCTTCGCCTGTGGTGAGGTCCCCGACCTCAGTGCCAGCTGCCACCCAGGTCGACTCTCCGGCGTCGGTGGAGGAAGCTTCACCGGAGTCCAAGCAGGCGTCAACTTCTCGGCACTGCCATCGAGGACATCGAGGCAGGCTCAGTTTTGGACTGCTCTGAGAAATGTCTTCTCCGATACTGAAGATGAGCACTCGTGGGAGGAGGATCCCAGGTACTTTTCTTCTGACGAGTCCTTTGGGATTCCTTCTGAACCTTCCCCTCCACCAGAAAGGAGAATGTCTCCACTGGAGAGTTTATCTTTTACCTCCTTTGTCCGGGAAATGGCTGTGGCTATTCCCTTCCCTATGGAGATTGAGGATGAGCCCAGGGATGAGATGCTCGAGGTCCTGGATTATCCTTCTCTACCTAGAGAGGCTGCAACGGCTCCTTTGCATAATTTACTCAAGGAAGTTCTTATGCAAAACTGGTCGTTCCCTTTGTCTAACCCCGTGATCCCGAAAAGAACTGAATCCCAATATCAGATCCACAGGGAACCTGGATTGATAAAGTCTCAGCTACCTCACAATTCCATGGTGGTGGACTTCGCTCTCAAAAGGGCCAAGAGTACTAGGGACTATGCCTTAGTGCCCCCAGGCAGAGAATCTAGAACCTTGGACTCTTTTGGGAGGAAGGCGTATCAGGCCGCTATGCTCACTGCCAAGATCCAAACCAGCTCTTCACGAGCTCTTCACGAGCATCCACTTGCGGAATTCGGTGAGGCAACTGACTAGCTTGGTTGGTGCACTCCTTCCGGAGCAGGCCGAGCCTTTTTGCAAGGTGGTCAGGCAGCAGAAGGCGTGTTGAAAATTCCTGGCCAGGGGTACGTTCAACACTTTTGATGTAACATCCAGAATCGCTGCCCAAGTTATAGTGATGCGCAGACTCTCATGGCTGCGTGTCTCTGACCTGGATCATTCGGTCCAGCAGTGGATGGCTGATGTTTCTTGCCAGGGGGATAACCTTTTTGGTGAGAAAGTAGAGAATCTAGTTGACCAGCTCAAAAAACACAATGATGCTCTGGATTCTCTCTCCCGCCGGGCGTCTTCTGCTACTACCTCCTCATCTAGGAGGTTTTTTGGAGGAAAGAGGAGTGCTCCCTATTCCTATGCTAGGTGTAGGTACACTCCTGCTTCTCGGCAGCCTACCCAGGCTCAGTCCCAGTGCGCTCGTTCTCGTCAACAGCGTGTGCCTAAGGCCTCTGTGGCTCCCCAGCAAAAGCAAGGGATGGGCTTTTGACTGGCTCCAGTTCAGCATAACCTCAGAGAAAGTGTCCGTGCCAGACGACTTACCGGTCGTGGGGAGGTTGATATTTTTTCACCAAAGGTGGCCTCTCATAACCTCCGATTGGTGGGTTCTTCAAATTGTCTGATCAGGATACACCCTCAATCTGGTATCCAAGCCTCCAAATTGCCCACCGGGAGCTCATTCTTACAGTTCCCAGCACAAACAGGTACTTGCAGAGGACCTCTCCGCCCTTCTACAGACCCAAGCAGTCAAACCCGTTCCACCAGGGGAAGAAGGGCTGGGATTCTGTTCCAGGTACTTCCTTGTGCAAAAGAAAACGGGGGATGCGTCCCATCCTAGACCTAAGGGCCCTGAATTTTTTTCTAATCCAAGAAAATTTCAGGATGGTTTCTCTGGGCACCCTTCTTCCCATGATTCAGGAAACCGATTGGCTATGCTCTCTGGACTTAAAGGAAGTATCTTTGATTTCGGCTAGGAACACAGCACTTTCAGTACCGTGTACTGCCTTTTGGCCTGACGTCTGCGCCCAGAGTGTTTACCAAATGCCTAGATGTAGTCGCAGCGTCGCTGCGCAGACTGGGAGTGCATGTGTTTCCTTATCTCGACGATTGTCTGGTGAAGAGCACCTCAGAGGATGGTGCTCTGGAGTACATGCGCATGACTATTCGGGTGCTAGAGTTACTGGGGTTCATCATAAATTATCCCAAGTCCCATCTCACCCCAGTCCAAGAATTGGAATTTATTGGAGCCCTGTTGGACACTCAGACAGCTCGAGCTTACCCGAGACAAGGGCGGACAACCTTTTGTCCCTGGTGTCCATGGCTCGAGCGTCCCAGCAGATCACGGCTTGGCAGATGTTGAGACTTCTGGGGCACATGGCTTCCACAGTTCATGTAACTCCCATGGCACGTCTACACATGAAATCAGCTCAATTGTCCCTAGCTTCCCAGTGGTGTCAAGCTACGGGGGATCTAGAGGATGTGATCCAACTGTCCACTGACTTTCAGAATTCCCTTCAGTGGTGGACGATTCGATCCAATTTGACCTTGGGACGTCCATTCCAAATTCCTCAGCCACAAAAAGTGCTGATGACGGATGCATCCCTCCTGGGGTGGGGAGCTCATGTAGATGGACTTCACACTCAAGGAGCTTGGTCCTTTCAGGAAAAAGGTCTGCAGATCAACCTCCTGGAGCTAAGAGCGATCTGGACTGCTGTAAAGGCTTTCAGAGATCAGCTGTCCAACCAAGTGATTTTAATTCAGACAGACAATCAGGTAGCCATGTACTACCCCAAAAACCAGGGGGGCACCAGATCTCGCCCTCTGTGTCAGGAAGCCGTCCATATGTGGCTTTGGGCACGCCGTCACGGCATGTTTCTCCAAGCCACTTATCTGGCAGGCGTAAACAACAGTCTGGCCGACAGGCTGAGCAGGATAATGCAACCTCACGAGTGGTCACTGAACACGGGCGTAGTCCGCAAAATCTTCTGAGCGTGGGGCACCCCCCTCTGTGAATCTTTTTGCCACTCAGATCAATCACAAGGTCCCTCAGTTCTGTTCCAGGCTTCAGGCCCATGACAGACCTAGCGTCAGATGCCTTTCTCCTACATTGGGGGACAGGCCTTCTGCATACGTATCCTCCCATACCTCTGGTAGGGAAGACTTTGCTGATACTCAAGCAAGACAGAGGAACCATGATCCTGATTGCACCCTTTTGGCCTCGTCAGATTTGGTTCCCTCTTCTTCTGGAGTTGTCCTCTGAAGAACCATGGAGATTGGAGTGTTTTCCAAC
This sequence comes from Microcaecilia unicolor, assembly GCF_901765095.1. Lineage (NCBI taxonomy): Eukaryota > Metazoa > Chordata > Amphibia > Gymnophiona > Siphonopidae > Microcaecilia > Microcaecilia unicolor. Next base: position 626,974,439 of record NC_044031.1, read on the forward strand.
CCTCATCACTCAGAATGAGAGGTCGCTTCTACATCCCAACCTCCAGTCTCTGGCTCTCACGGCCTGGATGTTGAGAGCTTAGAATTCGCCTCCTTGGGACTTTCAGAGGGTGTTTCCCGAGTCTTGCTTGCTTCCAGGAAAGATTCCACGAAGAGGTGTTACTCTTTCAAATGGAGGAGGTTTGCCGTCTGGTGTGATAGCAAGGCCCTAGTTCCTCTTTCTTGTCCTACACAGACCCTGCGTGAATACCTTCTACACTTATCAGAGTCTGGTCTCAAGACCAACTCCATAAGAGTTCACCTTAGTGCGATTAGTGCTTATCACTGTCGTGTAGAGGGTAAGCCTATCTCTAGACAGCCTTTAGTTGTTCGCTTCATGAGAGGTTTGGTTTTGTCAAAGCCCCCTATCAAACCTCCACCAGTGTCATGGGATCTCAACGTCATTCTCACCCAACTGATGAAAGCTCCTTTTGAGCCACTGCATTCCTGCCATCTGAAGTACTTGGCCTGGAAGGTTGTTTTCTTGGTGGCTGTTACTTCAGGCCTTGGTAGTGCATGCACCTTATATCAAGTTTCATCACAACAAAGTAGTCCTGCGCACACACCCTAAGTTCCTGCCAAAGGTGGTGTCGGAGTTTCATCTATACCAGTCAATTGTCTTGCCCTTTCCCCTTTCCCATACCCGCCCTGGCGAAAGCAGTTTGCACACCTTGAACTGCAAGAGAGCATTGGCCTTTTATGTGGAGCGGACGAAGCCCTTTAGACAGTCGCCATCGGAAAATGCACAATCTCCAATTGACTAGCAGATTGCATTTCCTTCACTTATGCCCAAGCTGGGCTGACTCTAGAGGGCCATGTCATGGCTCATAATGTTAGAGCCATGGCTGCGTCAGGGGCTCACTTAAAGTCAACCTCCATTGAGGAGATTTGCAAGGCTGCAACGTGGTCATCAGTCCACACGTTCACATCTCACTACTGCTTTCAGCAGGATACCCGATGCGACAGTCAGTTTGGGCAGTTGGTGCTGCAGAATCTGTTTGGGGTTTAGAATCCAACTCCACCCTACTAGGCCCATTTTTGTTCTGTTCCAGGCTGCACTCTGTTATTTGATTTTGGTTTGAGGTCAATCTATGTTATGTCCTCGCCGTTGCGAGGCCCAATTGACCAATGTTCATTGTTTTGAGTGAGCCTGGGTGCTAGGGATACCCCACATGTGAGAACAAGCAGCCTGCTTGTCCTCAGAGAAAGCGAAGATACATACCTATAGCAGGTATTCTCCGAGGACAGCAGGCTGAATGATCTCACAAACCCACCCACCTCCCCTTTGGAGTTGTTGTTTATTTGCTTTTTCATTAAACTGAGCAGGAACACTCATGCGACGGGCGGGATGATGGCCACGCGCTGCACGCACGCCTGAAGACTGGAAAATTTTTTTTATATTTTGCTGGCAAAATTGCCAATTTCCCAGGCCAATGCGGACGTCGACCCACATGTGAGAACAATCAGCCTGCTGTCCTCGGAGAATACCTGCTACAGGTATGTATCTTTGCTATCCTTCACATCTGAAAGTCTCTGCTGGTAGCCCGTCAGATCGGTTTGCAGGCCTTCTAGTTTTTTCATCCATCGTTTCCAATTTGTTCGAAATTTTCTGTAATTTTTGTTAAACCGATGATTCCAGTAGTGCCGAGACCTCAGCAGCTATTTCAGCTGCCCATGCAGACCCCAGTGACAACTCCCCCGAGGGGGCCATTCTCCGCCATCTTGCTTTCCCCTGCGTATCCTCGTGTTCTCCCTTCTGGGTTTTTGCTGACATGTTTGCAAGTAAAATAACCCAAAGTTGGTGTTTCTAGTTCCAGACACTCTCACAGTTAGGGTCTGCTGTAAAAATGGGTTTTAGAAAGAGAATTGTAGCTGCGTGGGGCTAGATGTTAATCGGGGGGCTATGCTCTGAGGCTTCCTGTCGCTAGCCTAGCATCACGTGATCCCCCACTTTAGTGTACTTTAATATTAGCAATATGTTATGATGAGTATTAATAGTACAACTCCTCATACAAAATGGAAAGCAGATGATCCATTGCTTTGTCATTCGAAATACTGAGTAATCTAAGGTATGGTGCTCTTTTCTCTGTCTTCATCTGCTGGTCAACAGGCACAACCTGCAGGTTCTAGACTGATCTTGTGGGACTAATTGAAGGAAACATAGCAGTTAAGACCTAATTTGTCTTTCAGTGAAAAGAAAGTTCCACAAAAAGGGCATACATAGTAGAATAAAGTATTTCTTCCACAGACAAGGTTATAGATGCAAAGAACAGCCTCTCACTGGAGGTGATGGATACAAAATAAACAGTAGTAGAATTTAAGAAAATCTGTTTGAATGGGTCCCAACTTGTGAATCTCCATAGATGGTTATCTGAAAGATGTCTGAGCTCTCATGGTGGTGTAAAGTTGCCAACCAGCTCCAGGCCTGGATTTACTCCCATTGCATATATAGACTTTTATAGTCCTGCATTTCTTAGGAAATTCCTTTGGAAAATTAGAACTACAAATCCCAGGTGCAGTGGGGTAAACTAGACCTGGCTTAATCCTAGTAGCATGACTTCAGGAGCAATATCTCCTTTGCTGATCCAGGCATATTCTGTAATTGTTTTGTATTTGCAGATGATCGATATATGCATCCAGTGCAGGAGGCATTTTCTATCCAGCTGATCTCTCCAGTTAGCTGGGAAGCCATTCCTAACACTAGGTAAGAATTCTGGCAGAAAAGCCTGTACACATGTTGCCAGAGGTGATAATACATTAACTTTCACACACTGTAATACACATAGTTCTGGAACTCTTTTTACCCGTGCAGTGGAAGAGTAACCTAATGGTTAGGGCAGCAGGCTTTAATCCTGGCGACCTAGGTTTCAGTTTCCACTGCAGCTTCTTAGGCAAGTTACTTAACCCTCCATTGCCCTAGGTACAAAAAATGAGATTGTGAGTCATCTAGGGACAGAGAAAGTACCTGCATATAACGTGTACAGCACTGCGTACATCTAGTAGCACTATAGAAATGATTATACTATACTATCGGAGTTTCCTATACCGCTGTTATCCCAGCAAGGATTCAAAGCTGTTTACATTAATGAAAAAAGACTCCAATAATGAGGAAGTAACAATCTAACAAAATAACATATTACTAAATAAAATTATTGTTCAAATAAGTAACTTTTTAACACTAAAGGAAAAATAAGAAGACACAGACTTCAAATTCAAAAGACAATTTGTTCTATATTCTAGCCCCAATAAAAGAACGAGGCCTCAAGAATGGATTTGAATTGAACATTCTTCAAAGAAGAGAAACCCAATTTCAGATTTTGCAAGAAACCTAATTTCTTGTCAGCAGGTGGAAATATCAACAGCTCACTTAAGCCCTCAGAATTCGGCCCAAATATTGATTTAAAATTAGCCAAAGAATCTTAAAATCTATATGCTTAGCCAGTGATAATCTCAAAACTAGGAGCTGCACTTTCAAAACGCCCAATACCGCTAATTAATCTTAAGGCTGTATTTTGCATCACTTGTAAATGTTTTAACTAAGTCGGAATATGAGAGTAAAGTGAATTACAAGTCTAATTGTGGAAGCAGGATCGCTTGAGCAACAGTTCTAAAATCCTCCTTCATCAGTGAAGATCTTATTGCCTGCAGTTGTCAAAGCTTAAAAAAGAATCTTCTACTAAAGGTGTTAATGTGTTTTTCAAAAGACAAAGTGAAATAGAATAACTCCTAGCAATCTAGAATGATATTATCTCCTCACCTGAGGACAATGTAACTCTCATATATTACAATTTAGTTATATCACCAAGCCAAAGTACCTTTATTTTCTGTTTGTTCAGCTTTAATAAATGATTCATTGCCCAATTATTAATCAAGGAAATATAATATTTGCTAGAATTCAAAGTGCTAGCCAAACTAGGCAAAGCAGTACCAAGGAGAAATATATCATACGCATAATATAAAAATTTCATCATTCTAAAAATAACTACCCAGATTACTCAGTTATATATTAAACAGTGAAGAAGAGAGTGGAAAGCCTTATGGAACCCTGCAACCAGGGTTAGCGTATCTGGGTTTAATAAACATAGTAACATAGTAGATGATGGCAGAAAAAGACCTGTACGGTCCATCCAGTCTGCACAACAAGATAACTCATATGTGCCACTTTTTGTGTATACCTTACCTTGATTTGTACCTGTCTTTTTTCAGGGCACAGACCATATAAGTCTGCCCAGCACTATCCCCGCCTCCCAACCATCAGCCCCGCCTCCCACCACTGGTTCTGGCACAGACCGTATAAGTCTGCCCAGCACTATCCCCACCTCCCACTACCGGCTCTTGCCGGTAACTCATATGTGCCACTTTTGTGTATACCTTACCTTGATTTGTACCTGTCTTTTTCAGGGCACAGACCGTATAAGTCTGCCCAGCACTATCCCCAGCTCCCAACCACCAGCCCCGCCTCCCACCACCGGCTCTGGCACAGACCGTATAAGGTTTGAACAAATTCTTGGAGGAAAAGTCCATAGTCTGCTATTGAGACATACATGGGAAGCAACTGCTTGCCCTAGGATTTGTAGTATGGAGTGTTGCCACAACTTGGGTTTCTTCCAGGTATTTGTGACCTGGCTTGGCCACTGTGGAAAACAGGATACTGGGCTAGATGGACCACTGGTCTGACCCAGTGTGGCTACTCTGTTGTTACCACATCATCTGGCAACAAGTTCCAGAGCTTAACTATGTGTTGAGTGAAAAAGTATTTTTTCCTATTGTTTTAAAAGTACTACTTTGTAACTTCATGGCATGTCCCTTAAAGAGGATAGCACAGGAAACAGGTGAAGAAATTAACATATAAAGAGCAAGTGCAAGGTGATGCATGTGGGAAAAAAGAACCCGAATTATAGCTACGTCATGCAAGGTTCCACGTTAGGAGTTACGGACCAAGAAAGGGATCTGGGTGTCGTCGTCGATAATACACTGAAACCTTCTGCTCGGTGTGCTGCTGCAGCTAGGAAAGCGAATAGAATGTTGGGTATTATTAGGAAAGGTATGGAAAACAGGTGTGAGGATGTTATAATGCCGTTGTATCGCTCCATGGTGCGACCGCACCTTGAGTACTGTGTTCAATTCTGGTCGCCGCATCTCAAGAAAGATATAGTAGAATTGGAAAAGGTGCAGCGAAGGGCGACTAAAATGATAGCGGGGATGGGACGACTTCCCTATGAAGAAAGACTAAGGAGGCTAGGGCTTTTCAGTTTGGAGAAGAGATGGCTGAGGGAAGACATGATAGAGGTATATAAAATATTGAGTGGAGTGGAACAGGTGGATGTGAAGCGTCTGTTCACGCTTTCCAAAAAATACTAGGACTAGGGGGCATGCGATGAAACTACAGTGTAGTAAATTTAAAACAAATCGGAGAAAATGTTTCTTCACCCAACGCATAATTAAACTCTGAATTCATTGCCGGAGAACGTGGTGAAGGCGGTTAGCTTAGCAGAGTTTAAAAACGGGTTAGACGGTTTCCTAAAGGACAAGTCCATAAACCACTACTAAATGGACTTGGGAAAAATCCACAATTCCAGGAATAACATGTATAGAATGTTTGTACGTTTGGGAAGCTCACCAGGTGCTCTTGGCTTGGATTTGCCGCTGTCGTGGACAGGATGCTGGGCTCGATGGACCTTTGGTCTTTTCCCAGTGTGGCATTACTTATGTACTTATGACTTTGTCTGCAGCAACAGTAACTGAAACTAGTCCCATCTTCCGTCTTGCAAAACCTTTTGTGGTACACCTGGTGTATAACATCATACACTGGTCAGCAAATGCAGCCCCACGATAATAAGAGAGAGAGAGAGTAATGTTGTATCTCCTGCAGAGTGATTGAGAGTTCAAAGAGAGAGATCATCTTCCCTGTCTCCTGTGGTGTGAGTGAAAATGTCCTCTTCTCAGTAGATGGCATAGAAAGGAAGATTTCGTTTTTCTTTTTATTTAGTGAATTCCTCAGATACCACTTGCAAACCTGAAAACTATCGAAGCAGTGTACATTCAGATAACCCTGGAGTCCTCACAATCTAAGTTTGTACCTGAGGCAATGTAGGGTTAAGTGATTTGCCCAAGAAGGCATGTTTTATCTCTTGAGCTGTGAGGGAATGCACACTAGGTATGAATGTAAGTGTAGACAGAAATGGCATGCACTGTCCTTCAAGTTGCAAGTGAGTGAGGAGCAGAGAGATCTCAGGTTATCTCCCAAGGTGAGAGAGAGAGGCAGAGATCAGCCTCTCTCTCTTTCTTGAGGTAAATGTGTCTTCTCTGTCTCTCAAAGCTTGCCTTTATCATGTTCTTATACTGAACACTCTTGTCCTATAATTCCCTGCTGCCTCCTTCCTCCATTTCTAGGGTAGAGCTTGATGAATGGGAACATGTAACATGTATGAAGACGGTGGCTTTGAAGAGTGAGGAGACAGTGTCAGGCCTGAAAGGGTATATTGCTGCTGGAACCTGCCTAATGCAAGGTGAAGAAGTCACATGCAGGGGCCGTGTGAGTATATCATACTTTTGTCATTCCCCATAAAGAAGAATCTTTTGTGTGTGCGACTTAGGAGTAATGTCAGGAAGTACTTTTTCATGGAGATGGTGGTGGATGCCTGGAGTGGCTTCCTGCGGGAGGAGGTGGAAATTAAAACAATAACGGAATTTAAGAATGCGTGGGATAAGCACAAAAGATTCCTAAATGGAAGGAGAATGGAATCAAAACAAAACTTAGTGGTGCTTAGATGGTAACTTCAGTAGTTGGGAAACAAGGCCAGTGCTGGACAGACTTCTGTGCCCTGATTATAGCTAGACACATCTGGAGTGGGCTTTGACAGCAGCTCCAGTAGTTGAGGAGTATGTCCAGTGCTAGACAGAACTTCTGTGGTTTGTGCCCTGAAAATAGCAAGGTCAGATCAAGAATATCAAACATATAAATGGCGAGTGACCGTACTCACCCGCACAGTAGAGACTTCCCTCTCTGTCCCACTCCCGCATCAATACGTGATGACAGGGGCGGGACAGAGAGGGAAACTGCGCGAAGGGGAGGGAGGGAACCGCCGACGTCGCTACTGCTCCCTCCCCCACCCGGAGTTGCCGACGCTGCCCCCCCTTCACCCGGCCCGAGCACTCTCTTCGGTATTGAACTTACATCGCCGACACGCAGCAGGCAGATCAGCTGAGCTCCCATCGGCCTTCCTTCCCTGCCTGTGTCCCGCCCTCGCCGACGTTATGTCACACGAGGTCAGGTCCGGGACACAGGCAGAGAAGGAAGGCCGATGGGAGCTCTGCTGATTTGCGTGCTGCGTTTCGGCGACGTAAGTTCAATAGCGAAGAGAGGGCCTGGGCCGGGTGGAGTGGTGGCGACGGCGACTCCGGGGGGGGGGGGGGACCGGGGGGACCGGTAGCGGCGACCTCGGGGGGGGGGGGGGGGGCCTTGGAAAAACCCCATACTAGCCCGTTTTAACGGGCTCAACAGCTAGTATATGTCATATTTCATCACATGCTATGAGCTGATCTTATTGGGCAGATTGGATGGACCATGCAGGTCTTTATCTGCCATCATCTACTATGTTACCTAATTTTCCATTTATTTGTTTTACTTTTATTTGTTAATTTGTAATGGGATTGAATATGTTGGTTTTTGAAATTTTATACCTGCTGTCTTTGTATTTTTCACAATCCTGGGGACCACGTGTCACTATTTTCACTTTCTCTAGTGTTGCATATGGCTTTTTGGGTGTTCAGTTTAATTTCAGATACTCTTAAAACTGTAATAGTGTACTTTTTTTTAATTTACTTGACTTTTTAACCCATCCTCCCAACAACAGCCAGAGCAGGTTACAGAAATTACATTCATAATGATGAAACAATACTTAATATAATAAAACAGTCAAACATTCATTTCATTTGACAGAAAACAGTTCAATACAGGCTCACGCATGAGCTCAAACTAATAGAAAAACACTAGCAGAGTGCAAAACCAAACATCTCTCACTCTGGGAGTCGCTTAGAGCATAGCTTGGCAGCATATCACAAACATATTTGGGAACCACACCATAGTAACGTAGTAAGTGACAGCGCGCATGCTCGGTTTTACCGAAATTGAGCATGTGCAACACTTTGCGCATGCTCAATTTCATTAAAACCAAGCTTGCACACTGTAGGGGGAAGCAGGGCAGGCGGTATGGCAGCAAACTGCGCTGGAGGAAGGCTTCTGCTGGCAGGGCTTGGGGACCCCCACCAGCCCAGGTATGTGGGGTTGCGGCACTGGTCGGAGAACAGCAGGGAGGTGCAGCAAAATGTGTTTCTGCACCTGCTGCATTGAATTATTGTTTCTCACATATTCCTTTATGGCTTTCTCTCCTCTACATCATTGAGGCGCCAGCATTTTGTGCCCGAGGCTTCCACACATAGCTCTGGCCAGACCGGCACATGGTCTGTCCACATAATAGTCATTCTCTGCTCTTTCCACTCCTCCACCCCCCAACATTTCTCTATACATAACAAATCTGTGCAGGAATGCATCCCATATACTGCTGAATAAAACATGAATCCCCTTCTTCCAGGGTTTTTGTGTCTCCGTGTATCTGGTATATTCAGCGTATCGAGAGAGGTCCATAAGCTTCTGTTTTTCCTCTTTAAAGACCCACTCCTCCCCCCCCCTACTATTAATATTCCTACCTGTATCCCTAAAAGTTTATGCAGAAGCTTAAGATAAAACGCCCTCTGGTTAGCTTTCGGTGCATAAAGTTTCATTAGTGTCATCTGGACCCCATTTATAGAACTCACCCATATCAGCCACCTTCCCTCTGGATCCTTATGTACAATGCTAAGCTCTGCCTTCACAGATATTAGTATGCCCAACTCCCACCAACATTTTTTCTTTTCAATCCCATTAGAAGCTAACATGATAAAGGGGTACTTTTTTATGTTTGAGCATATGTTCATATACATACCAAAAAGTGAGTTTCTTGCATAAAACAAATTCCTGCTTGAAGGTGGAGTATTTCCTTCCACAATAATTGCCTTATGTGTGGAGTATTGACCCCCGCACATTAAGACTCATAACCTTTATCACCTTATCACTCCCATACCCCTGCTCCAGTGTCCTTTCCTTTCCAACATAATAGCTCAAACTGACAGTACCCATGGTTGACCCCCCCCCCCCCCCCCCCCCCGGTTCTCATTGACTCCAGTACTTGCTTAAGATTTTAACTCCCATCCTTTCCCTTTAACTCCCATGTTAAACTTTCAACTCTCCTCCTCCCTTTAGGTTTCTGCATAACTTCCTGTGCTGTGCAATGTGACATGGCAGCTCTCCACCAATTTTCATTTTATATATCCCTATGAGGGAGTCAATAGAATGCCACTTTCCCTTAAGGAAACCCCTTACAGTGTCAGAACCATCTTAATATCCACAGTTCTGCCCAAGGGGAAAATGACATGGGAGAGGGGTGGAGCCAGGAGAGCAGGAGCTAGGAAGTACGAAAGCTCAGGGCACAGCTATTTTAAGGAGGCCCAGAGGAAAGAAGTGACGCCCAACTGCATATGCCTCCACCACATATGTATGAACTGCAACAATCAGGTAGGCCATGCTTGTCTTGGAACCTTGCAACTTGATAGCTTTGACCCAGCAGGACGCAGGCTGGTCTAGGTGAACTGCTAACAATTGTACTGATAACTCTAGGGAACCAGACCAGAGTCCAGTAGGGTATGCTGCGTATGCTTTGTAGCGCTATAGAAATGCGTAATAGTAGTAGGTATCAGTATGCTTTTTTGATGAGGTTTGCAACCTGGTGTTTTAGACCACCATGGAGTGGTGGGACAGCTGTGCCTTCTCAAATCCAGGAGCCTTTTGGACTCTTATAGAGTATGTCTTCTCAGAAATGACCCACACAGAGAGAGGGGTCTCCCAAAGCTTCTTCTGTGCATTCCTAAGAATGCTGTGAACAGGAACCTTCACAGCATCTCTAGGTGGGGAATCATAGTCCAGAAACCCCACCAACTCAGCTCTGGGCATGTCCTCTAGTTCCAACTTAAATGGGATGGCAGCTGCCATCTCCTGGAGAAAACTAACAAAAGAGAGATCCTTTGAAGGAGATTTATATCTCTCCTGTGGTGGGAAAGGGTTTGAAGGTAGACCCAAGGACCTCTCTCTCCTCTGAGAAGTTCCCTGGCTCCTCCTCAGACACCCAGGAATAATCAGACTCAGAACAGTACTTATCAAGAGTCTCTCGAGTCCTTACCTGCCTTGGTCTGCTGGTAGGGCCAGGTCCCAAACGGGGACACCAAGGTGCAGCCTCTCTCCTGCAATCTGAAGCAGCTTCCTCCCCTGATGGGCTGGAGAGGGAGATCTAAGAAAATGGGCAGTGAAGATTAAATTGGAGATTCAGATGCTGAGAGGGCGAATCGTGATGTAGAGAAAAAGATCAGAGCCGATTTAGTAGAACTCAGAAGCTGCACGGATGAAGTGGAATGTTAAATAGGAGAGCAAGAAGAGCTACTGGCATAGTTTCAAAAAGACAATCAAGAGTTCCAGTGCACAGCTCAGGACCTACTAACAAAGATGGAAGATCTGGAGAATTGATTCAGGAGAAACAATATTAGGATTAGGGGAGGCCTACAATGATGCAATGCAGGTGGTCCAAAATATATATCAAGAAGGTGCACGCTCAGAAGGCAGTGATCATAGTGGTGCAATCCAAAAGTTAAAAATTGACAGAGCATAGAGTGCTGGGACCACAGACAGAATTCCCAAGAGACATTATAGCTTGCATACATAAGTATCAAGATAAACAGCTCTTCCTGAGAAAAGCTAAGAGCCATGGAGATATTACCTGAGAATCATAAAATTGAAATTTTCAGTGACTTATCCAGTATTACATTACAGAGATAGAAAGAAATCAAGGAGGTACTTAGTGTTTTGTACAAAGAAAATAATCAAAATCAAATCAATGGTTGTTCCCAATTGGGCTAATGGTGACTGTTGCAGGGATCCACAAGAAAATGTCTACAGTTAGTGAATTACGGTAGCTCTTACAGCAGGAAGGGATAAGAAAGGAGCCACATCAGCATCGCAGAAGATGGGCAGAAGATGGGACCAGTAAAGTCACGGAAGAGAGAAGCAGAGATACCGATGGAGAGATCTCACCTGATTCACCAAAGTAGAAGGTGGACATTATTTCTATACAAACTGAGGGTAAACGTAAGAGAATGTAAGTGGAGGGTGGCTGAACGAAAGACACTCTCTTGGACTTAAATGTGAACAACTTAAGAGGAGAATTGAGTGATGACAAATGGCTAATGGGGTGTTGCAGGAGATAAGGGGCAAGTTGGGTAAGGATTGGCCTTCCGTCTTTTTTACATTTTCTATAACTTCTGAACCGTGTTTCATGCACTTATTACATTGATAATAGTGAGAAAGAATTGTTCTCTAGTTGGAAGTGGCAAAAAGGGGAAGTATGGGGTAAGGGGATTGTAGTAACGTGAACCAGCCACACGGCGGGTTAAGATGGATAAAATAACATTTGTTTTGAAGTGTCAGGTAGGTGTCCTGTTGAATTCACAGGTAGGGGAGAAAAGAAAACACAAACTAGACCATTCATTCAAGTGTCCTTCTGTGGTCTGTTCCTGCAGGACCACAGCATGCAGCATACCCTACTGGACTCTGGTCTGGTTCCCTAGAGTTATCAGTACAATTGTTAGCAGTTCACCTAGACCAGCCTGCGTCCTGCTGGGTCAAAGCTATCAAGTTGCAAGGTTCCAAGACAAGCATGGCCTACCTGATTGTTGTAGTTCATACATATGTATCACTGCATCAGATTCCTCACTACAGCATCTGTGTGTGCCTCATCTCTCTACACACAGACGCTGTAGTGAGGAATCTGATGCTGTGATACTCCCCCTTGATAAAGTGTTACGAAACGGGGACCTGTCAGGGTGCAAGAGTACACCAATCTGCATAAGATAAGTGTCGTGTCCACAGTTATAAGAATGGTTATGGTCAAGATGTTATAAGCAGATTTATGCATTATCTAAATATCAAATTTATTAGGAGGTGGGGGGATGAGTCTATGATTAATAAATGAACACGAGCAAGTGATTCACCTTAGAGTGAAATGAGAACAGCCGTGTCAGCTATATGAGACTCTACCTCACAGAAAAAGTACAGCTATATAGTCTATCTACATAGCTAGCCCGTTGAACACACTCTGTTAGCGGTATTGTGATATTTCTTGGATAAGCAGCATAAAATCTATTTTACTGTTTTGGGATGAGTCTATGATTAATAAATGAACACGAGCAAGTAATTCACCTTAGAGTGAAATGAGAACAGCCGTGTCAGCTATATGAGACTACCTCACAGAAAAAGTATAGCTGTATAGTCTATCTACATAGCTAACCCGTTGAACACACTCTGTTAGCGGTCTTGTGATATTGTCTGAATTCAGAGGACTTAAATTGTTGGACAGTATCCTAGAAATAAGCAGTGAATTTTCCCCAAGTCCATCTTAATAATGGCTTATGGACTTTTCTTTTAGGAAGTTATCCAAACCTTTTTTTTTTTAAACCCTGCGAAGCCAACTGCTTTTACCACATTCTCTGGTAACAAATTCCAGAGTTTAATTACAAGTTGAGTGAAGAAATATTTTCTCCAATTTGTTTTAAATTTACTACTTAATAGTTCCGTTGCATGCCCCCTAGTCCTAGTATTTTTGGAAAGAGTAAACAAGCGATTCACGTCCACCCATTCCATTCCACTCATCATTTTATAGACCTCTATCATATCTCCCCTTAGCTGTCTCTTCTCCAAGCTTAAGAGTCCTAGCTGCTTTAGTCTTTCCTCATAGGGAAGTCGTCCCATCCCCTTTATCATATTTGTTGCCCTTCTCTGTACCTTTTGTAATTCCACTATATCTTTTTTGAGATGCAGTGACCAAAATTGCACACAGTATTCGTGGTGCGATCGTACCATGGAGCGATACAAAGGCATTATAACATTCTCATTTTTGTTTTCCATTCCTTTCCTATTAATACCTAACATTCTGTTTGCTTTCTTAGCTGCCATTGCACACTGAGCAGAAGGTTTCAAAGTATCATCAACGATTACACCTAGATTCTTTTCCTGGACAGTGACTCCTGATACGGAACCTTGCATCATGTAGCTATAGTTTGGGTTCCTCTTTCCCACATGCATCACTTTGCACTTGCTCACATTAAACATCATCTGCCATTTGGATGCTCAGTCTCACAGTCTCATAAGGTCCTCTTGTAATTTTTCACAATCCTCTTGTGATTTAACAACTTTGAATAACTTTGTGTCATCAGCAAATTTAATTACCTCACTAGTTATTCCCATCTCTAGTTCATTTATAAATATGTAAAAAAAAACTGCGGTCCCTACACAGATCCCTTCAGACCCCCACTATCTACCCTTCTGTATTGAGAATACATTTAATTCTACTCTCTGTTTTCTATCTTTTAGCCAGTTTTTAATCCACAATAAGACATTACCTCCTATCCCATGACTCTCTAATTTTCTCAGGAGTCTTTCATGAGGTACTTTATCAAATGCCTTTTGAAAGTCTAGGTACACAATATTGACCAGCTCACCTTTATTCACATGTTTGTTCACCTCTTCAAAGAATGTAGTAGATTGGTGATGCAAGATATCCATTCACTAAATTGGGTTGGCTTTATCTCTTTAATCCATGCTTATGTATGTGCTCTGTAATTTTGTTCTTTATAATACTCTACTATTTTGCCCGGCACCGACGTCATACTCACTGGTCTATAATTTCCTAAATCACCTCTGGAACTCTTTTTAAAAATTGGTGTTACATTGGCCACTCTCCAGTCTTCCGGTACCATGCTTGTTTTTAAAGATACATTTAAAGATAACAGTAACTCTGCAAGTTCATTTTTCAATTCTGTCAATACTCTGGGATGTATACCATCTGGTCCAGGCGATTTGCTACTCATCAATTTGTCAGATTGCCCCATTACATCTTCCAGGTTTACAGAGATTTGATTCAGTTTCTCTGACTCGTCAGCACTGAATACCATTTCAGGCATTGGTATCTTTCCCACATCTTCCTTGATGAAGATATGCTATGGCCTTGTCTTCCCTGAGTGCCCCTTTTACTTCTCTGTCATCTAGTGGTCCAACTGTTTATCTCGATCTGAGTAACAGAATTATCCAATGCTTTCAATTCAGATTTGAATTTGCCATCTGCCTAGGAGATGTCTGCCCTGAATAGTTTGAGCTCTTGAATAAGTTCAGCAAATATGGCTTTAGTCACTAGAAGGTCCACTGTGTTTTAGGTTCTGTGCATTACCCACTGTGTTGGAAGGCTTTCTCGCTTACGCTTTTGGATTGGTTGGAAAACATAATTAGGGCCTCGGCATGACTAGCATTGGCTTCCATCCGCTAGAAAAGGTGTTATGCTAATACTACAGTCTGAGTTATGCATGTGAAGTCCCGGTGCAAACAGAGAAATTGGGAGCTCTTAGTGGCTTCAGCGTGTAGTGTATTCCCTCTCAAGGGCACTTCAGTCCCTTCTACCTTGGTTACTCATCCTGTGTATATGAAGATGGAAATAGTTCTTGTTGTTACAGATGCTTCCCCTCAAGCTCAAATAGAAAAAGGAAAAGGTAAGACTCTAACGAAAAGCATAAGGCAGCACGACCTGATGTAATCGATAGGAAGCATAAAGGGTAATAAAGAGCTTCCTCAAGGAACCCGCAAGCAGCACAAACTGCTTCTTTGTCACATGGCTACACTATGACGCTGCAGATAGTGATTTGCTTAAGTTTGTGGGCGTCACAACTCCAGAAAGGGGTGGTCAGGTCAGCAGGGAAGCAGCATCTGAGTCAGATTAGGTAAAGCAGAACACAGCAATTGGCAAGAACTGTAAAGTAAAAACAGAAGCAAAGAAAGGTAAAGCAGAAAACAATTGGAAACAAAACAAATAAAAACAGCATACTATCAGCCCAATTTAGTGTTTGTGACAAAACAGTGGGTTTCTGAGCCTGAAAACTGTATTACTTATTTCATGAAGTGTATTTCTCCTAATTGGCGATCAGATGGCACTTGTTTTGAGTTTTAAAGCTACTACTACTACTATTTAGCATTTCTATAGCGCTACAAGGCATACGCAGCGCTGCACAAACATAGAAGAAAGACAGTCCCTGCTCAAAGAGCTTACAATCTAATAGACAAAAAATAAATAAAGTAATCAAATCAATTAATGTGAACGGGAAGGAAGAGAGGAGGGTAGGTGGAGGCGAGTGGTTACAAGTGGTTATGAGTCAAAAGCAATGTTAAAGAGGTGGGCTTTCAGTCTAGATTTAAAGGTGGCCAAGGATGGGGCAAGACGTAGGGGCTCAGGAAGTTTATTCCAGGCGTAGGGTGCAGCGAGACAGAAGGCGCGAAGTCTGGAGTTGGCAGTAGTGGAGAAGGGAACAGATAAGAAGGATTTATCCATGAAGCGGAGTGCACGGGAAGGGGTGTAGGGAAGGACGAGTGTGGAGAGATACTGGGGAGCAGCAGAGTGAGTACATTTATAGGTTAGTAGAAGAAGTTTGAACAGGATGCGAAAACGGATAGGGAGCCAGTGAAGGGTCTTGAGGAGAGGGATAGTATGAGTAAAGTGACCCTGGCGGAAGATGAGACGGGCAGCAGAGTTTTGAACCGACTGGAGAGGGGAGAGGTGACTAAGTGGGTGGCCAGCAAGAAGCAGATTGCAGTAGTCTAAACGAGAGGTGACAAGGGTGTGGATGAGGGTTTTGGTAGAGTGCTCGGAAAGAAAGGGGCGGATTTTACGGATGTTGTAAAGAAAGAAACGACAGGTCTTGGCAATCTGCTGGATATGAGCAGAGAAGGAGAGAGAAGAGTCAAAGATGACCCCAAGGTTTCGAGCTGAGGAGACAGGGAGAATGAGAGAGCCATCAACAGAAATAGAAAACGGGGGGGGGGGGGGGGGGGGGTTTGGGGGGGAAAATGAGAAGCTCGGTTTTGGTCATATTTAATTTCAGGTGGCGTTGAGACATTCAGACAGCAATGTCAGACAAGCACGCTGAAACTTTGGTTTGGATGCAAGGTGAGATATCAGGGGTAGAAAGGTAGATTTGGGAGTCATCAGCATAGAGATGGTAGGAAAAGCCATGGGATGAGATTAATGAACCAAGGGAAGAAGTGTAGTTAGAAAAGAGGAGGGGACCAAGAACAGAACCCTGAGGTACGCCGACAGGCAGAGGGATAGAAGTAGAAGAGGATCCACCAGAGTGAACACTAAAGGTGCGGAGAGAGAGGTAGGAAGAGAACCAGGAAAGGACAGAGCCCTGGAATCCAAGTGAGGACAGGGTATCGAGAAGTATGCTGTGATCCACAGTGTCAAAAGCAGCGGAAAGATCAAGAAGAATGAGGATGGAATATTGACCTCTGGATTTAGCCAGTAATAGGTCATTGGAGACTTTAGTAAGCGCAGTTTCGGTTGAGTGGAGAGGGCGAAAACCAGATTGTAGTGGGTCAAGAATAGCATGTGAGGAGAGAAAATCAAGGCAGTGGCGGTGAACAGCACGCTCAAGTAATTTGGAGAGAAAAGGTAGGAGGGAGATGGGTCGGTAATTAGAGGGACAAGTAGGGTCGAGTGAAGGCTTCTTAAGGAGAGGTGTGACCACAGCATGTTTAAAGGCAGCAGGGACAGTCGCAGTGGAAAGTGAGAGGTTGAGAATGTGACAGATAAAAGGAATAAGAGCAGGTGAGATGGCATTAAGAAGGTGGGTGGGAATGGGATCAGAGGAACAGGTGGTACATTTTGAGGAAGAAAGGAGAAGTGTAGTTTCCTCAATAGTAACTTCAGGAAAGGAGGAAAGGGAATGAGGGGAAGGAGAGAGAGGGGAACGGACTAGTGGAGGGAGAGGTGGTGAGGTAGAGAAAGCAAGGTTTATCTTTTGAACCTTGTTGTGAAAGAATTCAGCAAGGGTCTGAGGAGATAATGAAGGGGGAGTTGGGGGAGGGGGCACCTTAAGGAGAGAGTTCAATGTGGTGAAGAGAAGTCGAGGATTAGAGCCAAGAGAGTTGGTCAGTTGGATATAATAATCCTGTTTGGCACGTAAAAGAGCAGATTGGAAGGAGGTCAGCATGAACTTAAAGTGTAAGAAATCAGCAAGGGCCCGAGATTTCCGCCAGAGGCGTTCGGCGGAGCGGGTACAGGAACGTAGGTAGCGGATATTAGAAGTCAGCCAAGGTTGGGGTTTTGTACGCCTTACAGGGCGGGTCATCAAAGGTGCAAGAGTGTCTAAGGCAGAGGATAGAGTATTGTTGTAAGAAGAAACAGCCTCGTTGACAGACGTGGATGGTGCCACAGTAGAGAGTAGGTTTGAAACTTGGGAGGATAGAGATGAAGGGTCAATATCGTGAAGATTCCTAGATAAATTAGATAAGATAGGACGGGACTGGGAGGGAGGAGATTTAAGTGTGAAAGTTATAAGATGGTGATCAGAGGAGGGAAGATCAGAGGCAAGAAAACTAGAGGGTGAACAGTTGGAGGAGAAGATGAGATCAAGACAGTGACCATTTTGATGAGTGGGGGAGGTGGAGCATAGTTGGAGATTAAAGGAGGATGTTAAAGCGAGTAACTTGGAAATATAAGAGTTGGAAGGATCATTAGCAGGAATATTAAAGTCACCAAGAATGAGAAAGGGGGAGGAAGGATCATGGAAGAAGGCAAGCCAGGCGTCAAAGTCACTGAGGATGAAAGGGACTTATCAGGGGGACGATAAATGACCTCTATTCGAAGAGGCAGAGGAGAGAAAAGGCGGATAGAGTGGACTTCAAAGGAGGAAAAACAGTGAGATTGAGGTGGAAGAAGGGATTGAAATCTGGAGGAGGGAGAGAGTAGTAGTCCAACACCGCCCCCACGGCCAGCAGGGCGAGGAGTATGTGAAAATAGATAACCGCCATGGCACAGGGCTGCGACTGAAGCAGAGTCATCAGGGCAGAGCCAGGTTTCTGTTATGGCGAGCAGATGGAGGTGACGCGAGATAAAGAGGTCCTGGATATAGGCGAGTTTGTTACAGATAGAGCGGGCATTCCATAGGGCGCAAGAGAAGGGCAGAGAAGAGGAGGGGAGTAGAGAAATAGAAATGAGGTTAGAGAGGTCGCGGTGAGATCTGTAGAGTTGGGATAATAGTTGGTGAGGGGGGCCAGGATTGGGATTGATGTCACCGGCTGAGAGTAAGAGAAGGAGTAAAAGAGAGTGGAGGAGAGTAGGAGAGGTGTGGCCACGAAGGCGTCGAAGGCGAGAGGTATTTGGGTGGAATGGGGAAGGCAAAATGGACGGAAGAAAGAGGCGGAGATTAAAAGCCAAGAGGGAGGAAGAGGGTAGGAGAGAAGGTGAGGTGATGAAGTCGATGGATGGGCAGTGAATTCCTGTAGCGTAGAGAGGTAGGGGGTGAGGGAAAAGATTAGGAAGGGACAGGGCTAGGAAGAGAATGTGAATAGGGGCCATAAATGACTGAGGTACTTTAGCAACTAGATGTAAAGAGAAAAATGCCCCGGCGCGCGGCACCTAGAGCGGAGGCCCTGAGTGGATCGGAGTGGACCTGGGTGTCACCCCGGAGAAGGCTGTAAAGATATGCAGATGAGCTGCAAGTTCTCCACAACACCTGAAAGGCAGCCGGTGGTAGAGCTGGGCACCTCTCAGCTGAGGAAAGGCTTACCAGGGGTTAGGCCGAAGCCAGCTGCAGAAAAAGACTCTCTGTTCCAGTTTCTGCTTAATGGAAAGGCACTCTGCAGTACCATTGGGCAGCTACTTTCAAAATTGATGCCCTGGGCTTGATTGGCCCTGAATCTAGCCTGAAGGTACTGGATTTCCCCCAGTCTCAGCCAGGGAGCGGAGAGAGAAGAATCTCTTTACTGAGGCCCTTTGAGCAGTTTATATGATATAACCTGTGAGCAGCTTTATTTCCTGAGCTCCCCAGGTACTACCCAGGTAGAAAACAAATGTTTAGATAGTTTTATAATTGATCCATATTCAATTACTTATTATTGCTTGCTGATTTCACATTTTTTCTGTTCACTGTTCGAGTTCTGTGACAATAAATCTTCTTTAGTTTATTGACTCAGCTGTCCTGGACTGACTAAGAATCCTTGTTTGTGTTTTTGGGTCTATGGGTACTTTCTGGGAACTGTGAGACCCCTGGAATGTGGCCCCAGTGTCCTAGAAATCACCAGGTAATATCCTGAGAGTGGGAGACTAGCCCAGAAGCAAGCGGGACCCAGTTGGTGGGTGGAAGGTGCTAGTATAGAGCACGAGCCTAAGTGCAGGCAAGGCTGGTCAGACCCTTCAGGTGGCTGCAGGTTATCCCCAGGCGAGTGCTAGGCATTTCATGACAGTATTACTTTACATCATTTGGAGAATAGCTGGGGAATAGAGCTCTTACTGCAGGCAGCCAACTTATAGGGTTCACCTGCGCCCTTCCCCATCCCTCCAAACAAATTTCTAATGAAAGAAACATTCATAATAAAGAATAATAATAATTCAGGAGAATTATTATAGGCCCTGTTCGCTATCTTCTCAAGAAGGGAAGCTAACTATGTTATCTTGATAAGTAGGTGGTTTACAGTCGCAAAGACATTCTGGTCAATAGAACATAATACCTTTAATACTGCTTTTGCTTTAGCCTCAGTTGCAGAGAAGTACATGATGAAGGGATTCCTATTGATGGGGGGAAAGGACGCGGTTCCTGTCTTTGGATTCATTTCATTAGAGGGAATGGGGGAGTCTGTGCACAAGGTGAGGGATGGCTGCAGGAATTACTTATTTTCTCCCATTATTCCCTCTCCCCCTCCCTTATCTTTCTCCATTTCAATTGTCTTCTTACCTTTCTCCACCTTGCTTATGTCTCCCCCTTCCCCTCCTGTCTTGCCTCCACAGATCCTTATCATGGATGTCATTGAAGTGGTTCCAGAACCTGGTCAGCCTCTGACAAAGAATAAGTTCAAATTACTCTATGAAAAGGAGCAGAAGGGGCCCGTGACAGCTTTGTGCAACTGCAATGGCTACCTGGTGTCAGCCATCGGACAGAAGGTAACATCTTGGTTGGTGGACGCATAAGTAATGTATTACTGCAGCTGTCTATAGAAATATGTTGTGATAGTAGCAAGAGAGAAATGTTATTTATTTAGAGGTTGATATTCAAAGCAATTTAACGGCAGAAACTGCTCCAGGCCAGTTAAATCGCCTATTTGGGGCTAGCCACTAATCTTCAGTGGCACTTAACCAGTTAGTGCCAAACACAAAATTGACTATTTTGGGGGCATTCTGGCACTTAACTGGCCAAGGTTACAACATAAATAGGACTGACTTTTATGCTCATTGCCAAAAGCCACACTAATAAAAACAGAGAAAAATGTAGACAAAGACCATATGGCCTATCCAGTCTGCCCATCCATGCCATCCACTCTCCATATCACTTCCTTAGAGATCTTGTGTATTTGTCTCAAGCACTCTTGAATTCAGATACTGTTTTCATCTCCAACACTTTCACCAGGAGGCTGTTCCATGAATTCACCAACCTTTTCCTGAAGAAGTATTTCCTCAGGTTACTTTTGAGTCTCGCCCCTTTCACCTTCATCCTATGCCCTCTCGTTCCAGAGCTTCTTTTCAATTGAAAAAGACTCTCCTCCTGTGACTTTTATGCGGTCCTATCTTTATGCTGTGCCCCATACCTGGTTAAATGCTAAATAATGCTCTTAACGGGCTGTGCTGTAGCCGGCTCCGCAAACTTGTTGCATACTGCCTGCAAGCCCGGAAGCTATCAAGGTGGTGTATATTGAGGTACAGTAGTTATATATCTGTCCCTGGTGGGCTCTCAATCTATGTTTATACCTGGGGCAGTAGAGGGTTGAGTGACTTGCCCAAGATCACAAGCAGGTGTACTGAGATTTGAACTGGGTTTCCCTAGTTCTCAGCCTGTTACTCTAACCATTGACTGGTTAAAGGACTGTAGCAGGAAGGCACAGCACTTTTCTGGGAGGAAGAGACAGGGGAATAGAGTGGAGGAGTAGCCTAATGGTTAGTGCAACAGGCTTTGATCCTGGTAACCTGGGTTCAATTCCCACTGCAGCTCATTGTGACCTTGAGCAAGTCACTTAACCCTCCATTGCCCCAGGTACTACTTAGATTGTGAACCCTCTAGGGATAGTACCTGTATATAATGTGTACAGTGCTGCATATGTCTAGTAGTGTTATAGAAATTAGTAGTAGTAGTAGCCTGTTTGGAAAAAAGAGTATACTCTGTTCCATTACTTTTTCCAGTGCTTTTGCTATTCTCTCTCTCTCTCTCTCTCTCTCTCTCTCTCTCTCTCTTCATAGTTGATGTTCCTTTCTCATTTCCTTGTGTTTTTACTGATTTTATTTGTAAACCACTTTGATTTTATGAAAGGTGGTGTATTAAATGAAAAACTAAACTACTTTCAAACAGAGGTGAGATATGATAGACATTTAAATACTTGCAAGGCATAAATGCACAGGAGGAGAGTCTTTTTCAATTAAAAAGAAGCTCTGGAACGAGAGGGCATAGGATGAAGGTGAAAGGGAAGAGACTCAGAAGTAACCTGAGGAAATACTTCTTCAGGAAAAGGGTGGTGAATTCATGGAACAGCCTCCTGGTGAAAGTGGTGGAGATGAAAACAGTATCTGAATTCAAGAGTTCTTGGGACAAATATACAAGATCTCTAAGGAAGTGATATGGAGAGTGGATGGCATGGGTGGGCAGACTGGATATGCCATATGGTCTTTGTCTACATTTTTCTCTGTTTTTCTTAGTGTGGCTTTTGGGAATGAGCAGAGACTCTGCTTGACACTAAGAGAGCAGTCACAGAACCTGCAACAGTGTGTTGGGATCCACGAAACGTGCTGTTGTCTCACTGCCTGTGTATTGTAATATTCTTCCCAACAGTTTGCATGACACAAAGGGTTTCAAACATGCTGCCTCAAAGTGAATCATGTGTAGTAATACAAGAAGACTGGCCTGTATTAAGCTCCCAGAGTGAACTGGTATCTGCTGATATCTGGTCAGAGTGAATAATGTAGAGCAGTAGAAGAAAATCCTTCTTTCCCTGTCATCAGGAGCAGACAAATTCAGAAACTTATGTGTTACGACCATCTACCAGCAGGTGGAGATAGAAAATACCAAACTGAACTCTGCCATATTGGATAGTATGTTACTACTACTACTATTTAGCATTTCTATAGCGCTACAAGGCGTACGCAGCGCTGCACAAACATAGAAGAAAGACAGTCCCTGCTCAAAGAGCTTACAATCTAAATCTAAACAATGCTTCTTGTTCAGTCAGTATTCTCTATCTCCAACAGGTGGTGGATGGTCTCTCAGAAGCTCCTGGTTGCCCCTGCTTCTGTGGCAGCGGAAGGGCTTATAGATGTGGGTGTGTTTGTGAACATGGCAGGAGAGGGCTGTGAATGTATTTGCAAGGGTGAGATGAAGTCTATAGATGCATCTGTGGGGGGAGAAGGAAGCTGTATGTGTGGATATGTCTGTAGATAGAGAAAAAAAGAATGGAAAGTAATGGGGGGGGGGGGGGGGACTGTGATAAGGAATGCCTCTCTGAGGGGCACTGCATCACTGGTTTTCACTCTCTGTATTGCAGATCTTCCTCTGGAGTCTGAAGGACAATGACCTCACTGGCATGGCCTTTATTGATACACAGCTCTATATTCACCAGATGATCAGCATCAAAAATTTTATCTTAGCTGCAGACGTGATGAAGAGCATCTCACTGCTGCGTTACCAGGAAGAAAGCAAGACCCTGTCCCTCGTCAGCAGGGTAACCAGTCATCCTCCCTTCTTGTTTCACATGCCCATCCTTTATAATGCATTTTGATAATGGAATATGGAAACCTTTACAAAGCACTGTATGGATATAATATAAGCTTGATTTTTATAACAGATCATGTATGTGAGAAGTCCAAAAAGGTGCCTGTTTGAAGTGTATCATGGTAAAGTGACATAAGCACTTTGTTTATTTATAAAACAGGTACCAGATCCATCCCAATAGTGTGCACATTTATTTATTTATTAACTTACAAGTTCATATGTACCATGATTTTTGTTCTTCTGATCCTTCTTCTCTTCCCCCTGCGTTCTTCGACGCTCCTCTTCCTACCCAGACCTTACTTAAAACAACCGAGCAAATGGTTCAACTTAGGCCACTCTCTTCTTGTATCACCAGAAAGCCTTGGTTTCAAGGTAACCTCCGCCTGACCAAATGGCAACTGCAACATGCAGAGCAACTTTGGCATTGATCTAGATCCCCTTTAGATCTTGTAACCTCCTCAATAAATATCCTCAATAAATATCATTTATAGATTTGCACCCTTTGTCGTACCTACTATACTGTTTTAATTAATAAATCTCAAAACCATCCTAATAAAACTCTACCACCTATTCTCTAACCTTACAGCAATTACTCCTGTATCTACTATTCCCTCTGTGATATCCGCTGAATTTGCACACTTCTTTCAATACTTTAATTCAATAGCAAGCTGTACACAGTCTTATTAAATTCTTTAGTTTACGGTAAAAGAGACTTCAGATCCCCGGTGCTGTTCTTTCTCTTTTGAACAGCGCCGCTTTGCTATGCCGCTGGGGTTTTTTTTTTTTAAGCTTTCCCAATGCGGTATCATGCGGGAATCCTCATCAGTCTGGTCTACCTCTTTTTTATGTTTTTCAATTTTTCTATATATACATTCGCAATCTTGGCACTTATCTTTTTCTTCGGGCGTTTTTTCTTTCTGGTCGGTTCGCTCTACAGCGAGCTCCTGTTTTGCTTTGGCTTCGTAAAGAGCTGAACCTTTATGTTGCCCTGAAACCAAGCAAATTTTATTCAATATCAAGCTGTGTAATTCAAGCTCGTGTACTCACTGTTTTATCTCAGTTCCTGGTTATACCTATTATCATGCTCGATCCAAAATATCTCCTGGCTTTTTCCGGATTTCAAACATGGCACCTGTCAGCTGCTTATAACACGTCAGACGCCAAACTGTGTACAGCTTGCTATTGAGTTATTAAAGTATTGAATAGATTGAGCTAAGCTAAGGTACTTTAATATATAACACTTCTTTCAATGCAAAATTTAGACTCTCTGAGCCTCGCTTCCTCTTTTACCTACTGGTTTGCCCTAACCTATTTAGCTTTTTCTCATATGAGAGGAGTTCCTCCCTTTTATCATTTTGGTCGCTTTTCTTTGAACCTTTTCTAATTTTGCTATATCTTTTTTGAGGAACGGCGACCAGAATTGAACGCAATACTCTAGGTGATGTTGCATCATGGAGCAGTGAGGCGTTAGTCTTATTTACTATCCTTTTCTTAATAATTCCTAGCATCCTGTTTGCTTTTTCGGCTGCTGCCGCACAATGGTCAAAAAATTTCAGTGTATTGTCTACAATGACATCTAGATCTTCTTATTGGGTTCTGACCCCCAAGGTGGACCCCATCATCAGGTAAATATGATTCAGATTACTCTTTCCAATGTGCTTCACTTTGCATTTGTCCATATTATATTTCATCTGCCATTTGGATACCTAGTCTTCCAATTTCCTAAGGTCTCTGCAATTTTTCACAGTCTGCATTTGTTTTAATAACTGAATAATTTTACAGATTACAATTTATATATTGCTAGTACCTGATCGGTTCAAAGCGGTTTACAATAAGATTAAGAATATCACATCCTCATTAGTAATAAAAAAAAGTCTAATTAGAGATAATAAGAAAATCTTTAAAAAGAGAAGTTTTAAGCATCTTTCTTAAAGTGTACATACTCTAAATTATCTAAAAAGCAAGAAGAGTATGTCTGCCAGATTTGGGGGGCTTGATAGGCAAGAAGCATATCACACATCCTGAATCTCTTAACACCTTTAGCTGAATGAGATGTATAAGAAATACAATTTACAGTTCTTCTACTTCTAGAAGAGCTTGGGCCAAAGTGATATGGCCCCCCCAAAAAAACCCAGGACAATGACCATGAAGAACATAATTTAATACAAAACAAAATTTAAACAAAATCCTAGCTTCCATAGATAACCAATGAAGATTCACATAAAATTTAGAAATTGTCATATTTGTGTAAAGAATAAATCAATATGACTGCAGTGTTCTGAATTGTCTGTAAACGTTGAAGATTATGCCTAGAAGTCAAAAAGTTTCCAATCCTTCTCAGTTTTCTCATAAGGAAAAAAGAACTCTTAACCATGGAATGAACTTGTGGATCTAATGATAGATTGTGTCATGTGCAAATTTAATCACCTCCCTTGTCATTCTGATTGCCAGATCATTTATAAATTTGTTAAATAGTACCGGTCCCAGTACAGATCCCTGCGGCACTCCACCATTCACCCTCCCCGGTTGAGAAAAGTGGCCTTTTAACCCTACCCTCTGTTTTCTGTCCAATAACTTAATTCCTAATCCACAACAAAACATTGCCTTCTATCCCACAATTCTTTAATTTTCTCAGGAGTCTCTCATGAGGAACTTTTGTCAGAAGCTTTCTGGAAGTCTAGATACACTACATCAACTGGCTTACCTTTATTAACATGTTTATTCATGCCTTCAAAGAAATGAAGCAAATTGGTGAGGCGATTTCCCTTGGCTGAATCCATGCTGACTTTGTCCCATTAAACCAACCGTCCATCATCCCTACATTGCAGGTTTCTCCTCTCACTTTAGTAAAAGCAAAAGATATCTGAGAGTGATCCTCAGGACAAACATTTATTTCTACGCTTATATATCTTCCGTTATCTACTCTTACTTCTGTTCCTTATGCACCATTCCCTCTCTTTATTCTTACCTTGATGACAGTCCCTGTGCTACTGTTCTCTGTGCACTGGTTGCCTCCAAGTTAGATTACTGTAACATTGTCTACTCTGGCCACCTTCTGATTCTTCTTAAGAAGCTGCAGGGCTGGTCCACAACACTTCAGTACTCCTTCTCTATCATGCGCACCATTCAGACCATATCACTCATCTTCTCAAACACCATCACTGGCTCCCAGTCACGTTCAGAATCCAACACAAGACCCTGATGTTAACACACAGGGTTTTCTGTTCCGGGCTTCCCACCTGCCTTTCCCCTCTGATTGTTCCCTACTGACTAGCTCACTCTTTACATTCCTCTACTAGTAATCAGTTATCAATACCTTCTGTCCACTGTTCTAAACTTGAATCAACCAGACACTCTGCATTTTTCTTGACTGCCCCATCTCTGGAATGCACTCCCCTCCAAACTTAGATCTGAGCTTTTCTATCCATGTTTTGGACCTTTCTGAAAGCCCACCTCTTTTCCTTAGCTTTTCCTGAGCGTGCAAGTTCGAATCACTTTCAAAACAGTTTGCATAGTGTTTCAAATGCTACATGGGAACTCATCCGAACTACTGATTCAGCTCTTCTCTCACTGCTACTATAAGTCGACTAGAATTCGAGACAACTTATTATTGTAGTATCCTGCTGTGTTAAAAGTATAAGATACAAACGTCAATTTAACTCTGTTCTCTTTTTGTGCCATTGCTGAATGGAATTCTCTGCCAGCCACAGTCCACTCAGAATCGAACTATATGTGGCTTCGTAAGAAACTGAAACCCTACTATTTGACAAATTTTAGCTATTTATGAACCACATGCGGTCATGCAGAATTAAATTCTTAACACTCCCTAGCTTCCTCCTTTTCTTCTGTTCTTCCTGCTTTGTGCAGCCTCTTACACTGTCAACCGCCTTGAACCTCAAGCTTTGATATGTGCAGTATATAAGCTGTAGATTACATTAGAGACAGTGGTGGTAGGGAGGAGGCACAGTTCTTATCCATCTTTTGCCTGTCCCTTCCACCTCGTTCTCTTATTTTTTATTTATTTTTTTTCTCTCACTGTCCTGTCAAACATTGTAGTTCCTTTCTTCATCTTGGCTTTTGTTTTTAGATTTGTAAACCGCCTTGATTTGCACTCTGAAAGGCAGTATACCAAGCTTGAAATAAACATAAACATATACTGTATATAATCAAAAGAACGTTACAATTGCAACCAAAAAAACATAAAGGCCTAGTAAACGATCCATGTTTTATGTATACAGAGAGGCATATTTTCAAAGCACTTAGCCTTCCATAGGTTTCTATGGAACTTTGGAAGGCTAAGTACTTTGAAAATATGCCTCAAAAAGTCTCTTATAAATTTATCCCCCAATGTGCATTCATAAAGTGAGACTGGAAGGCACATGCTTTTATGCAACTCACATGTATGTGTATTCAGGGGTGGAGTCCTGAAGTCAATGTGATCATTTATAAAATGCCTACCTACATGCATGCACCACTAGGGGTCAACCTACCAAATAAGGCAGTGTAAGGGAAGCATTAGTTTATATGCTACACTAACCCCTAGCAGTGTATAGGACATACCTCTAGGGTTCAGGCATTGCTATTATGCAAAATGGCAGCTTCAGAGGCAGGAGCAAGTGGGGAGTGTTCTGTCTCCCAGGTTTTGGAGTTGGGTGGGAATTAGGGATTCTAGGGGAACCCCTTGGGCTACTAGGACTTTTTTTGTAGAATCAGGGGATGGGGGCCAGGGGCCACCAGGGTTTATTTTGTGGGGGGTCTGAGAGTGGGTCACTAAGGTCCCTAGGGTTTTCTTTTTAGGGATTGGGGGGAAGGAAGAGAGGCCCACCTGGCCTCCAGAGCATTTTTGCAGGGTGGAGTAGGAAGTAAGATGCAGGAGTCATCAGATAAATGTCTTAAACTTTTGCACACTGCACATAGTTGTTTGAATTAAGTGAAGAATTAATTTATAACCATTTTTGCTATAGTAATAGAGTGAATTTTAATAAGACAATTGTCATAAAAGCAAACTGCTAGTTTTGAGCCGATGAGGAGTGTAAAGTAAAGGCAAGTCATGAGTTGTTAGCTCATGTGAAACGAGTTGCCACTGATGGCTCATTGAGAGTTTGGCTAAGAATTATTTTGATCTAATTTGAGATAAACAATGGAATAAGCGCTGTGATTTTGAGGTGGAGTTGAGTAATCCAGCACATTTTCTTTTCTTTCTTTGTCAGTGTATGAGCCAGTCCCCACACATTCACTGACAAGAAGGGGAGATAATGATGCAGTAAATGACTGCTTCCTTATTGTCTCTGCTACACCAGCCCTCTAGCACTGGTAACTTGGTCCGAGGCCTAGCTCCCCACAGCTTAAGCTATGGCCTGCACTTTTGAAATTGAGCCTTGCTTCTAGGGTTCAGTGTATGGACTTTCCTCAAGTAGAGTGCAGGGGCATTTAATCCGTCCTCAGCCTCAAGCTTGTAGCCCGTGCTCTTTTAGCTTGGAGTGGCTCCTGGCTCAATTCCTGCCGGGGTCCTTGCCAGAGGTGGTGGGTCCCTATCCCCCCTACTCTTGGGCTACCTGCAGCTTTGGGGGAAAATAAAAGAAAACTGGATTTGGTCTAAGCTGTCTTTATTCCCCTCTTTGTAAGGGAAATAATGCGCATTAGAAAAAAAGAAGAAAATGGAACAAAGGCAGAGAGTACCACATAGGGAGAAGAGCAGGGGATCAACCAGCTGAGTCCTGGTTCCTGATATGGCTCAGGCCACAAGAGAGGGGGAGGGAAGTGATCGGGACACCGGCCACATGACAGGCATACCTGCTGGCCAGCACTGTAGTGAATGCGGATGTTAGTTTTATGTCAAACTATACCTGTTGTACATCACCTTAGGTGAACCTTTTCATAAAGGCGGTTAATAAATCTCAATAAATAAACATTACCCTTCCTCTTTCTCATGATGTTGCTGGTAACTTACTGAGGAAGTTGCAGCTATCAGTTCTCTGTGCACTAGGTACTGACACCACTTCCACCATCCTGGATTTCTCAAGTGTTTTAAATCTTCTGGTTAGTGAATTAAAGAAGAATCCTTTGAAAACGGGAGTTAACATACTCTACTATAGTTGATAGATTTATACTGCTGATAAATCAGCAGATCTGGGCCTTTACTTACAGGAAGGAGTGTTGCCAACAGCATGAGGAGTGCTGGAACGTAAGAATACTTTGGAGCCCTAGAGAGGTTGACTGGTCTATTGCATTCTTAGAGCAAAAGGTACCTTTAACTTTTGAATATTGATGTTAAAAAATAATAATAATGTGCTGTGCTTGCTGTCTTTCAGGATGCAAAACCATTGGAAGTTTACAGCATAGAATTTATGGTTGACAGCGCTCAACTGGGCTTCTTAGGTCA
The DNA here is from genome assembly GCF_901765095.1 of Microcaecilia unicolor. Lineage (NCBI taxonomy): Eukaryota > Metazoa > Chordata > Amphibia > Gymnophiona > Siphonopidae > Microcaecilia > Microcaecilia unicolor. Next base: position 627,003,791 of record NC_044031.1, read on the forward strand.
GTCCAAGTCTTTTACATATATCTCAAACTCACGTTTGCTCACACTCAAATTCATGCACTCTCAAATGCACGCATGCACACATATACACACACTCTGAGACAAACCAACCTTTCAGTTTAAGCAACTAGTTCCTTGTCCCTCCTCGTGCCAGAGGAAGTTCTTACTGTTCTTCTGACTTCACTTGCTTTCCACTGTTGTTATTTTCTCTTGAAGTAAATGACACAGGCTTAATTCATATGGGAGCCCTCACCTGAGTTTGTAAGGAGTCCCTTCGGCAGGCTGTCCATTTTTCAGCTCCTTCCCCAAAGAATAGAAGTTGTGAAGAGAAACAAACTATTGAGGGCAGCAAACAGTAGCAGAAAAGGTCCAGATTACACAGAAACAAAAGAACATAACATAGTGGGAAGGACCGAAGGTCCATCAAGCCCATTACCCTGTTTCCAACAGTGTCCAATCCAGGTCACAAGTACCTGGCAAGATCCCAGAAGAGTAAAACAGGTTTTATGCTGCTTATCTAAGAAATACACAAAGCAGTTTTTCAAAAAGGTCAACTACATTTAATGTTTCACTGTATAAATCCCTATCCGGTCGATACTCAGTCTGCGGCAGTGCTGACCACCACAGGCAGAATTAACCCTAGATATTCAGTGCCAGGCCATGTCCAGGCAGCCGCACTAAATATCCAGGGCTAATTCATTGGTGTTAGCTGCTACAGCTTATGCGGGTCTCAGCTGAATATCAGCCAGGACCCCATGTAAAATAAATGCCAGATCAGGCAGATCCTGATCTCCCCTTCCCCCCCCCCCCCCCCCCCCCCCCCCCCCCCCCCAAGAAAATAGAAGACTTCCCCAGCCCCTTCCCCCTCTCTCCCACAAGGTCTACCTGGGAAAGACCCTGATGGACTAGAGAGAAATTGGGCAGGAGCTATTTTCCATCGTTCCTGCATAGATTCCAAAATGGCTGCCGTGACCTCTAGCTCAGCCTCATGATATAAAGTGTGAGGTACTGCAAGACTGCCAGTAGAGGTCGTGACAGCCATTTTGGAATGCAGCCCAGCAGGAGTAACTGGGCATTACTCCTGCTCGATTTCCTTCTAGGCTGCCAGGTAGAGAATGACACATTTAACCGCAGTAAATCCGCGGTAAGGACCATGCTCTGTTCCCGCAGTAAAAAATCCTTTCCTTCATTCCCGTCCTCCTCCCCGTGAGCGACACTTACATTTTCCTACAGCCGGCAGCAATTCACAGTCACAGGCCAGCTCTGTGTTCTTCCTTCTGCCACGTCCTGCCCTCTCTACTGCAACTTCTTGTTTAGCATCAAAGCAAGAAGTTGCAGTAGAAAGAGTAGGAGGCCATGGAGTGTAAGATAAAAAATACAAAAAGAAATAAAGTATAGAAATAAAAAGGGGAAAGCATAAAAAAATAAAAAAGACAGTCAGTAAAACAATAATATGGATACCTCAAAAAATATATATATTTATTTATTTATTTGTTACAACGGAGTGTGTAAGAGGGAAGGCGTATGGGTTTATCCTAACTGATTAACCAGTGCCACCAGTAGAAAGACTGATGCATGAGTAAAAAGCCTTCCTCAATATGATTAAAATTAAAAGTATGGATAAATTTAAGACATCAGGGTAAATTCACGAACAATATTGCCACAACTCAAAATGTGGGAATTTTTTTAAAAACAAATAAAAATATAGATAAAGGTCCATGGAATGAGTGGGTCAAACCTGAGAATGTGCAATAAAAAGTATGGCTTAAAGCATGCCTGTATGTGGTAGTGAACTAATTTATGACAAAAAAAAAAGCAACATATGTGTCGCAAAACTAGTTTATGGCAAAAAAGGATAGGCGATGTGTGTTAATGGATATTGTTGATTAGATAAAAACTGTCAAATCTAATTCAGCAGTCAAGACTTTTGGACTCACAGTATCCAAATCAAAGGTATCTCCATTGTGGATAAATTTGTTTAACCACTAAAAATTTGATTTCATCAATAGTGTGGTTGAGATCATACCAGTGAGAAACTAATGGTGCTGTTTGTATATTCCTACTTATACAGCTTCTGTGTTCAATAATTCTTGTCTTCACCATATGTTTTATCTTACCCATGTATAGGAGATTACAGGGGCATATGATGATATACATTACACAGGCAGAATTACAGTCCATTTTATTCCCTAAAAAGTAGCTTCAATAGGTAGTCGAATGTCTGAACACATTTGTAATTATTGCATGTTTACAAACAGGAGTGGAGGAGTGGCCTAGTGGTTAGGGTGGTGGACTTTGGTCCTGGGGAACTGAGGAACTGAGTTGGATTCCCACTTCAGGCACAGGCCCCTCCTTGTGACTCTGGGAAAGTCACTTAACCCTCCATTGCCCTATGTAAGCCGCATTGAGCCTGCCATGAGTGGGACAGCGCAGGGTACAAATGTAACAAAACAAAAAAAACAGAACATTTGGCACATGTTATGTCCTGTTATATCTAAGGTCTGAATGTCTGGATCTGGCAGTGTGAACGGTACAAGTTTGTCTCTCAAATTTTTACTCCTAGAAAACGCTATCACTGGTTTCATGTTTTGAAAACAGGGATGGATCTCTAATATATGCCAATTTTTAAGGATGGCTTTACAAAATTCTTTTAAATATTGTGAGAACCGCAAAGTGCACACAATATCTGGGTCTTTCTGGATTTTTTTGTTGTGTAAGTCATCTTGAAACCAGAGCAATAGGTCACGCTGTGCTTAGATATGACTTGCAGTTATGGTTTATTGTTTATTGAAGCTTGATATACCACTATACCTAATTTGTAGCTCACAAGGTTCTTCTCAAGCTCTCACTACCAGTATTGCCAGGTGGGAAATTTTTTTCCCACCCAATCCAGCACAAAAACCGCCCAAAACCCGCCCAAACTCAAACCCCGCCCCTGACACCCCCACCCCCGCGTCATCACCCCCGCCGTCATCAACCCCGCCGTCACCGACCCCGCCTCCCACGTCACCGGCCCCGCCTCCCACATCATCGGCCCCGCCTCCTACGTCACTAACCCCGCCCAAAAACGTCACTAACCCCGCCCCCCGCGGCCGAAAAAGCCGCACAAAAAACCGCAACCCGCCGCGGGCAAAAATTTCCCGCGTTGGGTCGCGGAAAACCGCCCAATTGGGCGGTAAAACCGCCCACCTGGCAACACTGCTCACTACAGTTGTATAGGCAGTCGGTGGCCCAACTGTTTGGGGAGGCTAAAGGGGGCTGGGTTAGGGGTGGTACCAGCGGTGGAGCTTACATCCATAATTGTCTGACAACACACCTAGTTCCGCCCCCACTTAACCCTGCCCTTGTTGACATGTTTTAAAATTCAAGCAAAACTTGTACAGGAAAACTAATTCAAATAAGCACAATGCTATCATAGGAAACTTATCTACTCTAGCCCATTATATGGGCTGAAGCCAGTAGGCAGAGCTTGCCACCATTTTCACTCACCCAAAACAATAGCAAAATATTATTAGAAATAAGGAACTGCCTATGCGTGGTTCATGTGTAAAAAGTCAAAAGCTGTTCCAGTTGGATAGGATGTGCCTTAAAAGATGGAGGACAAATATATATATATATATATATGAAAGCTTTTCCATTTATTTGAAAACTTTCCATATATAGATATAACTATCATGAAATAAAAATTGAATACCACTAAAACAGCTTAACAAATATTGTAGGAGGTAGAGACAGCAGTTATAAACTCTCTATTTTGTGCTCATTTTTCTACACTGTTCTTTATAATAGAGATGGCCAAATTAAGTGAGAATATCCTTTTTCTTAACAGCTGTTGTAATGTGCCTTAGGAAGCCTGGTGTTATAAACTAAGATGGACTTTAATTTTACTTCCATTTAATTTCAATATACTCACCTTTCATTAGGGCATATGAAATCATATCTTCACAGGTCTGTTCTGTTTTATTAGGTCTGCCATCTCCATTTGGGCAGCGGAGCCATGGCCCTTTTACTACCCTGGACAGAATTGCCTATCCCCTCTAGATACTTAATTACCCCAACCTTATATCTGCTCATGACAGTTTTACACAGAACAGCAGCAGGCTCCTTAATTAGAAAGAAACCCAGTATTCAGTAGATATAATAATATAAACTGGGCACTGACAAGCTCCATAATCAGAAGGACTCACTGGGATATAAGAAGATAGTTTATTATCTCACCAGTAGCAGTTCAGGCACATCAGGCATTCATATGGTTGAGCAGCAGTTCACGACACGTCTGTCACCCTCCTTCTCTTGTAGCCTTCCTTCTTCTGTTCTGATTTAATATCCCTCAGACTGCTCCTTATATACTATTTTGGCCGTATTCATTTCAGTGGACCCTAGCTTTGTCACCAGGGCTCTTGGCCCTTATCAGTTGATCAAAATGACTTCACACGTTCTCAAGCTCTAAGTATAAACAAGATATGCTCAGAGCGCATCTTGTGAGATGACTTTACAGGTCATTTTGCTCTCTTCAGCTTCCCCCTCCCTCTACTTGCATCAGACCCTCTACTATCTCTCATTTAAATCAAAACATCCTAGCTCATGACTCCTTGCAGGTGCCAGTCACAGGATTGTGGACAAGAGCAAGTGCCCCCTCCCTTGCTAGTTCAGCACTTGCTACAGTGAAATATAACTGTGCCAAAGGTGATCTCCGATTCTCAAAGGCCTAGCTCTTAGCCTGAGCCATTTGCCTGTATTTTACTGAGAGCAAGGGCTAGCATATTTCTACAGTTCTCAATCTAACCTTCTTGGGCTCCCCCATGGCCAACCCCGTTTCAAAACCGCAGCCAGCCAGCCCCCCCCCCCCCCCCCCCCCATCAAAGCCATGGCTCCTTCCCCAGCCAGCGGTTCTGACCGCTGAAAAAAAGAAAACGTGTATCTTCCTCTCCCCGCTGGCCTCCCCCCCCCCCCCCCCCCCCACCCCCCGCTCACTTCTTACCTGGCTGCCTGCCTGATTCGCTTCCTCCCAAAGGCTCCTTCCCCAGCAGGTCTGAGCAGAGAAGGAAAAAAAAAAGAGCTGCCGGTATAGCAAGGCTCATAGCCATGCTCTTCTGGAATGGCAACAGGAAGCCTACACAGATTGTCTTTCAATCGAGGCTGTTATCACAGGTTTTATATAAAGCCGTGAAAAAAGCCACAATAGAAAACTCCCTTGAAAAAACTGTTGCAAAAAAAAAAAAATAGGGCAATTTCATAACTCAAATCCTTGTTTTCTGCTGTGGCTTTTTTTGGGGGCTTCATATGAAACCTTTAATAAGAGGCTTGATTGGAAGACCATCTGTGTAGGCTTCTCGGGCAGTTGAGGTTTCCTTTGTTATTTACCTTAATGATTGTATAAAACTCTCTTCTGTTACTGTCTTGAACAAAAAGTATTTTGTTATATCTTTGATTATTTTTGCTCTCCAATATTTAGAATTTTTTAGTGTTTTTTTTAATGCACTGCCTTTTGTAAGCATATATCAAAGCAGTTTACATAAAATATATAAATATTAAAATTAAGAAAAGAACACTTAATTAAAAGAGAAATGAGAAGACAAAAAAGAGGAAAAAATAATAGACTGTTGTCACTCACCTTAAGGCCCAGGAACATCCTCGACTACTGAGTCTTAAAATACTGTTGAAAGAGATGAGTTTTAAGTGCCGCCTTAAATTTAAAACAGGATGGTTTGGTGCGGAGGGCTACTGAGAGGGTATTCCAAAGGAGATGGGGGGACACACACACACACACAAAAGAAAGCATAGTAGGTTTCAAATATGCAATCCAAGGAGTAGGAATTTGCAAATGGCCATCATGCAATGTTCTCAATGCTCTTGATGGGGTATGGAATGAAATGGAAGAGGCCAGATAAGCTGGTGTCCCTTTATACAGTGTTCTGTGCTCTAGGACAAGAAGTTTAAACTGTATACAGAATAGTATTGGTAACCAATGTGATTACGTCATTTGTGAATAGTCAAGTAGACTTGAGTGTCTCTACCTGTTTTTGGAGTGAACTATATGAAATGAACTTTCATACTGGGATATGAATCATTAGTCTTATCCAGCAAGGTATTTGTTATGTTGGTCCCGATGAGTGTTGATGGCTTTGTGCATGAGGGTATGCTGCATCTCATTCCTTATCTTGTACCTTTCTTTTGGATGTCTCTGCTCAGAATATATATCACTGCATTTTTTTTCTATTGAAACTTTGCTGCCAAGTAATCAATCAGTCCTCTAGTTTCCATAAATCAAATTGTCTTCCATCTTTTCTATTTGGCATTTGTTCTACGTTTGTTTTTGTTTGTTTGTTTGTTTTTTTTGTTTTTGCATGTGGTGAGAGCTTCCCCCTTCCTAAATTTTAAGAGGATTTGAAGAAATGTGTAAAAAGTAGAATACCTTCTTTTTGTATGACTTTAAATTGTCTCTCATACACACACACAGCAATAACTCTCTTTCTTCTTGTATTTTCAGTGTCTGACAGGGACAGGAACCTCATTGTGTATATGTACCTCCCTGAAGGTGAGTGAACGCTTTTAATTCTTTGTAGGTCTTTGAAGTGCTTGAGGGTATGAGGAGCCATATCTGTCCTGGAGAAAATGGGAGTTTCTTGGCGTCCTTCTGGATGGGTCCAGATGGATGGCTTATACATGCCCTGCCACCTTCGGTCTGCAGGAGGTGGTAGACGTGAATAGTCTGTGCAGTCTTGGATGGTAGGTTTCGGGGTTCTTAAAAAAAAAAAAAAAAAAAAGAGAGGCGAGGGGAGCATTTCTATATTAAAGATGAAGTAAAGGGGTTTTTGAGGGGGGGGGGGCTATTCTGTTGTTTTTTTGTCCCCCTCTGCTCTACACTTCTTTAGATAGTTTTTCTAGTTGGGATTGAGACCCATGGAGAGTCTTTCTGTCTCAGGGGGTGCTAAACCTGGATGGCCAGGTTCCTACCCTTACCTTTGCTGGGGACTATTCCCCCCAGACCCTGGGGGTGAAGAGGGCCACTGTGTGCCTCGCCTCCCATGGATGGCACAGAGAGACTGGATAGTCTGTAACTGTCAGTTAAGGTGACCTCACTGGCAGAGTGTGAAGGAGCCTGGAGTGCAGCCTGATTTATTTTCCTTTGCCCTGCAGAGGCATGTGTGCTGATTTGGAGTCTTTTCTTTTCTTGTTGCCTGAGAGGGTTTGTCACACCATGAGCACAGAAAAGCTTCAGTGCTGTAACTGGAGTCTTTCAGCAGTGGGTGTCAGTCTTGTGGCGGCTCCAGGCAGGGGCGTAGCTACGGGTGGGCCCAGGCCCACCCAATCACTGCTCAGGCCCACCCAGTTTTCCCTACTTGTCCAACCAATCAGTGCACAGCCTTTTAGTTCTGCCATGACAGCTGACAGGAAAAAGAGCACAATGCATGACCATAGTTTGGAAGGCAATTGCCCCCCCCCCCCCCCGCAAACGAACTGCAGCAGCATCCATCTCAGGCTCTCTCGGCATATTCCCACCCACCCCGCCCAGCACTGTCTCCCCGCTCCCGCCGCAGACTGCAGTGATGCTGCGGCCACCATCACTTCGGAGCACCGCCAGCCTCCTCCTGCACGGCATGGCCCGGAGCTGCAGCTCCTCCTCCTCCCCGGTCAACCCCCGATACCTCCTCCTCTCGGATCAAGGCGCTCACTGCTCCCGTCTTTCCAGCATCGCAGCGCCCTGCATTGCTCCCCACCCTCCCAAGTCCTCCAATCCCTGAGCCGCCGGCAGCCTCAACGAGAAAGCAGTACATGCTGCTTTAAACCTACCCTGGAAGCCTTTCTCTCTGCTTCAACTTCCTGTTCCCGCGTAGGAGGGAAACTGTAGCAGAGAGAAAGGCTTCCAGGGTAGGTTTAAAGCAGCGTGTACTGCTTTCTCGTTGAGGCTGCCAGCGGCTCAGGGATTGGAGGACTTGGGGGGGGGGGGAGAGAAATACGGGGCACTGCAATGTCTAAAGCTGAATCTGCTGGCGACTCGAGGCAGGGATTGGAAGGGTGGGGGGGTGCAATACCCAGTGCTAGGAGCTAGGCCCGGGGCTAGCCTAGGAGAGAAAGAACTGACTCCAGTGCGGTGGTGGCTGGCAGGGGCGGGCCGGAAGGAAAGCAAGAGAGAGAGACAGGGACGAGACTGGCTGGCAATGGGAATAGAGTAAGAGAGAGAAATGGAGAAGCAGCACAAGATGGATGGGACTAGGGGGTGTGAGAGAAGGGAGAGGGAGCAGAAGATGAATGGGACTAGGGGGTGTGGGAGACAGTAGGAACAGAAGAAGGGGAACAGAGAAGAAGATGAGTGGGACTTGGTGGGGGAGGGAGAGGGAGCAGAAGATGGATGAGACTAGAGAGTGTGGGTGGAGGGAGGGAGAAGGAGCAGTAGATGGATGTGACTAAGGGTGTGGGGGGAAGGGGAACAGAGCAGAAGATAAGTGGGACATTGGTGATTGAATGGGAAAGGATGACGACGAGGAGAGACAAGAAATGGAAAAGCCAACCTGGAAAAGAATTTACAAGATTGACACATGGAAAGTGGAATAGAGTGGGACTAACCCAATCACAAAAATAAAGTGCTCAGACAAGAAAGGTAGAAAAGAAAAAATATATTTGTATTTAATATTGTTTAAAGATTGAGATGTGCCTGCTTTGTGAAATGTACCTTTTTAAAACATTTTAAATGTTTATTTTTTTGTTTTGTATTTTGCAGAGTACAGGAGAAAAAAAACATTTATGTTTCTCTGTTACCCATATTGCCCTGCTTGTAGAGACTGGCTTTCTTGGGTGGAGGGAAGGGGGGTCTCCATTTCAGTTTTTGTCTGAATGTTTTTTGTGAGTGTAATGTTGGTGGTGGGCTTCTGGGTGGGGATGGGCTCTTCACTGCCTAGGGGAAAAAAGGTATGTTTAATCCACCCACACCCAGTAACCCATCAATAATGTTGCTCATTGCATAGGTTAAAAAAAAAAAAACCTTTTTTTAAAAAAATTATGTTGGTGGGTTTTGGGTTAGGGATGGTCTCTGCAGTGCCCAGGTTTAAAATTAAAAAAAAACCTTTATATTTAATGTAGGCAGGTTCCTGGATGGGGGAGATATTAAAAGACAAAACGTTTTATATTTAATGCTGGTGTGCTTCAGGGTTTGGGGGGGTGCCAGACTATGGGGGATGGGTAGGGGATAGGACAGGACTGACGCTAGACTATAGGGAGGGGTGGGGGTTAGGGTGGGGCTGATGCATAGCAATGGGATGGATGATGAGGAAGGGAAGGGCTGATGCTGGGCTATGGGTGGGGGGGTAGGGTAGATAAGAGAAGGGCTGATGCTGGGCTACGGGGCTGGGTGGAGGGGTAGAGAAGCAAAGTTTGAAGGATTATATCATTGCTGTAATTATACTCTAGGATCCTGCCATGTGTGTTGAGATGTTTGCCGTTATAGTAGACTTACGCCTGGTCAAGTTTAAGATGTGGGATAATGTAACCATGTTTAAAAATATTGGTTTTTCCATATGTTGATGCAGGGCAGATGTTGGGCATACTACTTATTAATCCATCATCAAGTGCATTCTAATGCATTATTTTGTAGCAAGAAACATTACTCATACCTATATACACAGTGCCCATCCATATTAGCTCTGGGCCCACCCAAAATGTTAGGTCTGGCTATGCCACTGGCTCCAGGTCCTCCAGCTCATTGGCGGCTCCAGCATCAGGCCCCTCACCAGCTTTGGAGGGTCGAGAGGATCCATTTCCCGTGTGTGGAATCAGTTCTACGGATATAGCAGCAGCTTCGTCTTTGGCGGGAACCGCTGCCATCTTGCCTGCCCCTCTGGATTCAGATCAGTCACTGCAATTAGAGATTTGCTTACAGCAAGAAAGTTGGTTTCCCCTGGGGGGAGCAGGGATGCCTGCCAATGTGGGTTTTCCCCAGAATTTATCTTGACCATTTATAAGTCAAGTTTGGTGGCTAAGGCATATTCTCAGTCGGTGGAAAAGGTCCTCAACAGGACAGTGGATCAGGAGGTCGCCAAGATTGAGATGAGGGGCTTCCTTTTTGGCAGATGTTATGTATGATTTGCTTAGAGCGCCAGTGAAGCCTTTGGCTCTGGCGGTGGCAGCCCATAGTTCTTTGTGGAGGGTGGCCAATGTAATACCAATTTTTAAAAAGCGTTCTAGAGGTGATCTGGGAAATCATAGGTCAGTGAGCCTGACATCAGTGCCGTGCAAAACTTTAGATGCTATTATAAAGAAAATTATTGCGGATATACATAGGCATGGATCAAAGAAACAAATCCAACGTGGATTTAGTCAAAGAAAATGTTACTTCACCAGTCTGCTACATTTCTTTGAAGAGAGTTGAATAAACCTGTGGATAAAGGTGAGCCAGTCGATGTTGTGTATCTGGATTTTCAAAAGGTGTTTCACAGAGTACCTCATGAAATACTCCTTAGGAAATTATAAAGTCAGGAGGTAGGAGGTAGTGTCCTATTGTGGATTAAGAACTGGTTAAACAAAAAAACAGAGAGTAGGGTTAAATGGTCCGTATTCTCACTGGAAAAGAGTAGATAGTGGGGTACCCCAGGAGTCTGTGCTGGCACAGCTCCTTTTTAACAAACTTATAAATGATCTATAGATGGGAAATTAAATTTTCTGATGACACAAAGTTACTAAATCTCAAGAGTATTGTTAAAAATTGCAAGAGGACCTTATGAGACTGGGAGACTGGGCATCCAAATGGCAGATGACATTTAATGTGAGCAAGTGCAAAGTGATGCATGTAGGAAAAAGGAACCCGAACTATAAGGTTCCACATTAGGAGTCACCAACCAGGAAAAGTATCTAGATGACATTGTTGATGATACTTTGAAACCAGTGGCTCAGTGGCAGCTAAGAAAGCAAATAGAATGTTTGGTATTATAAGGAAAGGAATGGAAAGCAAAAATAATGCCTTTGTATGGCTCCATGGTGTGACCGCACCTTGAATAATGTGTGCAATTCTGGTTACCACATCTCAAAAAAGGTATAGTGGAATTAGAAAAGGTATAGAGAAGGGCTACAAAAGTGATAAAGGTGAAGGGATGATTTTCCTATGAGGAAAGGCTAAAGATGCTAGGGCTGTTCAGCTTGGAGAAGAGACTGGTGAGGGGATATATGATAGAGGTGTATAAAGTAATCAGTGGGATTGAATGGGTGGATGTGAATCACTTGTATTCTTTTCCAAAAATACTAGGACTAGGGGGCATGCAATGAAGCTACTAAGTAGTAAATTTAAAACTGGAGAAAATATATCTTCACTCAACGTGTAATTAAACTCTGGAATTTGTTGCCAGAAAATGTGGTAAAAGCAGTTAGCTTAGCATAGTTTAAAAAAGGTTTGGATAATTTCCTAAAAGAAAAGTCCATAAGCCATTATTAAAATGGACTTGGGAAAATCCACTGCCTATTTCCAAAGGATACAAATCAGCACACACAAAAGCCTGGGGCATGAATCGGAATTGTAGCCACTCCCCCTTGACAAAGTCTATACGAAACGGGAACCTGTCGGGGTTTTAAGAGGGCACCAATCTGCCTAAGATAAGTGCAGTGTGTTTTTTTTGATAAATACATATCTACAGACATTCAATATAGAAAAAGCAGAGCAAGTTGTTTTTTGCTATTATTAAAGGGATGGTGGAGGTGGAGTCAATGATTATGACACGAACATATGTAATATATTCACCTATTGAGTGAAAAGAATATTACTAGAAAAATTATATATGAGACTCTCCTTCACTTTAGTCTAACAGTATTTAAGACTATCGCATTGACATCTATACACTCTGTGTATTCTGTTTGTTATTTGTAGGATAAGCAGCATAAAATATGTTTTGATTTTTTTGGGATCTTACCAGGTACTTGTGACCTGGTTTGACCATGGACTTTTTGGTCTGTCCCAGTATAGCAGATCTTATGTGGCTGCGAGGTGGTTGGCCGATAAGACAACTAAGTTGGGTAAGTTTCCTTTTAAGGGCAAATTTCTGTTTGGGGGAGGAATTTGATAAATTGGTTAAGGGCCTCAATGAGTCTAAGATTCCTGGTTTGTCGAGAGACAAAACAGAACTGGTCAGTTGAGTGGTTTCCAGTAGCGGTAGGTTCCGAGATTCTCCATGTTGTCATCCAAGTCAAGTAGGTGGTAAACAGCAGCTGATACTTTCAGAGGACTCAGTCTTTGTGCGTCAGGTGGCGTGGAGGCCGATACCCTAGTTCGGTCAGAGGCGGGACTGCCCACGGAGCTCAATGAAGGTATCGGGGTCCTTCCTTCAATTCCAGTGGGTGTGTGCTTAGAGTTTTTATCAGAGGTTGACCGAGGTCACTTGAGATCAGTGGGGTTTGGAAGTTGTTAGCGAGGGTTACGCTTTGGATTTTGTGCGTCTGCTCCCAGATGTCTTGCTAGAGTTCTCCCTGGCAGTCTCAATGAAAGGCGGAGCCATCTGGGAGACTTTGGACAGATTCATGCAGCTCTGGGATTTGGTTCCTGTTTTACAGGCTAAAAGGGGCACAGGATGTTTCTTCATCTACTTTGTGGTTCCCAGGAAGGGAGGTTCCTTTCATCCTGTTCTGGATCTCAAGAGTAAACCAGTGCCCAGTTTTCATTTGTATACCCTGCTATCGTTCATGGTGGCTGTTGACAAGGGGGAGTTTCTTACTTCCCTGGACCTTGCGAAAGCCCTTCTTCACATTCCAATATACCAACTGTCAACAAAGGATCCTTCGGTTAACAGTTTTGTGGCAGTACTTTCAATTCTATGTGCTCCCTTTTGGACTGACGATGGCTCCATGCACATTATCCAAGGTGATGGTTGTAGTGGCAGCAACCCTCAAAAGAAAAGGAACCTTAGTGCACCCATATCTGGAAGACTGACTAATTTGAGCAAAACCCTCCCAGGAGAAGTGTCAGTGTTACAGACCGAGTAGTGCACTTTTTGGTGCCCTCGGGTTAAGTTCTGGAATACTTGGGAGTCTGGTTTGATAGAAAGCAGGGTCGCATCTTCCTTCCCACAGCCAGGGCTCAGACATAGCGGGCTCAGATCCGGTGTCTTCTGGTGTCAACGTCTCCTTGGGGCAAAGACTATTTGCAAGTCTTGGACTCCATGGTGGTGACACTGAAGGTTGTTCATTGGGCCTAGGCCCATATACAGCTACTTCATAGAGTACTGTTGTCTTGTTGGTCTCCTTAGTGCCAGAAATTGAAGAAGGGTAGATAGTGAGGTTCCGTAGAGGTCTGTGCTGGGCCCGCTGCTTTTTAGCATATTTATAAATAATCTAGAGATAGGAGTAACGAGTGAGATAATTAAATTTGCTGATGGCACAAAGTTACTCAAAGTTCTTAAATCACAAGAGGATTGTGAAAAATTGCAAGAGGACATTTCGAGACGGGGTTTTCAAATGGCAAATGATATTTAATGTGAGCAAGTGCAAAGTGATACATGTGGAGAAGTCGAACCCAAACTATAGCTACGTGATGCAAGGTTCCAAATTAGGAGTTATCGACCAGGAAAAGGATCTAGGTGTCATTGTTGATGATACTTTGAAACCTTCTGTTCAGTTGCAGCAATGGCTAAGAAAGCAAACAGAATGTTAGGAATTATTAAGAAAGGAATGGAAAGCAAAAATGAAAATGTTATATTTCCTTTGTTTCACTCCATAGTGCAACCACACCTTGAATACTGTGTGCAATTCTGGTCACCGCATTTCAAATAGATATAGTGGAATTAGAAAAGGTACAGAGAAGGGCGGCAAAATTGATAAAGGGGATGGGACAACTTCCCTATGAGGAAAGGCTAAAGTGGCTAGGGCTCTTCAGTTTTGAGAAAAGATGGCAAAGGATAGATACGATAGAGGTCTGTGAGTGGAATCGAATGGGTGGACATGAATCGCTTGTTTACTTTTTCCAAAAATTCTAGGACTAGGGGGCATGCAATTAAGCTATTAAGTAGTAAATATAAAACAATTCAGATAAAATATTTCTTCACTCAACGTGTAATTAAACTTTTGAATTCAATGCCAGAGAATGTGGTAAAAGCAGTTAGCAGTGTTTTAAAAGGTTTGGATAACTTCCTAAAAGAAAAGTCCATAAGCCATTATTAATACGGTTTTGGGGGAAATCCACTGCTTGTTTGTAGGATAAGCAGCATAAAATCTACTTTACTGTTTGGGATCTTGCCAGGTACTTGTAACCTGCATTGGCCACTGTTGGAAACAGTTTACGGGGTTTAATGGACCTTCGGACTGTCCCAGTATGGCAACACTTATGTTCTTATGAGAAGCTTCTACTTAAGAGTTCAGAGCAATCTGTGCTGATAGCTGCATACTCCCAACTTGCAGAAGAACTTGATCTTGGAAGTGATGGAATAGACTGTCCTGACTACAGATGCATGCCTAAGCGGCTGGAGAGCCCACTGTCTGAGGCAGGTGGGTCAGGGACAGTTTTCGGAAGAGGAGGCTCGGTGGTCCATCAACAGACTGGAAACCAGTGCAGTTCACCTAGCCCTGATTTCCTTCTAGACCTTCTGGAGAGCAGGGTGATAGATGTGCTATCCAACCATGAACTAGCTGTAGGATACATAAATCGTCAAAGTGGTACAAAGAGTTAACAGGTGGCGTCGGAGACATCACTGGTTCTGACGTGGGCGGAAGCTCATTTGACAGACCTATCTGCAGCCCTTGTGGCAGAGGAAGAAAATGTGTAGGCCAATTACTTGAGCAAACATGTGCTGGGCCCAGGAGAATGGAATATGGGTCAGGAAGCCTTCAGTCTCATAGAGAAGACATAGGGTCAACCTGTGATGGACTTAATAGCATCCAATGTGAATGCGAAGGTGGTCAGGTTCTTCAGCTGATGAAGGGAGCCAAGGTCAGAAGGAATCGATGCTTTTGTCCAGTACTGGCTGCTTTGCGGTCTCCTCTATATGTTTCCTCCCTGGCTATTAACAGGTCGGACCATTCAGAAGATCGGATGTTGGTGGCCCGGACTTCCCCATACAACTCTGGTATGGAGATCTGATGTGCATTGTAACAGCAGAGCCCGTTCCCTCCCCCTGTCAGGCAAACTTGCGAGGCTCCACCTGTGACAGTTGTTGCTATGGTACTTCCCATCTGTCTGGACCAGTCCTGAGGGACACCAAGGAAGGAGAACTTAGGTCTTTCCTGCTAATTTGTTTTCCTTTAGCCCCTCTGGACTGTTCCAGGACCCACCCTCTGCCTGTATAGGATCAGTGATAGTTTTTTTTGTTGGTTAGCACTACAAATTTTTGGTTCAGTGTCCTTCATTGTTGCAGAAGTTTCAATTAAAAAATAATTAGATAAATGAATGTTTGAAAAGAGATGAGCCTTATAAGCTTGATGTTTGGGGGAGTAGAGCTTCGGAGACAGGTTAGCTACTTCTGCTTTATATCGAAGTACTGGCTATCTGGGAAATCCACAGGCTACATATAGGTTTATCAAAGAGAGGGTCCAAAAATACACAAAGGGGCATATTTTCAAAGCACTTAGCCTTCCAAAGTTCCATAGGTTTCTATGGAACTTTGGAAGGCTAAGTGCTTTGAAAATATGCCTCAAAAAAAGCACAAAAGGGCCTCAAGAACTGGAGCAATGGTACAATCTTTAATGGAAAAGGACCCGACACAGGCCGTGTTTCGGCGCCCAACTGTGCCTGCCTCAGGGGTCGAACTGCAATAAGTCTTATCAAGCTGCAATTTTCTAGCTGACTGTACCAAAATCCTTTCAATCGCTGTCACCATTCTTCTGAAAAAAATAACGCCAAACAAAACCGCAGTTGAGCGCCGAAACGCGGCCTATGTCAGGTCCTTTTCAATTAAAGATTGTACCATTGCTCCAGTTCTTGAGGCCCTTTTGTGCTTTTTTCGAGGCATATTTTCAAAGCACTTAGCCTTCCAAAGTTCCATAGAAACCTATGGAACTTTGGAAGGCTAAGTGCTTTGAAAATATGCCTCTTTGTGGTTTGAAAATATGCCCCTTTGTGTATTTTTGGACCCTCTCTTTGATAAACCTATATGTACCATTGCTCCAGTTCTTGAGGCCCTTTTGTGCTTTTTTAGTGCTACATATAGGTTTAACCAGAAGTCAAAGTTCTTAGTCTCCACCTGTTGGTAGGGGTTCATAACCCATCTGTCTGAACAAGTTTAGAGGGGCTAAAGGAAAGCAAATTAGGAGGTAAGACCTAATTTCTCCTTATCTTAGGCTGTTGGGCCTTTTATTAGACCCACTATAAGATGGTGTAGCTCACAAACTTCAAAGCCAAGCCAAGAAATGATGCATTGGATTGTAGTATAGAACTTTTTAAAATACATAAAATACCCCGAAGAGTATCTCAACTATGATTCCAACACCTATCTTGTATAGTACAAAGAGGCCCTCACAGGTAATTGGCAGCCCTGTGGGTGGGGAGGAGACAAGGCTCCAGTGCATATCTGAGGCCTTCAGGGTATGCATTAGTTAGTACCGTAGGTGCCTGTGGATAATATCTCTGGGTGTGGTGGTAAGGAAGCCTGTAACCCATGTGGGTGAGGGTGGGGAGATGGGGTGGCTTTTGTGGGTAAGCAGTTAGTGATGGAGCCTACTGCAGTTACAGACATGCTGTCATACATTGTATGCACTGATACCTCTCTTTTTACTGCTTCTTTCAGCAAAGGAAAGCTTTGGAGGAATGAGACTCCTACGTCGAGCAGATTTCCACATTGGCTCCCATGTAAATGCATTCTGGAGAACCCCATGCCGTGGAGCTATAGAGGGGCCTAGCAAGAAATCTATCCCTTGGGAAAACAAGCACATCACATGGTTTGGTAAGGTGCCTCTCCATTTCCTATTCTATGGTTTGATAATAAGTCCCCATCACTTAGTTTTGTAGTACTTCTTCCTTCCTACCTCCCTCTCATAGGAAATGACATGCTGTGTCAGATCATGGTCCATCCTGGCCTTTGTCGCAAGTATTTAAATTATTTATCAAAAATTTTATTTTGCCACTCATCCAGGTTAGTGCCTTCTCTCAGTGATTTACAGAAAACATAATTATCATTAGACCACATACTTATGAAAGACAGACCAAACAGACTCTTTCTTATGTAAAATAAACCCTAGCTATTTAAAGTGACTTCTTCCTAATTAAGTCCAAAAATAACAACTGTTTATATAGTGCCAAAATATTCTTTTATTCTATCTTTTATATTTGTTATAAATCTAGTGATGTAATACATCTCACATTGTTGTAAAACCTACCAAATACATCCACCAAACACACTCTCATTCATACATATCATCCATATCATTTACAAACATTAGTATAACAGGACTATTATCTCAATAGGCATCAATATTTTCATTTCAAACAGTATCATAAACACTGTGACATACAAGTTCTTTGATCTCAATAATGAAATCATTCACTTCCCTTTCCAAACATCAGATAGTCCAATGAGTTTGTATAAAAGGCTTCAATATCAGTTAGGAAAGCAATTATTTCCTACCAAGTATTATAATACAATTAGACCAGTGATATCCCACTGGGAGTACAGAACATTGCTATGCAAAATTACCTCTCTATCTGAGACTCTGAAGAATATATAAACAATCAAATACTTTTATTTATTATTCTTCAAATATATGTACAATCAATTGGTTATGGGAGTACAGTACCACAGTTACACATAGGTATTCTCTGTGTCTGAGTCTCTAATGTTTTATTTAGGGTCTTTTTCGCCCTCACTCCAAATTACCAGCTAAAGCCAATTTGCAGATATAAAAGACTCAAGACTACTTATGAGAAAGCAATAGGATTACTTGCCAATGCAGATACAATTGATTGGTTTCTCATGAGAGAGAGCAGCCCTGCTTGCACAAAGGTAGTGGCTTTGACTCTCTCTCCATTGAAGTAGGAAGTACAATCATTTTTATGTGTCCATTTAGGACACAAGTAATCTGACAGTAACACACCTTATTGGATATAATATATTGTAGTCAACACTTTAGTGGCTATATATGGTAGTATTTCTTAGAATTCTACTGTACGTGCTTGGCTTTTTTTTAGCATTGCTCGGAAAGCTTGGTCATCTTCTTGGAGACCACTCAGTTCTACATTTTTGACCATATCTTCCTGGGTGTAACTGACTCTGCCCTGTTGGTAGACCGCACCATCCTGTTTATGAGGTTTTTGCACCCTTGCCCTTTCCTCGTTTTGCTGCATGAGGTGTCACAACAGCTCAGAGTTCAAATTGGAGTTACAGGCCTGTAAGCTTCTCTGTTATTTTTAGATCCTGAACCAAAGTCAGGCCATACCAAAGCTCCTAGCTATAATAATAATATACAATACATAAGACCCTTTCAAAACCACAGGACAGACATATTTCCAGCTGTCGGTTTTTACTTGAACCTTTGTCGGTCTACAGTATATTTATTTATTTTGACATTCATACCTCACATTATCCTGAACATACTCGAGTTCAATGTGGCTAACAGTAAACAGACAAGGTTTACGAATATCAAATATAGACCATTGATGGCCAGTTGCAATCTAAGATACTACATCATTGGATAGAAACCTCTGAGGAGAGTTTTCAGTCTTTTATGAAATACCAAGTACTCAGGTTGACCCTTGATTGCCATTAGCAGTGCTTTCCACCACTTAGCACCCTGGTATCTAAAGTCAGCAGAGTGAACTGACTTATAACACACTTTCTTGCAATCTGGAAGATGAAGTCTAAGGTAGTCCCTAGAACAACAGGTTATATTGCGTAGGGAATAGTTTTTAAGGGCTGCATATAGTCGGTGTCATGCCATATAACATTTGAAAGACAAAACATATAATTTAAAAATAATCCTGACGTTAATGGGCAACCAGTGCAGCTTGCATATAATCCAGGGTCATGCCATATAATATTTGAAAGAGAAAAACATATAATTTAAAAATAATGCTGGCTTTAATGGGCAACCAGTGCAGCTTGCATAATAATGGAGTGGCTCTATCAAAATGTGATACCTTGAAGACAAACCTAGCTGCAGTATTTTGGGCTATTTGTAGCCTTTTTAGGATACCCTCCTTACATCAAGCGTAGATGGAATTGCAGTAATCGAACTGAGTTAAAACCAAGGATTGAACTAGTAGTCTAAAGATGTCTGGCAAGAAATATGATCTGATTCTTCTCATCTTCCAAAGAAACCTGAAGGATATGCACCATTTTTTGTAGACCACTAGTGAAGAAATGTTTTTCTTACATAAAAGATTCTACTCATTTTATGAAGAAATTTTCTAAAATTTTTATATGTTGCAAACATCACCTTAGTTACACTAGATGTAAATCCTTGTATATTGCAATCCCACAGGATGAGCCCTTGTTGTTTTGAGGGCTTGTTTGGATGATCATTCTTACAACAGAAAGGTTCCTACATCCTTTTTAATTGAACTTGCAGCAATAGCAGTGAAATCTTTTTTTTTTTTTTGTGGTGGTCATCTGTTCCAGAAGTTTCTAGAATGGCAGTGGGAGCCACAATGGCCTTGTCTGTAGCTAACCTTTTTATGACGTCTTTTGAAAACAAATGGATTTGTTCTAGCCTTTATTCTTCTTTCATACGGATGTGGATCAGGTTTATTGACAATGTCTTTATGCTGTGATCAAGCTCTGAAGCCTGTCTAAATGAGTTTATTTATTTATTTATTATATTTGTATCCTGCACTTTCCCACTAAAAGCAGGCTCAATGCTGCTTACAAAGTAATAGGTAACACAGAATTTTGTTATGTAAAGTAGGAAATTAAGTATAACATAATAGAAGGATGGATAGGTAGTAAATGGATGGGTAGGTAGGTAGAGACAGGTGATAGAGAGAGGAGGGTAAGGTGAGAGAGAGATTCTGGGTCAATGTCGTTTTCTCTTCAGTATATGTAAGGTAGATGGGTTCATGAGATTAATCTGGGTCTTTTGGGTAGGCTTGTTTGAATAGATGGGTTTTTAGTGCTTTTCTGAATGGTAGGTGGTCATGGATTGCTCGGATAGGTCTAGGGAGAGCGTTCCATAGACGGCTGCCCAGGAAGGAGAAATTGGACCCATAATAAGTTTTGTACTTGAGACCTTTACAGCTGGGGTAGTGCAGGTTGAGGTACTTTCGTGAGGATACAGACATGTTTCTTGCTGGAAGGTTGACCAGATTTATCATATAGTTCGGAGATTCTCCATGTATTATCTTGTGGATTAAAGTCTGGGCTTTGAAATTGATACGTTCTTTGATTGAGAGCCAGTGCAGTCTTGCACGGAGAGGAGTTGCACTCTCAAAACGTGATCTGCCAAAGATGAGTCTTGCTGCTGTATTTTGGGCGGTCTGAAGTTTTTTTAGGATATAGGCTTTGCAGCCTAACAAAATACTGTTGCTGTAATCAGCATGGGTGAGTACCGTGGATTGCACTAAATTTTGGAATGTTTTCTGGGGTAGATATGGTTCTTCAAGTGGCTTAGTCAATGCCGTCCAAGGATCCAGTTTGTCTTAAATAGTTACTTTTTTGGATATTCTTGTTAAGGAGGGAACATTTTTTTCCACCACTGTTGAACAAATGGCAATACCTTTTTAATATAGTAGTCATCTCCTAGTGCTTAAGAAAAGTTTGCCTTTCTTGCAGTTTTTAATGTATCAGCACATCTGTTCAGACATTAAGGATTTTAAGCAGCAAGCAAGCAGATCCCCTCCCCCATCGCATAACTTCAAAGAAGTAGGAGTGATGCTTTCTTGAAAAAAAATCAGTCTGCCATATAAGGGATTTTCTCCCTTATTTGGTGTATGGATGGAACCTACCAAACAAGAGAACAGTTCCCTTATTTGACAGACTGACCATACTTGGTGCATCCCAGGATACACCATATAGGGTCAGACGCTGTCATTTTTCAAGATGGCAGTGCAGATGCAGGAGTGAGCAGGCACCACTCTTGCCTTTGTGAATGTGTTTCATGGGGATGACTGGGGGAATTGGGACATGTAAAGCTAGAGGTAGAGGTAATTTTGAGAGTAAGAAGGAGCAGCCAGCCACATTTCATGCCTCAGCAGCCATCTTGAAAGCTTTCCCCTCCTTTATTTTAAATGGTTTTAAAAGATTTTCAGGGGAAGAAGGGATGTCATCCCACCAATGGCAACTGGCAACGTGAATTGAGGTTGCAGAGGGGCTGACTCAGGAAAAATGTTGGAAGTACTTTTTCACGGAGAGGATGATAGATACCTAGAATGCCCTCCCGCAGAAGGTGGTGTAGATAAAAACAGTAATGGAATTTTAAAATGTGTGGAATAAACACACAGAATTCCTATATAGTAGGTGTGGAATCAAACAAGCTTAGCAGTGAATTAGATAGAAACACTGGTAATTGGGATGCAAACCCAGTGCTGGGCAGACTTCTATGGTCTGTGCCCTGATCATGGCTGGACAGATTCAGCTTCTCTAACTGCAGAACAAGGCCAGTGCCGGGCAGACTTCTACAGACTGTGTTACTACAGAAAGTGAATGTTAATAAAAAAAAGAATCCTTTGGATTTGTTTACACACTGTGCACAGGTGGAAGGGGAAACATACTGCACTGTGTGCTATCTCAGTATTAGGAGGGCTGTAGTGTGATAACCATGGGTTTTGTGCACACTGAGTGGGGAGGACAGCGTGTGCATGTAAGCTTTACATTCTATGGCACAGGCGGTAAGGCATGATGGTTCTGGATGCTGAGGGGTGAGGCAGTTTGATACCTGTGGCCTGTGTTCAGGATGTGTGAGTTGGATAGGAGAGAGCACTGCATGTGGGAGAGATCTGAAAGAGGTGGTGTCTGTGAACTTGAATGCAGCACAGTGCGTACAGGCTCTGCATTATAGGGTGTAGGTGACAGTGTATGATGGCTTTGAATGACAGAAGGGAGGCTGCTTGGTACCCATATCCTGTGTGTGAGAAAAGGAGTGATGTATGTGGGCTCTGTGTGTGTTAAGTGGGAGGTGGCAGTATACTGCATGCTAGCACTGTGGGGTAGGGGGAGGGAGATGCTGCATGTTGGCTCCATGCATTAGGGTTGAGAGTGGACATCATGGTTCACACAGACTATTTCTTGGACTTTCAGAATTGTCTTTAGGTTGGATCTCCTTATTTGTGTCTCTGTTCTCATTGCAGCTACACTGGATGGGGGTGTGGGTCTTCTTTTACCCATGCAGGAGAAGACTTACCGCCGCTTACTCATGTTGCAGAATGCACTCACCACTATGTTACCTCACCATGCTGGCTTAAACCCCAAGGCTTTCAGGTAATTGCGCTGCTCTCGTTATTTCATACCCTAAATCCTTCAGGGCACTGCACACTGCCTCTGCTTCCTATCTTCCTGTTCCCTTATTCCCAAAATCTTTCAGGGCACTGCAGAAAGTCTATAGTTACTGGCCCCACCCCACCCCCTGCTTGTTTATTCCCAAAATCTTTCATGGAAGTAAAAGCTGCCTCTCCTTACTGACCTCCTTCCCTTACTTTCCAGCCAATGGCCTTCAGGGAACTGCATTATTGCCTACTGCCTCCTGCTTTCTTCTAGATCTTCAGAGCACTGAGCAATGGCTCTGCTTATTGTGCTACCACCCCCCCCCCCCCCACTTCCTTATACCCAATGACCTTCACATAACTGCACTTACAAGGTCACAGCATATCCACCACCACCAGAGACGGAAATTTGTATTTTATAACCTGCATCTTTATTTCCTCCTGTCAAGAGGGTCAACAGTGCAAGATCAAAATTGTGACTTACACACATCTATCATCCTCCAGTGGGTCATACATGAAACACCATTCTCACAACTGTAACAGATCCATTCCCACTGTAAGAAAACTACATACAGCTCCTTTTCCCACTGTGAAGGATTCCCTTTGTGTCTCTTTCCAGAATGTTGCACATGGATCGTCGAATCCTGCAGAATGCTGTGCGTAATATACTGGATGGAGAACTCTTGAACCGCTTCCTATACCTTAGCACCATGGAGCGTAGTGAACTAGCCAAGAAGATTGGAACCACATCGGATATAGTAAGTGCTGCAAGGAGGCTGCTGCAGACTGAGAAAAAGAACTAGCAGCCAATGCTTGATAGTGAGCAGAGCTGGTGGGGCTGGGTACTGACTGACTAAGCACATGAACAGCAGCACAGCACAGGAGTTTGTTTTTGTCTGAAAAGTGACAGAGTTTGTGTGCCTGAAGAGTGAATGTGTGGATCTGGAAAGCTTGTGTGTGTGTCTGAAGAATGAAAGCATGTATGCTTGTGTGTGTGCCTAAAGAGTGAAAGTGCATGAATGTGTGGATCTGGAAAGCATGGTTGTGTGTCTGAAAGAATGAAAGCATGTATGCTTGTGTGTGTGCCTGAAGACTGAAAGTGTATGAATGTGTGGCTCTGGAAAGCATACGTGAGTATGTTTATCTGAAGAATGAAAGCATGTATGCTTGTGTATGTGCTTGAGTGAAAGTGCATGAATGTGTGGATCTGGAAAGCATGTGTGTGCCTGAAGAGTGAAAGTGCATGAATGTGTGGATCTGGAAAGCATGTGTGTGCCTGAAGAGTGAAAGTGCATGAATGTGTTCATCTGGAAAGCATATGTGTGTCTGAAGAATGAAAGCATGAGCATGTGTGTCTGTCTGAAGAATGAAAGCATGTGTGCTTATGTGTGTGCCTGAAGACTGAAAGTGCATGCATGCGTATGTC
Organism: Microcaecilia unicolor; assembly: GCF_901765095.1. NCBI lineage: Eukaryota > Metazoa > Chordata > Amphibia > Gymnophiona > Siphonopidae > Microcaecilia > Microcaecilia unicolor. Next base: position 627,027,526 of record NC_044031.1, read on the forward strand.
TGAAGAATGAAAGCATGTATGCTTGTGTGTGTGCCTGTATCAAAACAGGGGATTTATGTCTGTAACTTCTTAAGTGAAAGTATGACATATTTTTTCCTTAGTGTATTTCCCTTGTTTGGCCAGCAGATGGTGTCACGAAATGCCTAGCACCCACCTGGGGTTACTCTGCGACCACCTCAAGGGTCTGCACAGACTCGCCTGCACCTGAGCTCGTGCTCCATACTAGCACCGTCCTCCCACCGGCTGGGTCCTACTCACCTCTGGGCTAGTCTCCCATACTCAAGTTATTGCACAGTGATTTCTAGGACACTGGAGCCACACTTCCGGGTCCCGCAGTTTCTAGAAAGCACCCACAGACCCAAAAACACAAACCAGGATTCTTAGTCCAGAATAAACAGGGCTAATAAATAAATTGTTGTACTATCATGAAAAATTTGAACAGTGAATGTTTGAAAAAAACAAATTGAAAAATACAGCAAACAATAACAGATAACAAAAACAAGGATCAACATTAAAGCTATCTAGCACTTGTTACTACCTGGGTAGCACCTGGGGAGTTTAGGAGATTAACTGTTCACAAGCCTTGAACAGGATCTCAGGACAGAGATGTTTCTCCTCTTCACCCCTACACTGAGATTAAAATAGATTCAGTACCTTCAGGCTAGATTTGAAGGCCAGAACCATTCAGAGCCCAGAGCACCAACCTTTGAAAGTATCTGGCCAATGATACTGCAAGTTCCCCTTTTCTCAAGGCTAAATTGGAAAAGAGAAAGTAATCTTTTCTGTAACATTTTTAAAACTGAAAAACAAGCGCCATCTGATGGCCAATTAGAAGAAATACATTTTCATGAAATTATTTATTTACAGTTCACAGGCCTGAGAACCCACTGTTTCGTGACAGATGGTGACTATCTTTTTTTTTTCTTGTAAAGCTGTTACAGTTTCCCCCCCCCCCCCTTAAGCTACAAGGTAATCCGTACATAAGTAATGCCACACTGGGAAAAGACCAAGGGCCTAGTCTCAGATAGGGAGAGGAGAGAGAAAGATCTCTTCACTGAGGCTTGTGAGCAGTTATATTTTATAACCTGTGAGCAGCTATGTTTCCTCAACTCCCCAGATACTACTCAGGTACTAAAACAAATGTTTAGTTTTAATATTGATACTGGTTTGATTTGCTGCTGTTGCTATATTTTCAACATTTTCCCTCTTACCATTCACTGTTCAATTTCCTGACTATAAACCTTATTAGTTTATTGACTCTGCTGTCCTGGACTGACTAAGAATCTTGGTGGTTTGTGTTTTGGTCTGTGGGTGCTTTCTGGGAACTGTGGGACCCCTAGGATTATGGCCCCAGTGTCCTTAGAAACCATTGGAGAAATAACTTGCAGGTGGGAGCCTCGCCCAGAGGAAAGTGGAACCCAGCAGGCGGGTGGAAGGGCGTGCCAGTGTAGAGCACATGCGCATGTGGTAGCGTTTAGCAGTGCTAGGACAGACCCTTTAAGTGGCTGCAGGGTTTAACCCCCCCCCCCCCCCCCCCAGGTGGGCTTTAGGTGTTTTGTGACAGTGCCTGAAGAGTGAAAGTGCATGAATGTATGGATCTGGAAACCATGTTTGTGTGTGAAGAATGAAAGCATGTATGCTTGTGTGTGTGCCTGAAGAGTGAAAGTGCGTGACTGTGTGGATCTAGAAAGTATGAGGGTGTATGTCTGAAGAATGAAAGAGTGTGTGCATGTTTCTGGTGGTGACAGTCTCATACAGCTTCCCTTTGAAGGTTTGGGCTGGGCTGGATTGGAGAAGTCCATAGAAATGTACCATACTAAGTGACAGAAAATTTTCAGCCTGAGAAATTACCCAACTAACTATTAAGTTACCTGCGCAATTTCCTTTGAAATGTATCCTATTCTGCTTCCACTGTCTGTATCCTTTCAAAAGCACCAAAGAAAACTAAATATCATTTTCTTTTGTTTCTGCAGCTTTTTTCACATTTAAAACTTTGTAAATTTATACCTCAGGCACATTGCCTGAGAATTCCACATTTTGGGGCTATTCACTCTTGGCATCTCTGGTTTATACCAGAGGCACTGGAGGGCAAAAATCACTTGCCCATCTTCCCTCATTCTCAGCCCACTTGTCCAGAGCTGCCAAGTTGTCCAGTTCCAGGAGGGAGACGTTTTGTCCAGTCTAGTTTTGGAACTTACATAGTTCCTGATTCTACCCATTGAAACCATGACAAGGCTGTCAAAAATCCATACGTGGCCTGAAGTCTCCCTCCTGGAACTAGATAACTTGGCAGCTCACCAGCTTTAATTATTAAGCTACTCTGTTCGAAGCATATGCCTGCTGAGTCACCATGCTCTTACAAACTGTTATTGCCTCCATGCTTGTAGCTAGTCTCTGCACTTTTTCTTGAGAAGTGCAATGTAGGAGGAAGGTCATGAATGAAAATTGTGGTGGAAGGGGCAGGGAAAGTGAATAACTCTGGGGTATTGATTAAGAAAATAAGTAAATAGGGGCCCATGGTAGGGGAAGCCACAGATGGGCTTTGTAGAGAGGCCACTTGAAAGACTCAGTCCAGGCATGTACAGAATACAGCACTCATTTATCTGGAATAAAATATATCATTAAAGGGATAATTGTGTAATGCTTTTCCTCTGTGTATATCATGTTTTATATCAGAAAAAGGCTTGTATAACATTGCTTGGTCACATTTGCTTAAAGATATATGGACTGCACATAGGTATAAACATAAGAATTTCTGCACTGGTTCAGACTGATGGCCCATCTAGCCCAGTATCCTGCTTCCAACAGTGTCCAATCCAACTCACAAGTACCTGGCAGAATCCCAACAGAATAACAGATTCCATGTTACTGACCCCTGGGATAAGCAGTGACTTTCCCCAGCTCTTCCTTCATATAGGTTTATAGACTTCACCTCTGGGAATTTGACCAAGCCTTTTTAAACACAACTACACTAAATACTTACTACATCCTCCCACAATGAGTTCCAGTGCTAAACTATGGATTGAGTGAAAAATTATTTTCTCCCATTTGTTTTAAATGTCCCACCATGTAACTTCATGGCATCTCTCCCTAGCCTTCATACATTTTGAAAGAGTAAACAAATGTACCTGTTCCATTCCACCCAGGATTTTATAGATCCATCTCTTCTCCAAACTGAAGAGCCCCTAACCTTTTTAGCCTGTCCTCATGAGTTATTCCATGCCCTTACTCATTTTGGGGTGAGAAGTGAGTTGGTGAAATTTGCAGATGACAAAAACATCTTTAAAGTTATTAAAGCAGCAGAAGCTTGTGAGGATTTGCAGAAGGATCTTGTATGATTGGGCATCTAAATGACAGGTGACACCCGCATCTATTTTCCCAGTTTCTCTCCTCCCCTGTTTTCTTTGTTCTATCATATCTGTTTTGTTTCTCACTGTCCTGTCTATTTTTTTAATTCCTGTTTCTTTTTCATTTTTAGCTGTACACTGCTGTGTCTTGCTATGTCAGTTTTAGCAGTATTGCAAGTTTTAAATAACCTATAAGTACAAAGTGACGCAGGTGGTGAAAATAATCCCAACCACAGGAGCAAAACGCGGGGTTCTGAGTTAGGAGCTACCACCCAAGAAAAAGATCTTGGAGCGGTTGTGGATATTACATTGAAATATTCAGCCCAGTGTGTTGCAGCTGCTAAAAAAGCAAATAGAATGCAAAAAAAAAAAAAGGATGGAGAATGTTCTGGAAGCCCCATCTCAAAAAGACTAACACGGAACTAGAAGAGGTTGTGAGAGAAGGGTGTGAAAAATAATAAAGGGGATGGAACATTTTTTTATAAAGAGAGACTGAACAGACTAGAGCCTTTCAGGTTAGAGGGAAGATGACTGAAAGGGAATATGGTAGAAATTTATAAAATTTGAGTGAGGTTGAACAGTTAAATATGGAATGGTTATTTAACGTCAAAAACACACACACAAAAGAGAATGCTCCATAAAATTAATGACCAGCAGATTCAAAATTGTGTTGTTGTTTTTAACAAGTTCCTGGAGGAAAAGTCCATAAACTATAAGCCAGATAATTTGAGTGATTCCTAATTCTTGGAAATGAACCATGAGAAACGGATCTTCTTTTGGGGATCTGCTGTTGGAGAGAAGATGCTGGGTTCGATAGATCCTTTTTTTTTTTTAATATTCTTATGTGTGTCAGTATTTGTGGGCTGTTCTGACTGGACTTGAGAATCTATGTTACAAAGACTTGGGGACAGCCTGTTATAAAAATCTACCTTCCATGCGTAAATCGTCTTAGTATGTTGCTGAAACTCTTTGACTGGGACCCTTTTCATTCTCTTCTAGATCTTGGATGATCTGTTAGAAATTGATCGAGTCACTGCCCATTTCTAGTGGATGTTGCTGAGAAGGAAAATGAGACATGTCTCACTGGTGTCTCTCCCCGCTGCTGCAGGACTGATGACTTCAGAGGATGCAGCTTCACCTGTTTTGTTTCTTTGATGAAGCTGCTTCTGTGCTCTCTTAATATTTGTGATATCATGTTTTGTATTAAGAAAAAAGTATTTATAAATAAAGAAAAAGACATGAGGTGTGAGGGCAGTTTTGGGCAGTGGGGGATTGAAGTTTGAGTGCTACCTGGATAATAAGAATCTGGTTCTGAGCCATTTCAGTGGCATGCAGTGCCACTGCCAAGCAGACCACAATTTCATTTTATTTTCTTGTGGCGAGTAAGTCTCAGCTACTGCTTATCAGCAAAACCTAATGGCCATACTTAGTACACATTAATCAAATTCTGGAGAGAGGCACTCTATGGCCCCTGATTGAAGACAGTTGCTGCAGTGGCTGGATTTAGTTGGTTGAACCTTAAGCCAACACTTGACTCTGCTCTTCTTTTTCCTTCAGTTTATTATTATTATGTATTTAGCTCACACCATTTTCCAAGGAGAGTTATAGTCAGGTGCAGTAGGCATTTTCCCTTTTCATAGTGAACTTATGAACTAAGATTGTATGTGCGGTAATGGAAAGTTAAATGGCTTGCCCAAGGTCACAAGGAGCCTTTAAACTAGGTTCTCCCTGGTTCTCAGCCCACTGCACTAACCAACAGGTTACTCCTCCACTCTAGTTTATGTTGTAGTAAACAATCTGCAAGTTGAAAAATGTGTTGTTCAAGAAGGGTCATTATTTCGTAACAGCATCCTTTCAGCAGCTTCCAAGCTCTTAAACTAGCACTATACACAGAAGGAGAAATAAGGTTTTTCCTGCTAATTTTCTTTCCTTGAGTCCCTCCAGACGGACCAGTCCAGACACTTGGGTATTTCTTCTCCTTCCAGCAGCTAGAGACTGAGAATCAGTGAACTAATGACATCATCCTATAAGTAGCAGAAAGATGAGAGGCATTGATCTGCAATTGCTGACACAATGCAGAGCAGATAGAGAGCAGACTGAAAACATCAAACGATGAGAGCAGCGCAATATTTATTTAGAGGCAAACCTTATAAGAAGCAAAACATTTTTATTTATATTCCAGAGGTTCAAACATGTTTCACCTAGAAAAAGGCTGCATTTGGGACAGAGTTACTAGAAGGTCAAACAAAAATACATACATAAATATACCTAAAACCAAAGTCAACACTGAGAGACTTACATACAGAAATAAAAACCAGTCTGGATAAAAATTTCACATATAAATAAATAAACCCAAAAAATAAATAAAGTGACTAAGAATTACATGTAACTGAAAAGTGATAGTTGAAACAGCTTAAAAAAGGAGGGAGAATGGCTTAACCCATCTGGTGGAAAAATACAGACTTCACCATATCTGGTCCAGCAGACAAAAACATTAGAGGGTGCTGGATTACAAAAGAGTGTCCACGGTTTATTAGAATAATAAATAACTTTAAATGATAACTGTAAATGGCTATTACTACTAAAAACAAAAAAAAAGAATGTACATAGGTGTTTTTTGTAGTAAAAGAATCTGACAACGTGAACCTTAACAGTGATATAGTGAACAATCAAGTATATTAAAAACCAACTGAGTGTTATAAAGTGTAATAATGTACCACACAGATTTGTGCTTACAATCAGTCAGTAAGAGCCAATTAAGACTTGCCTAGAGGGAATCAATAAAACAATCTTCCCTCTAGAGGTAACAGAACAGGCAAATCTAAAAATATGCAAACAAAAGAAAAACACAGTTGATAAAAATTCCTATATAAATACTGCTAATAAGGACAAGAATTGTACTTTAATTGTTGGCAAAAAAATTCCCTGTCAGAGCAGTCACAGCAATGTTCCACACAGATTACTGGTAAAATGAAACCAAGCTTAGTACAGCAAGGTTATAACTTCTCTGCTGGAGTCAAAGGTTACAGATAAGCTATATATCAAATACTACATTTTAAAAAATAATTATTAAATGAAATATCCACCAAACTCTTAAATCGGCATAGAAATTAAACTAACTTATTAAAAACTCGTGAAAACGCAGTAGTATAACTTTAAAAATGGCAATTTTTGACCCCCATAAAAATCAATAAAAAGCACAGAATCTAAAAGAGGAGGACATGCCCAACTACATTTACTTAAAAAAAAAAAAATGAATAGCGGTTTCCATATCATCAAGCTGATCAATCCATAGACTGGTGGGTTGTGTCCATCTACCAGCAGGTGGAGATAGAGAGCAAACTTTTGCCTCCCTATATGTGGTCATGTGCTGCCGGAAACTCCTCAGTATGTTCTCTATCTCAGCAGGTGGTGGTCACACACAGCAGCAGCTCTGGCTAGGCCTCCAAGCCTAATCCTTAGGTTTTGTTGAGGCCTGGGGTTGAGGGCTCTTTTGAGCAAGTGCAAACCTGGTGGTGCCAGGTCCCTCCTTTTCTCCCCCCTCCCGCTGGCTCCGTTTAAAAAAAGAAAAAAAAAAAATTTTAAACGTCTTTAAAGGCGTTTAATTCGACGTTTCTTTAAACGTTCATTGCAGCTACTCACTGGGACACCAGTTCGTTACAGCTCGGAGCGGCAAGCAGGTAATTTTACCTTTTTATAGCGGGCAGGGGGTTCCCCGATTCTTCTCCTCGTGGCATATGGCGTCGGAGGGCGAGGGCGCAAAGGGTCGCTCCCCGGATCGCTGGAGCGCTTCTAGAGGGGATGCGGGGGTTTTACAACCTGATTCGCCCTTGATGGGTGACAGTTTAGTGACCGATGAATGTCCCGGTCGTTCCTCCGGCGTGGCGGTTTTTTTCCCACCATAAACGCCCATCCCCCGCTCCTCGCCTCCGCCATCTTGGCCGGCCACGCGGCTCGGACGGCTTCTTCGTGGGCCGCCCTTGAGGTTGGAGACATTAATGCCATGAACGCCCTTAATTTGGGCGATGGCACAAAGCGGCTAAAGTTAAGCGCCGTTCTTCCCGCGCGGCTCCTTCGCGGAGTTTCGCGCCGGACGCCATTTTGGATGCGCAGCATGTCTCTCCCCCGCTATTGCGAGCGCCGGTTGAGAGTGCATCTAGGGCTGTTGCCCAGGCTGCGGAAGTGCACAGTCTGGGGGGTTTCTCCCCCGAGTTTGTTTTGCTGCTGCATCAGGCTTTCCTCATGCAAAACGCTGCCCCTGCTCCCTCTTCTGATAAAGAGGTTGAGGTTCCCAGAGGTAAACGCCCTCGGGTTGATTTCCAGGCCTTGGAGGACTTTGTCTCCTCCAATGTAGATGAGGGCAGCATGTCTGAGGTCTCCCAACGGTCCTTTGCGGGTTCCTTGGAGGAGATAGATCCCCGCTCGGATGGAGCGGATGACCCCTCTGCAGCGCGGCTTTTTAGCCCAGAGGATTTGCCCAACCTGTTGTTACAGGCCATGGACACTTTGAAGATTTCCTCTCCGGAGGACGTCTCTCCCTCAGCCCCTGTTGGCTCTGCCATTATGCTGGGGACGAAGCGCCCGCCTAGATCCTTCCACGTGCATGATGCCATGCACACCTTAATTGCGGCTCAATGGGATGTCCCGGAAACGAGACATGGCTAGGGCTATGTCCCGCCTCTATCCTTTGGCTGTGAGTGAACGTGAGGCCTATCTGTGGCCTACCGTGGATTCTTTAATCACTGCGGTGACTAAGAAAACGGCGTTGCCGGTGGAAGGTGGCACGGCCCTAAAGGACGCCCAAGACAGAAGATTGGAGGCGGCCTTAAGGTCGTCCTTTGAGGCAGCTGCTTTAAGTTTGCAGGCCTCAGTTTGCGGCTCCTATGTGGCCAGGGCGTGCCTGACTATGGTGCAGCGGGCTTCCCCCTCGGATCTTTCCTTGAGGGCTGATTGGCCGGCCCTGGAATCGGGCTTAGCCTATTTGGCAGCCTTGCTGTATGATGTCTTGAGAGCCTCAGCTAAAGGCATGGCTCAGACAGTCTCTGCGCGGCGGTGGCTTTGGCTGAAACATTGGTCTGCTGACCACGCCTCTAAATCCCGCCTGGCTAGATTGCCTTTTAAAGGCAAGCTGCTCTTTGGGGTCGAGCTGGACAAAATCGTGACCGATCAAAAAACGGCACGTCTAAGGGCAAGAAATTACCAGAGGTCAGGGCTCGGGCTAGTACTCGTCCCGGTACCTCCAGAGGACGGTTGCTGGAAGCCCGTCGGTACCGCCCGGGCAAGTCGGGTTCCTCTGCCCCCTCTTCCTTCAAGAGGAATTTCTCCCCCAAGCAGCATTCCTTTCGCAGAGACCGCCGTCCCGGAGGTGCTCCCTCCGGTCTTCCCCAGGGTCTCGTACCCAATGACGGGGCCTTGGTCCACGCCCCAGTGCAGATTGGAGGACGGCTGTCCTCGTTTCTGGGCGAGTGGACCACTATAACTTCAGACGCGTGGGTGCTGGAAGTCATCAGAGACGGCTACAAGCTAGAGTTCTGCCAACCCTTAAGAGACGGGTTTGTACTCTCTCCCTGCAAGTCTCCGGTCAAGCTGTGGCAGTGCAGCAGACCTTGGACAACCTGATCCGCCTGGGTGCGGTCGTTCCGGTGCCAAAAAATCAGATTGGCAAGGGACGTTACTCCATTTACTTTGTGGTTCCAAAGAAAGGAGGTTCTGTCCGGCCTATCCTCGACCTCAAAGGGGTCAATCGGGCCTGGAAAGTGAGGCACTTTCGCATGGAGACTCTCCGCTCTGTTATAGCGGCAGTGAAGGCAGGAGAGTTCTTGGCTTCCTTGGACATCAAGGAAGCGTACCTGTATATTCCCATCTGGCCTCCTCTCCAACGCTTTCTGCGTTTTACGGTCCTGAGACGACACTTCCAGTTCAGAGCCCTCCCTTTCGGGTTGGCTACTGCTCCGCGGACCTTTTCCAAAGTAATGGGGGTCATAGCGGCCTTCCTGCTAAAGGAAGGAGTACAAGTCCATCCTTATCTGGACGACTGGTTGATCCGAGCCCCCTCTTATGCAGAGTGCGGCAAAGCTATGGACCGGGTAGTTGCTCTTGTGAGCTCCCTGGGATGGATCATCAACTGGAAGAAGAGCCAGCTGCGCCCGACTCAGTCCCTGGAGTATCTGGGAGTTCGATTCGACACCCAAGTGGGCAGAGTGTTCCTGCCAGACAATCGGATTGTCAAGCTTCAGGCTCAGGTGGACTAGTTCCTAGTAGCCTCTCCTATTCGGGCTTGGGACTACGTGCAGCTGTTGGGCTCTATGACGGCCACGATGGAAGTAGTGCCCTGGGCCAGGGCTCATATGAGACCACTACAGCTATCTCTGCGCTGCGCTGGACTCCGATGTCGGAGGATTATGCTGTGCGCCTTCCCGTGGACCCAGCAGTGCGCAAGGCGCTGAGCTGGTGGACGCAGACAGACAAGTTGTCTGCAGGATTGCCTCTGGTGACCCCGGAGTGGATTGTCGTCACGACAGACGCCTCTTTGATGGGCTGGGGAGCCCACTGCTTGGGAAGGACAGCGCAGGGGCTCTAGTCTCCTGCAGAGGCAAGTGGTCTATCAACCTCCTGGAACTCAGAGCCATTCGGTTGGTGTTATTGGAGTTCATCCCGGTACTGGTGTGGTAGCCTGTACGGGTCCTGTCGGACAATGCCACGGCTGTGGCCTATATCAACCGCCAGGGAGGTACCAAGAGCGCCCCTCTAGCCAAGGAGGCTATGAGTCTTTGCCAGTGGGCGGAAGCGAACCTGGAGCAGCTTTCAGCGGCCCACATTGCCGGAGTCATGAATGTCAAGGCGGACTTTCTCAGTCGCCATACCTTGGAGCCCGGAGAGTGGCAACTATCTGCTCAGGCGTTCTTGGACATCACGAAGCGCTGGGGCCAGCCGAGCCTAGATCTGATGGCGTCATCGGCCAATTGCCAAGTGCCGCGCTTTTTCAGCAGAGGACGGGACCCTCGATCCCTGGGAGTAGATGCTCTTCTCCAACAGTGGCCGACACAAGAGCTTCTCTATGTGTTCCCGCCCTGGCCCATGTTGGGCAGGGTGCTAGACCGGGTGGCAAAGCATCCCGGCAGGGTAATCCTGGTGGGTCCGGATTGGCCCAGGCGTCCCTGGTATGCGGACTTGATCAGGCTCTCAGTCGACGATCCTCTGCGGCTGCCAGTGGAGCAGGGCCTGTTACATCAGGGTCCCGTGGTGATGGAGGATCCCTCCCCCTTTGGTCTTACGGCCTGGCTATTGAGCGGCAGCGTCTGAGGAAGAAGGGCTTCTCAGACAAGGTCATCGCCACTATGCTGAGAGCGAGGAAGCGCTCTACTTCTACTGCTTACGCCAGGGTTTGGCGTATCTTTGCAGCGTGGTGTGAAGCAGGCTCACTTTCTCCCTTCACTGCTCCAATTTCTTCAGTGTTGGCGTTCCTGCAAGAAGGTCTGGAGAAAGGCCTGTCGCTCAGTTCCCTTAAAGTCCAGGTAGCGGCTCTGGCTTGCTTCAGGGGCCGCCTGAAGGGTGCTTCCCTGGTTTCGCAGCCAGATGTGGTGCGCTTTCTCAAGGGAGTTAATCACCTGCGCCCTCCTCTGCACTCAGTGGTGCCTGCGTGGAATCTCAACCTGGTACTAAGAGCATTGCAGAAGCCGCCTTTTGAACCCTTGTCGAGGGCATCTCTGAAAGACCTGACGTTGAAAGCAGTCTTTTTGGTGGCTATCACTTCAGCCAGAAGAGTTTCCGAGCTCCAGGCGCTCTCATGTCGAGAGCCTTTTCTGCAGTTCACTGAGGCAGGAGTGACTATTCGCACAGTGCCTTCCTTCCTGCCCAAGATTGTTTCTCGCTTCCATGTGAATCAGCAGCTCTGTCTCCCTTCCTTTCGTAGGGAGGACTACCCAGAGGAGTATTCTGCTCTTAAATATCTGGATGTGAGACGAGTCATCATCAGATACTTGGAAGTGACCAATGATTTCCGGAAATCGGATCATCTGTTTGTCCTGTTTGCAGGTCCTCGTAAGGGTCTGCAGGCTGCTAAGCCTACAGTGGCAAGATGGGTCAAGGAAGCCATTGCAGCGGCTTATGTGGCCGCGGGGAAGGTGCCGCCTATCCAGCTGAAGGCTCACTCCACGAGAGCTCAGGCGGCCTCGATGGCAGAGGCCGGATCCGTCTCCTTGGAAGAGATATGCAAGGCGGCAACTTGGGCTTCGGCTCATACATTCTCCAAGCATTACCGTTTGACTGTGGCTGCACGGGCGGAGGCCCGGTTTGGAGCTTCAGTGTTGAGGTCAGGGATTTCAATGTCCCGCCCTGGGTGAGTACTGCTTCGGTACATCCCACCAGTCTATGGATTGATCAGCTTGATGATATGGAAGGTAAAATTATGTATAATCATACCTGATAATTTTCTTTCCATTAATCATAGCTGATCAATCCATAGCCCCTCCCAGATATCTGTACTGTTTTTATTCTGGTTGCATTTCAGGTTCAAGTTTAGTCTTCAGTTACTTCAGAAAGACTTCGTGTTCAAGTTTTTTCACTTGGATTCTTCAAGAGTTAAGACGAGTTTGTGTTACAGTGAGCTGCTGCATTCCTCTCCCCTCCGTTTTACGGGGCTGGATTGAGACTTAAAATTCTGCCGGCACTCCCTCCCGCTTCGTGCGGCTGTAGGGCAGCTTTGTACCCCTCCCGCTTCGGCGGTGTTAGGGTCAGTCAGCTCCTCCCGCGGTTGCGGTTGCAGGATAAGCCAGATCCCCCCGCATCGGCGGGTGTGGTGTCCCTCCCCCGCTCCGCGGGGATGAGCTGGACGGATTCCCCTCCCCCACTTGTGTGGGGATGAGCTGGGTTAATTCCCCTCCCCCGTTTCGGCGGTGGTGAGCTGGGCAGAGTGTCCCTTCGTGGGTGTAATTCTCTAAGTGCTGAGTCCTGCGGATGGAGCTTTGATATCGACATACTGAGGAGTTTCCGGCAGCACATGACCACATATAGGGAGGCAAAAGTTTGCTCTCTATCTCCACCTGCTGGTAGATGGACACAACCCACCAGTCTATGGATTGATCAGCTATGATTAATGGAAAGAAAATTATCAGGTATGATTATACATAATTTTACCTTTCCTTTCTCCTCACTAATGCCTAAGAGGAGGGGCAGGCAACGAGCAGGTCCCGCGGCTCCTGCTTTACCCTTGGTGGGTTCTTTGGATCGATTCTTTGGCCCAGGAATGATGTCGGGTGCCGGAGCTCCGCTGACTGAAGGAGCAGATAGAGGTGAGCCGCTCCTCCGTCTGGAGACAGAAACATCTTTGAGCCCCGAACAGCGGACTGTACCTCCCATGCCGAGAAGGGACCGGGAAACTCCTAGTTCCCAAGAGGCGATGGGGCTTCCCGGCATGGGACCCAACCCGGATGGGGATTCGCTGATGTTAACCACACATGAAGTGCGGGATTCAAGGGAAGGGCAAGGACTGGAAACAGCTAACAAAGGAATCGGGACCTATGGAAGGATTCACAAATGAAGATTTACCAAGTAAGTTATTTCTCGGGGAAAAAACAGATAAAATCACCCTGGAAGCCATTTGGGAGGCTTTGAAGAACTTGGAAGCTTTATTCTCAAAAAATGTTTCCTCATTAATGGACCAGTCTCAGACCTCATTAAGTAAAATACCAACCCTAGAAGGGAAGATACAAACTTTAGATAAAACAATGGAGAACAAGAAGATATACAAAATTTTCAACTGGTACAAGCCAATTTAATTAAAGAAAACTCATACCTTCAGAACAAGAAATTTTGGAGAATGCACAAAGGTCTAACACACTTAGATTGATAAATTTCCAAGACCGCCCTTCATAGCTCCTCTAATCACATTAAAAAGATATTTAAGTGAAGTTCTGAAGATACCAGAGAAGGCATATCCTCCAATATCAAAAATATATTACCTGTTACCGTATTAAAAAAAAAAAAAAGGAGAAAGAACAAGTGGAGAATCAGAAGACTGAAATACCATTTGACATTTTGGACTTTAATTTAACACAGACTTTGGAAGATGATAACCTTGGCTTAATACCAGTGACTTAAATAGTCTCCTTTGTATTACAACCGGACAGAGACTGGATTCTTAAACAATTTTTCTTCACAGAGAACAGCTCTTTATGAATTATAAAATAAGAATGTTTCCGGATGTTTCCAAAGCAACCCAAAAACAGCATAAAGAATTTCTTAAATTACGCCCAAAGATACAACAATTGGGTGCTCTTTTCTGGTTAAACTTCCCGTGCAAATGTGTAGTTAAATTAAATTCTGTAAAATATGTTTTTTTTATCCTAAACAATTTAAAATTTTTTGGACTCTAAAATAGCCCTGTTATCAAGACCAATTACTGCATTCACTCTGTGAAATTGTAAAGATTCCTGGTGCATCCCCTCAGTCCCTAATTTTCTGTAGAAAGAATTGTAATTTTTCAGATATTGTGTAATGCCTCCTATGTTGTGGACTATAGATATATAACATAATGGACATTTGTTGAAACTTTCATTTCATAATATATTAATTTCCTTTTCCTTTCTTATTTCTCTTTTTCCTTTCTTGATTAATATAAGATGGAATGTAAGTACAGAATTCCTTTTCTCTTATTTATCATCGTTTCTATATCAAGATTTCTCCGAGGACAAGCAGGCTGCTTGTTCTCACTGATGGGTGGCGTCCACGGCAGCCCCTCCAATCGGAAACTTCACTAGCAAAGGCCTTTGCTAGTCCTCGCGCGCCCATGCGCACCGCGCATGCGCGGCCATCTTCCCGCCCGAACCGGCTTGTGTTCGTCAGTCTTCTTTTGTCCGCGCTCGGTACGGTTGTGTTTCGCCGTTCGTGCCCCGGAAAGTTGACCTCGTGCGTCGTTTTTCGACTCGTTCTTTAAAAAGAAAATAATAAAGAGAAGAGTGTTTCGGGAGGAGACCTTTTGGTTTTTTCCCTTCCCGTATTTAGAGTTTTTCGCCCCGGTAAGTTTTCTTTTGTCGTCGGGGTAGGCCCTAGTTGGGCCTCGGTCGAAGTTTTCTTCTCCCTATTTTTGTGGTGCCATTTTCGCCATTTCGAGTTTTGATCTCGCCGGCGTGATTTTTCCGCCCATGACATCGAAGTCTCCCAGCGGCTTCAAGAAGTGCACCCAGTGCGCCCGGGTAATCTCGCTCACTGATAGGCACGCGTCGTGTCTTCAGTGTCTGGGGGCTGGGCACCGCCCTCAGGCCTGTAGTCTGTGTTCCCTTTTACAAAGGCGGACTCAGGTAGCGAGGTTAGCCCAGTGGAACATCTTGTTCTCAGGCTCTTCGTCGGCATCGGCACCGGGGATATCGAGTGCATCGACGTCGTCAGCGCCCGGACCTTCATCCTCGCCCCCGATTGCATCGAGGCATCGGCCCTCTGCATCGGGGCGACATCGGAAGGCTGCGTCGGCGTTGGTGGTGTCGAGACCTCCTCATCTGCTGATGTCGTCGGACGGTGGTGCTTCGTCTGGAGTGCAGGTGAGGGCTGTCCATTCCCCTGCTGGTGGCGGTGAGCCTTCGGGTGGGTCTCCCCCTACCCTGAGGGCTCCTGCGGTACAGCCCCCCCGAGACCGACCCTCTTCGGTCTCGGCCCCGAGGAAGAGACGGCTGGATTCTACGTCCTCCTCGTCGGTGCCGGGAAGCACCGGTGACGTGCTTCGCTCCAAAAAATCGAAGAAGCATCGACACCGGTCCCCTTCCCGTGTCGGCACCGAGAGCTCTGGGTCGCCGAGGGAGTCGGCACCCAGCAGGCATCGGCACCGAGAGGACCGCTCACCCTCTGTCCAAGAGGTGTCGATGCGCTCCACTCTGGACAGCCCGGAACAGCCTCCACTCCCGGAACAGACTCTGACATCGACACCTGCATCGACTTCCATGCCTTTTTCTGCAGCCACTCTGAACGAGAGTCTCCGGGCCGTTCTTCCAGAGATCCTGGGAGAGCTGTTGCGCCCTACCCCTCCGGTACCGGGGGTGCTTGCGCCACCGGTACTGTTGAGTGAGGCGCCGGCTGGCCCATTGCCCGGGGTGAGGTCTCCGGCGCGACTGCGGCCGCCTCCCAGGAAGGCTCCCCGACTATATCGGCGGAGGGAGCTTCGCTGGTGCAGGCGAGGGAGTCTACCTCTCGACGCTCCCACCGTGGCCGTGGTTCCACGGAGTCGAGCCGGGCACGGTTGCAGACAAAGGTTCGTGAACTTGTGTCTGACACCGATGGTGAGGCCTCGTAGGAAGAAGAGGAAGATATCAGATATTTCTCTTGACGAGGAGTCTGAGGGTCTTCCTTCTGATCCCACTCCCTCTCCTGAAAGACAGCTTTCTCCTCCCGAGAGTCTGTCTTTCGCTTCCTTTGTCCGGGAGATGTCTACGGCCATCCCCTTCCCGGTGGTTGTGGAGGACGAGCCCAGGGCTGAAATGTTTGAGCTCCTGGACTATCCTTCTCCACCTAAGGAAGCGTCCACAGTACCCATGCATCATGTCCTCAAAAAGACATTGCTGGCGAACTGGACCAAACCATTAACTAATCCCCACATTCCCAAGAAGATCGAGTCCCAGTACCGGATCCATGGGGACCCAGAGCTGATGCGCACTCAGTTGCCTCACGACTCTGGAGTTGTGGATTTGGCCCTAAAGAAGGCCAAGAGTTCTAGGGAGCATGCTTCGGCGCCCCCGGGCAAGGACTGTAGAACCTTGGACTCCTTTGGGAGGAAGGCCTACCATTCTTCTATGCTCGTGGCCAAAATTCAGTCCTACCAGCTCTACACGAGCATACACATGCAGAACAATGTGCGGCAGTTGGCGGGCTTGGTGGATAAGCTCCCCCCTGAGCAAGCCAAGCCTTTTCAGGAGGTGGTCAGGCAGCTGAAGGCGTGCAGAAAATTCCTGGCCAGAGGGGTGTATGACACCTTTGATGTTGCGTCCAGGGCCGCTGCTCAAGGTGTGGTGATGCGCAGACTCATGGCTGCGTGCCTCCGACCTGGAGAATAGAATCCAGCAGCAGATTGCGGACTCGCCTTCCCGTGCGGATAATATTTTTGGAGAGAAAGTCGAACAGGTGGTAGAGCAGCTCCACCAGCGGGACACCGCATTCGACAAGTTCTCCCGCCGGCAGCCTTCAGCCTCTACCTCTACAGGTAGAAGATTTTTTGGGGGAAGGAAGACTGTTCCCTACTCTTCTGGCAAGCGTAGGTACAATCCTCCTTCTCGACAGCCTGCGGCCCAGGCTAAGCCCCAGCGCGCTCGCTCTCGTCAGCAGCGTGCGCCTCAGCAAGGCCCCTCGGCTCCCCAGCAAAAGCAAGGGACGAGCTTTTGACTGGCTCCAGCAGAGCATAGTCGACATCCAAGTGTCAGTGCCGGGCGACCTACCAGTCGGGGGGAGGTTGAAAGCTTTTCACCTAAGGTGGCCTCTCATAACCTCCGATCAGTGGGTTCTCCAAATAGTCCGGCAAGGATACACCCTCAATTTTGCCTCAAAACCTCCAAATTGTCCTCCGGGAGCTCAATTTTACAGCTTCCAACACAAGCAGGTACTTGCAGAGGAACTCTCCGCCCTTCTCAGCGCCAATGCGGTCGAGCCCGTGCCATCCGGGCAAGAAGGGCTGGGATTCTATTCCAGGTACTTCCTTGTGGAAAAGAAAACGGGGGATGCGTCCCATCCTAGACCTAAGGGCCCTGAACAAATATCTGGTCAAAGAAAAGTTCAGGATGCTTTCCCTGGGCACCCTTCTCCCCATGATTCAGGAAAACGATTGATATGCTCTCTGGACTTGAAGGACGCCTACACGCACATCCCGATACTGCCATCTCACAGACAGTATCTGCGATTTCAGCTGGGCACACATCACTTCCAGTACTGTGTGCTACCCTTTGGGCTCGCCTCTGCACCCAGAGTGTTCACAAAGTGCTTGGCTGTAGTAGCAGCAGCACTTCGCAGACTGGGGGTACACGTGTTCCCATATCTCGACGATTGGCTGGTGAAGAACACATCCGAGGCAGGAGCCCTGCAGTCCATGCAGATGACTATTCGCCTCCTGGAGCTACTGGGGTTTGTGATAAATTACCCAAAGTCCCATCTTCTCCCAGTGCAGAAACTCGAATTCATAGGAGCTCTGCTGGATTCTCGGACGGCTCGCGCCTGTCTCCCAGAGGCGAGAGCCAACAACTTGTTGTCCCTCGTCTCGCGGGTGCGAGCGTCCCAGCAGATCACAGCTCGGCAGATGTTGAGATTGCTGGGCCACATGGCCTCCACAGTTCATGTGACTCCCATGGCCCACCTTCACATGAGATCTGCTCAATGGACCCTAGCTTCCCAGTGGTTTCAGGCTGCTTGGGGATCTAGAAGACGTGATCCACCTGTCCACGAGTTTTCTCGAATCCCTGTATTGGTGGACAATTTGGTCCAATTTGACTCTGGGACGTCCTTTCCAAATTCCTCAGCCACAAAAAGTGCTGACCACCGATGCGTCTCTCCTGGGATGGGGAGCTCATGTCGATGGGCTTCACACCCAGGGAAGCTGATCCCTCCAGGAACGCGATCTGCAGATCAATCTTCTGGAGTTACGAGCGATCTGGAACACTCTGAAGGCTTTCAGAGATCGGCTGTCCCACCAAATTATCCAAATTCAGACAGACAACCAGGTTGCCATGTACTATGTCAACAAGCAGGGGGGCACCGGATCTCGCCCCCTGTGTCAGGAAGCCGTCAGCATGTGGCTCTGGGCTCGCCGTCTCGGCATGGTGCTCCAAGCCACATATCTGGCAGGCGTAAACAACAGTCTGGCCGACAGGTTGAGCAGGATTATGCAACCTCACGAGTGGTCGCTCAATTCCCGTGTAGTGCGACGGATCTTCCAGGTGTGGGGCACCCCCTTGGTAGATCTCTTCGCATCTCGAGCCAACCACAAAGTCCCTCAGTTCTGTTCCAGGCTTCAGGCCCACGGCAGACTGGCATCGGATGCCTTCCTCCTGGACTGGGGGGAGGGTCTGCTGTATGCTTATCCTCCCATCCCTCTGGTGGGGAAGACTTTGTTGAAACTCAAGCAAGACCGAGGCACCATGATTCTGATTGCTCCTTTTTGGCCGCGTCAGATCTGGTTCCCTCTTCTTCTGGAGTTGTCCTCAGAAGAACCGTGGAGATTGGAGTGTTTTCCGACCCTCATCACACAGGACGAAGGGGCGCTTCTGCATCCCAACCTCCGGTCCCTGGCTCTCACGGCCTGGATGTTGAGAGCGTAGACTTTGCCTCTTTGGGTCTGTCAGAGGGTGTCTCCCGCATCTTGCTTGCTTCCAGGAAAGATTCCACTAAGAGGAGTTACTTCTTTCTGTGGAGGAGGTTTGCCGTCTGGTGTGACAGCAAGGCCCTAGATCCTCGCTCTTGTCCTACACAGACCCTGCTTGAATACCTTCTGCACTTGTCTGAGTCTGGTCTCAAGACCAACTCCGTAAGGGTTCACCTTAGTGCAATCAGTGCATACCATTACCGTGTGGAAGGTAAGCCGATCTCAGGACAGCCTTTAGTTGTTCGCTTCATGAGAGGTTTGCTTTTGTCAAAGCCCCCTGTCAAACCTCCTACAGTGTCATGGGATCTCAATGTCGTTCTCACCCAGCTGATGAAACCTCCTTTTGAGCCACTGAATTCCTGCCATCTGAAGTACTTGACCTGGAAGGTCATTTTTTTTGTGGCAGTTACTTCAGCTCGTAGAGTCAGTGAGCTTCAGGCCCTGGTAGCCCAGGCCCCTTACACCAAATTTCATCATAACAGAGTAGTCCTCCGCACTCACCCTAAGTTTTTGCCAAAGGTTGTGTCGGAGTTCCATCTGAACCAGTCAATTGTCTTGCCAACATTCTTTCCCCGTCCTCATTCCTGCCCTGCTGAACGTCAGCTGCACACATTGGACTGCAAGAGAGCATTGGCCTTCTATCTGGAGCGGACACAGCCCAACAGACAGTCCGCCCAAATGTTTGTTTCTTTTGATCCCAACAGGAGGGGAGTGGCTGTGGGAAAACGCACCATATCCAATTGGCTAGCAGATTGCATTTCCTTCACTTACGCCCAGGCTGGGCTGGCTCTTGAGGGTCATGTCACGGCTCATAATGTTAGAGCCATGGCAGCGTCGGTAGCCCACTTGAAGTCAGCCACTATTGAAGAGATTTGCAAAGCTGCGACGTGGTCATCTGTCCACACATTCACATCTCATTACTGCCTGCAGCAGGATACCCGACGCGACAGTCTGTTCGGGCAGTCAGTGCTTCAGAATCTGTTCGGGGTTTAGAATCCAACTCCACCCCCCTAGGCCCATGTTTGTTCTGTTCCAGGCTGCACTCTCAGTTAGTTGGTAAATTTTTTTAGGTCAATCTCAGTTATGTCCTCGCCGTTGCGAGGCCCAATTGACCATGGTTGTTGTTTAGAGTGAGCCTGGGGGCTAGGGATACCCCATCAGTGAGAACAAGCAGCCTGCTTGTCCTCGGAGAAAGCGAATGCTACATACCTGTAGAAGGTATTCTCCGAGGACAGCAGGCTGATTGTTCTCACAAACCCGCCCGCCTCCCCTTTTGGAGTTGTGTCTTCCCTTGCTTTGTCTTGCTACATATGGGACTGACGAACACGAGCCGGTTCGGGCGGGAAGACTGCCGCGCATGGGCGCGCGAGGACTAGCAAAGGCCTTTGCTAGTGAAGTTTCCGATTGGAGGGGCTGCCGTGGACTTCACCCATCAGTGAGAACAATCAGCCTGCTGTCCTCGGAGAATACCTTCTACAGGTATGTAGCATTCGCTTTATTCTTGAAATTAATGTAAAATGATTAAAAAAAAAAAGACTTCCTTGCTCCTGAGATAGCACAAGGAGGAAGGGGAACACTTTGGCAATGGATTTCTTCCACTGGCTTTGGCATCCCCACCAGCAAAAGTATGATATCTAATGTGGGGGGAAGGGAGAGGACATATGTGCCCTCCATGAACAGCTGGCTATGGCTTGACATTAATTGCAATTAAAAAATGTAATCAAATGCAGCCATAATGAACTTTTTGAGGTTCTAGATTATGACCCTCCTCCTAGAGAAAGAATCACTGTTCCGCTTCATAAAATTATGAAAAATAGTCTGATCAAAACACAGTTACCTCCTCATCCCCTAGATGTGGAATCTAATTTAAAGCACATTCACAATGCAAGATCTCATGCTTCTGTTCCTCTAGGAAGAAAAGCTAAAGCTAGAACATTAGACTTTTGGCAGAAAAATGTTTCATGCTTCAATGCTAAGCAATCACATATTGGATTATCAGCTTTATTCCACAGTTTACTTAAAATCTCTAATACAGAGTACTATATCCTTTGAGGAATTCCTTCCCCCCTTGAGAAAAATTCCATAAGCTTCACTGGAAATTTCTTGACTATTGTAAATATGTAGCAAGGCCAGCCTTTGATGCCTTCGGTGTCTTTTCTTGCATTTCTACCTTAGCAGTGGCAATATGACATTGCTCCTGGCTTAGGGTCTCTGACCTCAAATCTGCTGTCCAGGAGCATCTACCAAATGTCCTTTGTCATGGAGGAAACATGTTTGGTGCCAAAGTCGAGGAAGTGGCTGACCTAATTAAAAAAAAAAAAAAAAACAATAGAATTCTGCTACTTCTAGAAGATTTTCACAAGGATATTGATGCTCCAATTAATATACGGCTAAGTACCGTTAATCTCCTACCCCCTCCACTTCAAAGGACTACACCTCAGTGCTCACATCCAAGGCAACAGCAGGGACAAAATTCTGGACACACTGTCAGCCTAAACAGCTGCCCAGTTCTTGACTCCTCTTAGCATTGCCACCATACAGTTGTCCGTGCCAAGCTGGCTCATCCTCTTTCAATGGAGGTGCCCTTTTGTAACCTCTGACCGTTGGATGCTATACACTATCCAGCACAGCTACATTCTGTGTTGGGAAAAACCACCTCCCAAGTATCCACTGAGAGAGTCTCATTTCAGCTCCCTCCAAATGAAAGTACTTCAAGAGGAGCTCTCAGCCCTCCTCCAGAAGAATGCAGTAGAACTAGTTCCTCCTTCACAGTGGTCGAGGGTTCTAGTACCAATATTTTCCCAAAAAAGATGGGGGGGGGGGGTGTACATCCAATTCTTAATGTGCAAGAATAAATTTTTTTACTCAAAGCAAAGGTTTGCATGATTTCCCTGGTATCACTACTTCCTATGATACAACTCAATGATTGGCTTTTCTCTCTACATCTCAAGAAGGCATGCAAGAACATACCTATTCTCCCTCCACACAGAAGTTCTTGTTCTGTCGCACACTCCAGTATCAATACAAGCTCTTACCATTTGCCTTGGCTTCCGCTCCTCAAGTCTTCACAAAGTGATAGTGATAGCAGTGATACTTTGCATATGAGGTATCCATGTCTTCCCCTGCCTTGATAACTTGACAAGGCAGATTCTGAAGAGTTGGCACATACCTCCATTCTGTTCACCATAAGGCTCCTAGAACTCCTTGGGTTTGTGATCAATTACCCCAAATCACATATTCAACTGGTTCAGACCTTAGAGTTCATAGGGGCTCTCCTCAATACTACTCAGGACTGGGCCTTCCTCAACCAACAGCAGACAACATACTGACTCTTACCACTCAGGTGTTTAAATCCACCCAAGTATCTGCTCGTCAGATGCACCACTTATTCAATCATGTGGCTTCAACAGTCCATGTAACACCATTGGCTCTACTCCACTTCCAAATTCCTCAGTGGGTACTCTCCTTCTAGTGGTCTCAAGCCAACGGGATTGTTCTCAGCTCAAATTTGAGTCACTCCACAGTTATACTACTTTCTACAGTGGTGAATGATATCCAGGAATGTCACCCGGGATCTTCCATTTCAGCTCCCTCCACATCACGAAATCCTCACTATGGATACTTCCATGGTAGGTTGGTGCACTCATCTTGACAGACTCCACACACAAGAAACAACATCATATCAATGTTCTGGAATTGAAGAAATCTGGAACGCTCTCAAGACTTTTCAATTCAAGATTGCATTCTTGACCAGCTAATACTCGTTCACACAGACAACCAGGTTGCAATGTATTACGTGAACAAAGGGGAACAGGTTCTTATTACCTTTGTCAGAAAACCATAGAGAGATGGACTTGGGCAGTTTCACAAAACATCTTTTTAAGAGCGGTTTACCTAACTGGAAAACAGAATGCACTGGCAGACAAATTGAACAGAGTCCTGCAACCTCATGAATGGACTTGGTTGAATATTCCGGCAATGGGGGACCCCAGTGATAGACTTGTTTGCTTTTCAGAACAGCAAGCTTCCCTGCTATTGTTCCAGAATATGTGCACCCACCCGTATAGCCCTGGATGACTTCTTGCTCCACTGGGGAACAGACCTATATGCCTTTCCCCCACTATCTCTCAGAGAAAACTCTTCTCAAACTGTGTCAAGACCAAGGGATCTTTTTGCTCCCTACCGGCCTTGTCAAATCTGGTTCCCTCTCCTCCTAGATTTATCATCCAGAGCACCATTGAGGTTAGATCCTTTTCCGGCCCAAACAACACAGAATGAGGGATCCCTCCTCCATCCAGATCCTTGCTGTCTGACCCTGACAGCTTGATTCCTGATGACGGTCTTATGTTCCTTAAACCTTCCTCAAGGAGTCTCTAGGCTACTCCTAGCCTCAAGGAAGCCTATGCAAAAATGTTACTGTTTCAAGTGGAAGAAGTTTTCCCTCTGCTGTGTAGCCGGGGCACTTGACCCTTTTACATGCGCTCTTCCTACCCTTATGGAGGTTTTTTTTTTTTGCCTCAAAACTAATTCAGCCAGAATACATTTGAGGGCCATTAGTGTATTTCACTTCAGAGATGATAATAAACCAGTTTCTGTTCAGCCCCTGATAGTAAGATTCATAAAAGTTTATTTCATACCAAACCTCCTAACAAACCACCTCCTGTGGTTTGGGATCTCAATGTCATCCTTACAGCTTTCATGAAACCTCCTTTTGAACCACTTCATTCCTGTTCTTTTGAGTTTCTCACATATAAAGTAGTATTCTTAATTGCTTTTATTTCTGCCTGAAGCATAAGTATGCTTCAAGCCCTTGTGGCAAACCCACCTTCCACTAGGTTCTACCATGACAGGGTTGTACTCTGAACCCACCCCAAATTTTTTTCTTAAAGTGATCTCGGAGTTCCACCTCAATCACTTCACAGTACTTCCTGTCGTCTTCCCTAAGCCACACTTTCATCCTGGAGAAGCAGCACTGCATACCTTAGACTGCAAATGTGCCGTAGCACACCAGAGGGAAAATCTTTTCCACTTGAAACAATGACATTTTCCTTGAGGAAGGTTTAAGGAACTTCTGTGTCATCAGGAATGAAATGATAAAGGGGATCTACACCCTGAAATGATGTGCTAGTAATCTAACTCTTTAATCTACCAGGTCATTGATATTCTTTAGGAAACGTCAATTGTCTCTTTTACCCTGTAATGATGATACACTATGTCATTTACTTAATTGATTATGTCATCCTGTTCTTCTATTTAATGTCAATTGTACCTTTCTACTCTGGAGTGGCAAATGTCATGAAGGAAAATTGTAAGCCACATTGAGCCTGCAAATAGGTGGGAAAATTGTGGGATACAAATAAAGGGGATAAGACAAACTCCCTATGAGGAAAGGCTAAACTGGCTGGGGCTCTTCAGCTTGGAGAAGAGATGGCTGAGGGGGAGATATGATAGAGATCTACAACATTCTGAGTGGAGTGGAATGGGTTGAGGTGAATTGCTTGTTTACTTTTTCCAAAAAATACTAGGATTAGGGGGCATACAATGAAGCTATGAGTAGTAAATTTAAAACAAAGCATAGAAAATATTTCTTCATGCATTGTGTAATTAAACTCTGGAATTTGTTGCCAGAGGATGTGATAAGTGCAGTTAACAAAGCAGGATTTTTAAAAAAAGGTTTGCATAATTTCCTAAAGGAAAGGTCCATAAGCCATTATTCAGATAGACTTGGGAAAATCCACTGCTTATTTCTTGTTTAAAACAAAAAAACTTAATGGCTTAACTAACTCCTAATGAAATCTAGGCTACTAAAATATACTTGCAGGAGAAAATCATTCCAAGTATTCGCAGTTGGCAACCAGGTGGAGTCTCATATCTTTTGCACGAATATTCACATCACTCCCTTGGTGACTCTATTACCGTGCATAGGTTTTAATCATCGACTGAAACCACCTCCACCCTAATGTTATAATGCCTTAAACATAACGTACCAAAAATGCAAACTTATGTGAATATATATAAAAAAAAATGTACAAAAGACACTTAGCTTGCGGAGCAGTTAAACTCCCTTATTCAGACTGGGTGTGTAGAGGCCCCGACAGTGCCTGTTTCGCTATGCTTCTTCTGGGGGAACCCACACCATTTAGCCTGATGAAATAAATCATGAAATGTACAGTGTCAATCTCTTGTTCCCATTGCAAATCTTAACAATATTCAAATAAATATCGTGGACTTACTGAATTGTGTCTTGACACAGTCCCTTGACTATTCACACAAAATGGCGCCTTTGCTCTCTTACAAATCTGTTTGTTACCGGAAATAATTCTACATCATTTCCGCAGGGAAAACCTTAAGTGTTCACATAAAGCTACCCCATTGCAGCATAGTGTTGAGACCTTCGGGTTCCACCGTATTTAACCGATGTATCCAAAAGGTTTCACGTTGCAACAATTTCCTATTGAAATCTCCCCCTCTAATAGCTGGATCAACACATTCAATCACCTTACATTTAAGGTCTTCAAAACTATGATTCGCACCCACACAATGTTGAACTAAAGGAGCACCAAAATTGCGTGCATTAATCCTAGATTTATGTTCTATCAGTCTGGCATGAAGTGATCGAGTAGATTTACCTATATAAAGTTTGTGACATGGGCACTTAATGTAATATACAATGCCTTGAGTTCGGCATGTGGTATGTTTTCTTAGTGAGTATATCTTGCCATTATGGGAAAAATGATCTCCCTCTTCTGTCATTTCGCATGTCTTGCAACGAGAAATTTCATGATTTATTTCATCAGGCTAAATAGTGTGGGTTCCCCCAGAAGAAGCATAGCGAAACAGGCACTGTCGGGGCCTCTACACACCCAGTCTGAATAAGGGAGTTTAACTGCTCCGCAAGCTAAGTGTCTTTTGTACATTTTTTTATATATATTCACATAAGTTTGCATTTTTGGTACGTTATGTTTAAGGCATTATAACATTAGGGTGGAGGTGGTTTCAGTCGATGATTAAAACCTATGCACGGTAATAGAGTCACCAAGGGAGTGATGTGAATATTCGTGCAAAAGATATGAGACTCCACCTGGTTGCCAATTGCGAATATTTCTTGTTTAAGCAGCATAAAATCTGTTTTACTGTTCTGAGATCTTGCCAGGTACTTGTGACCTGGATTGTCTACTCTATTGGCTGGATCTTTGGTCTGTCTGTGTATGGCAGTGCTTATGTTCTTATCTGGAGCAAACAAAACCTCATAGGAAGTGCTCCTAGCTTTTTCTATACTTTGACCCTAACTGATTAGGGATACACAATCACAAACGTGCTATATCTACTTGATTGGCTGACTATTGTAACGGCAAAATGAGCACCATGATGCACTAATGTATAGCTCTGTATGAAATGATGTGGCAAAATATATGGATTCATAAATACATGGCTCTCTACCCAGCATTAACAACCTGATTACAATATGCAAATGTAGACATTTCATCTTTAAAGCTTGTTGCTTCATGACCCTGAGTATGAACCGAAGCTGCTGACAAGGTTTCCAATGTTTAGGACAACAAGGTTATCAAAATTGACATTGTGGCTAGGACAGCCAAGGATTATTGTAGAGATGCTGTGTCTGACAAAGCTGTACATTTTTTTATGCAACCCTAGCTCATAGTTAAGGTTCCCCTGAAGGTGGTGCCAATTACACAATTATATGACCCCCCCCCCCCAAGCCACAACAATGGGGAATGACAATGTTCTGTGTATGTTAACAGAAGAGAAAACACATCAGCAGTACAGCTTCTGATTTCTCTGTACAATAGGGCTCTTGTCAGAGATGGGGGCTGCTTTGTCACCATCCCACCCTGAGCTAATCTGCCTCGGACCAGACTGACCATCTGAGGAACACACTGACAACTGTAGGCTACATCAGTTTGTATGTGCCATGTACCTTTGTATTAGTTCTCTATGGGTCAGAGTGACTCTGTACTGAGTCTAGTTAGGAAACTTGCCAGCAGGTACTTATAACCTGGATTGGCCACTGTTGGAAACCGAATACTGGGCTTGATGGACCTTCAGTCTGTCCCAGTATGGCAATACTTATGTGCGTAGGTGCATTTACTCTAAGTTATGTCTGTAATGAGATTGGCTTTGTTTTCATTCCTTGCCTTTCTTGTATTATATTTGCTGCTATTTTGAATAAAATAATTACCTATTTTTTAAGGGGAAAGGGAAATGGGACTTGATATACCGCCTTTCTGTGGTTTTTGCAACTACATTCAAAGCGGTTTACATAGTATATTCAGGTACTTATTTGTACCAGGGGCAATGGAGGGTTAAGTGACTTGCCCAGAGTCACAAGGAGCTGCAGTGGGAATCAAACTCGGTTCCCCAGGATCAAGGTCCACTGCACTAACCACTACGCTACCCCAATAACACCCCCGAAAAGAGTGTTATCTGTATTGCACCTACCAGCTATACCTCTCCACACCAGACATCACCGCTGAGACCCAGGCCAAGGTATCGGCCTGCTTATCCAACATTGCTGCCTGGATGTCCAACCGCCACCTGAAGATGAACATGTCCAAAACCGAGCTCCTCGTCTTTCCACCTAAACCCACCTCTCCTCTTCCTCCACTCTCCATCTCAGTTGACAACACCCTCATCCTCCCCGTCCCATCTGCCCGCAACCTCGGAGTCATCTTCGACTCTGCCCTCTCCTTCTCTGCGCATATCCAACAGACTGCCAAGACCTGTCGCTTCTTCCTCTTCAACATCAGCAAAATTCACCCTTTCCTATCTGAGCAAACCACACGAACACTCGTCTATGCTCTCATTACCTCTCGCCTTGACTACTGCAATCTACTCCTCACCGGCCTCCCACGTAGCCATCTATCCCCCCTTCAATCCGTTCAGAACGCTGCCGCACGTCTTATATTCCGCCAGAACCGATATACTCACATCACTCCTCTCCTCAAGTCACTTCACTGGCTTCCGATCAGATACCGCATACAATTCAAGCTTCTCCTCCTTACCTACAAATGCACCCGGTCTGCGGCTCCTCACTACCTCTCTACCCTCATCTCCCCCTATGTCCCCACCCGTAACCTCCGCTCACAGGACAAATCCCTCCTGTCAGTTCCCTTCTCCACCACTGCCAACTCCAGGCTCCGCTCATTCTGCCTTGCCTCACCCTTTGCCTGGAACAATCTTCCTCAACCCCTACGCCAAGCTCCCTCCCTACCCATTTTCAAATCTGTGCTTAAAACTCACCTCTTCAATGCCGCGTTCGGCACCTAACCTCTCATGAAATATAGTATTACCTACCAGACGGACTCTACACTTGTCTTTAGATTGTACACCTGTCTTTTTAGATTGTAAGCTCCTTGAGCAGGGACTGTCCTTCCATGTTAAATTGTACAGCGCTGCGTAACCCTAGTATTGCTTTAGAAATGTTAAGAAGTAGTAGTAGTAGCATCTCCTACATGTATACTCAAGCTAGGCTGACCCTTCATGGCTCACAATGTAAGAGCCATGGCAGCTTTGGTAGCCCATTTCTGTTCTGCCTTCATTGAAGACAGTTGCAGGGTGAGTACGTGGTCTTCTATCCACTCCTTCAATGCTCACTGGAGCAGCATTCCAGACGGGATAGCTGGTTTGGACAAGCAGTCCTGCAGAAACTTAGCTGTATTCACGTATCTGATACTAATATCTAAAAATGTGACTTTTGTCAAATACCTATAAAAATTTCACATTTTTGTCTCTGGAAGTGGTCAATAAACCTTAATAATTTTTCTTCATCTTCCTCCTAAATCATAAATGTATCATCAGTATACCTACACCAGAGTACTATCTTGTCCTTGTACATATGTTCATTCAAAATCATCGACAGAGATTGGTGACAGGTGGTGTCATTGTTACACCCATTGCTGTACCCTTAATTCATTTATAGAAGTTATCTTTGAAATAAAAATAATTCTCTTTTAAAGCTAATGTGGTAAGTTCTACTATAACTCTGTAGGTATTTTAGTATGCACCTTTCTGTCCTTCAAACAATCTCTAACATACCTCAGTTGCCTCTGGTATACAATGATTCAATATCTATGGTTACCAGGGTGATGCGGTATGTGATTACCAACTTGTCAATAATACTAATGATATGTGAAAAGTGTATATGAAGAAATGGAAGGGATCAATGGTCTCAAGAATTAGTCAACAAATATGGAAAATGGTTCTAGAATAGACCCAATAGTGGATGGTATATGTCTAGCAGGGGGGGGGGGGGTGAAACAAACTTTGTGAATTTTAGGAAGTACATAGATAACTGGAGTTCTTGGGTAAGAATTGATTAGGAAATCACATTCCTTGTCAGAAAGCCCACTGTTTTTCTGATGTACAACCTTTTTTTCATAGGGAAGGTGCAGGGGTGGTGTTCTTGTTTCACATCTTACATTTGAGCCACAGGTCTCTTAACTGTGTAAATTTTTTTTTTTTTTTTTTCTTTTGAAGTCTCTTCAAACTGTGCTACTTTTTTATTTTTTTTAAAACACAGACACCTTTCATTCATTGATCTTAGCATTGTTAAGGTTATTTATGCTGAGATCACTCGAGCCTTAATGAAAAGGCTTCAGAATAAGGCTATTCACCGTCTACATCACTTACGCAGCATACAAAATTACTGTTGGCTGCTGGTTGAGTTTTTGTGTCAGATTTAAGGTTCGCTTGCTTGCTTTCCAGGCCTTTCATCAAGGTACACCATTATCTATCAACGTTGACTATCCCTTATGCCCCAGTTTGTTGATTGAGATCCTTGAACGACCATCGTATGGTCCTGCCAGGTCCACATAGAGCTCAAATGAAGAGCACTCGCCGTAGTGCATTTTTACAAAAGATAGACATTAAGGGCCCTGTTTATTAAGGTGGGCTACTGTTTTTAGTTCACCCTAACTACACACACTAACCATATAGGAATGCTATAGGCACCTATATGGTTAGTGTGTGCTAATGTTTAGTATGCGTTAAAAACAGCATGCCTCCAATGTGGCTTAGTAAACAGGGCCGTATTTTCTCCTTGAGCTATGCAGATAACAGTTTTGTACTGTGTCCAGGTTTAAATACTTTAAAAGATACTATACGGAGAGTACAACATTTAATTGCCATGGTAGAAGACTGGGCAAAAGCTAATTTTTTTTAAATTGAATACTCACAAAATCCCCACACTATTATGATTTGGAAATCAATAGTCTTCGATGGCTAACATAGTCTCTGGTTCCCTTAAATTTTAAAATAATCAAGGGTTCTTGGAATTATTTTAGATTACAGTGTAACATTCGAACATCAGATAAATGCTTTAGTCAAAAGATTTTGTGCATTACATTGACTCATATCAATTAGATCATCTTTTATTAATTGTAGAATTATTGCACAGGCAGTTCTATGTACTCAGACTATTGCAACTCATAAGCACCACCACGCTGGGAAAAGACCAAAGGTCCATCAAGCCCAGCACTCTGTCTCCGACAGCGGCCAATCCAGGCCCCAAGAACCTGGCAAAACCCCAAAATTTAATAATGATCAATGGACTTTTCCTTCAGGAATCTATCCAGACCCCCTTTAAACTCAGCAAGGCCAGCTGCCATCACTACCTTCTCCGGCAATGAGTTCCAGAGTCTAACTATGTGCTGAGTAAAGAAAAACTTTCTCCAATTTGTTTTAAACCTACCACATTCTAATTTCATCTTGTGTCCCCTGGTTCTATTATTGATAGAAAGTGTAAACAAATGCTTCACATCAGTCCGCTCTACCCCACTCATTATTTTGTACACCTCTATCATATCACCCCTCAGCCGCCTTTTCTCTAGGCTAAAGAGTCCTAGCCATCTTAACCTCTCCTCATAGGGTAGTCGTCCCATCCCTTTTATCATTTTTGTCACCCTTCTCCGCACCTTCTCCAATTCCTTTATATCTTTTTTGCTCTCTTACGTTGAAACGGAGAGAGAGGCTTCAGTTGCTTCAAAACACCGCAGCTTGGCTGATTTTTTGTTTGGGGCAATATTCTATTATTAAGAGCCCCTTTTTAAGAAAGTGGCAGTAACCGTACTGCAGCTTTTACTACCACCACACTACCGCAGGAGCCTGGCGGTAGTGCCTGCCCCAACGCATCATTTCTGGCCCTGAAAAAAATACTTTTACTTTTTTAGCGCCAGGGGCTTTCCGGGAGGTCATTAAGCAACCAACACGCTGCCCGGTCAGCGTGGGGGCACTAACCGCCTCATAAATAGGTAGCAGTAAGGGCTCCCCTGGGAAATGGCTGTATGGCAAGCAGTTCACTTACCGCACAACCATTTCCTTTTTCAAAAAAGCCTTTTACTCGCCGCAGTAAAAGGGGGCCTCAGCATGTGGAAAATCCATGCGCCGATGCTACTGCAGGGCCCCTTTTACCACAGCTTTGTAAAAGGGGCTCTAAATAAACCACATTAGTTAAAGATTAATATATTTTAAAGGTACCTGGTTTTGGTTTTTAAGAGTTTATATGGGTTGAATTCACATAATGTTACCTCTTGGTTACTTCAAACAGTAGATCTTATTCAAGAAGCAGGAAATGATCAACGCTAGATTTCCCATCTAGAAAGTTAATCATAAACTCATTAGACAACACACCATTGATTCCAAAGCATTAGGTTTTGGAATAGGATTCCAGTTGATCTGTGTCAGACTGGTAAGCCTGACTTCAGTGCTGAACAAAATAGTGTAAACCATTATAAAGAATAAAGTTACAGAACAGAGACACACATGATTTAGTAGGACAGAGTCAGCATAGTTTCAGCCAAGGGAAGTCTTGTTTCACCAATTTGTCAAAAGCTTTCTGAAAAGCTAGATACACCACATCAACTGTCTCACCTTTATTCATTCCTTCAAAGAAATGAGGTAGAGTTCCCAATGAGAGACTCCTGAGGCAATGTCCTTCAGTGGATTAGGAATTGGTTACTGCACAGAAAACAAAGGGTAGGGTTAAATGGCCATTTTTCTCAATTGAGGGTGAATAGTGGAGTGCCGCAGGGATCTGTACTGGGACCACTGCTATTTAACATATTTATAAATGATCTGGAAAACGGAACGATGAGTGAGGTGATTAAATTTTTTCTCAATTTTTGATATACCGCCTCTTTTAAAGCACAAATTGAGGCGGTTTACATATGACTATTCAGGTACTTGCATTGTTCCTGGTGGGCTCACAATCTTAAGTATATTGTACCTGGGGCAATGGAGGGCTAAGTGACTTGCCCAGGGTCACACAAAGATAAAGTTGTCAAAACACATGCGGATTGTGAAAAATTGCAGAAAGACCTTAGGAAACTAGTAGACTAAAGCATCCAAATGGCAGATGAAAGTTAATGTGGACAAATGCATATGCACATTGGGAAGAATAATCCGAACCATAGTTACCTGATGCTAGGGTTCACCTTAGTAGTCAGCACTCAAGAAAAAGATTTTATTTATTTGTTGCATTTGTACCCCACATTTTCCCACCTATTTTCAGGCTCAATGTGGCTTACATAGTGCCATCAAAGACGTTTGCCCAGTCGGTGGATAACAAATACAAAGTTGTATAGTGATTTTATGAGGTATAAGTGGAGGGTCGGAATGGATGAAGATTGCGTGATCTAGGAGTCATTGTAGAAAATATGCTGAAATCTGCCTGGTGTGCAGCGGCATCCAAAAAAAAGCAAACAGGATGCTAGGAATTAATTAGGAAAGAGATGTAAAAGAAGACAAAGAATAATATGTCTCTGTATTGCTTCACGCTGCAAGAGTATTGCATTCAATTTTGGTTAACTATAAAGTGCTCTTATTGGTATGTTATGGATTCAGGACTTCAACTTAATATTAAATTAATATATTTCAAATAACAGAAACCTCAAGAGTCTAGGGTGCCTACAGCGAAGGTCTACCTCTTAACAGACTAGTCATCATCAGTTTCAAGATAAGCTCCAAAACCAACCACAGTGTAAAAAAACTCCCTACTGGAGAAAAGATACTGTAGCAAAAAAAAAACGGAGGAACCGTTCAATTTCAGTAATGAAGTCCAGAGTCAATAACAACACATATATAACAACTGAAGTAGTACAATGAAAATGATGAGCGTGTGCACCGCCAAAAAATATGAAAAAAAAAAAACCCACAGTCACTTAGCTTCTTCCAATGGAACGGAAATGAATTTCTTTTTTTTCTTTCCACCGATCCTGGAAAGCATTGACTTCAAATCACAACTCAGGTTGTAGTCACACCTCAATTCCCTGACAGAGAGATCCCCCTGTTTTGTTGCTGCCTCAGGAGGAGTTAATCTATCACTGCTGGTTCCTTCTCAACACTATCCACTGTACCACCCTGACCTGCCCACTTTTCTATGGCTGGTCGGAGCTGATATTCAGGGACGTTGAATAATTGAGCGATTTACTCAAGAGCCTTGCATGCCCACTTAAACCATTTTGAATATTTATTTAGATTTTGCTCACACCTTTTTCAGTAGTAGCTCAAGGTGAGTTACATTCAGGTACTCTGGATATTAACCTGAATGTTACTAAGGGGCCCTTTTACAAAGGCATGGTAGGCTCTTCGCACGTGCACATGCCAAAATGAGACTACCACCGGCTAAGCACACCCCCTGGTGTTAATTTTGGATTTGGCACATATCCATACACCTGAACAAATTATTTTTTTTATTTCCTACCATGGGTGGCATTTCTGGCATTAATTGGCAGTTGGCATGCACTGACCGGTCACCACGCATGTAGCATGTGAGCCCTTACCACTAGATAAATGGGTGATGTTAAGGGCTCAGGACATAAATAGATGCTTGCTGGTTTCAATTTTACCACAGGCCCTTTTCTCAGCCCACTGGAAAAAAATGTCCTTTTTTCCAGACACGGTAAAAACTGGCCTGGCGTACACCAAAAATACACGCCCACCCTATCGCAGGCCATGTTTTGCCACAGCTTAGTAAAAGGACCCCTAAACTCTTTTTTTTTTAATTGCAATTTTCATCATTAATTCCATTTACAAAGAATCAAGAAAATACACTTATGTGAAGGAAACAGAATTGTAACAGAAAAAAACTACCACAAACAAGGCAATTTAATTGAATGTAGCCATTATAATAAGGAGTCAAAGAAAAATTACAAGAAACTTATTATGAAGTAACCAAAAGATTCAAACTTTACTTTTGAGTGGCTAATTAACATATAGAGTACCCATAATCTCCCATATAAGTAATTTAAGAAGTAACTCTATCCTTCCAGAAACTCTCTAATTGAGAGGAATCAAATAAAACATACTGCTTCCCTTTCGAAGAGATCAAACATTTGCAGGGTAACCACAAAAAAATAAGTACCCCTGCCTGCAAAACCTTTGGTTTTAAACTCAAAAACAATTTCCTTCTTAGCTGAGTAGAATAAACTACATCAGGAAACACTTCTGACCACAAAAAGGAAAATCTTTTTTCTTGAAATAAGATTTTAACACCAACAACTTAACTTTCTCTGCACTGAAAATGGCAATGAGAGTAGCCCTAGAAGAAATCAGAAGATGACACTAGGAAAAATGAAGGCTATTTTCTTCCAGGAGATCAAAGTTTCCTTCTTTGCTATCCACTGCTTGAGATTTAAAGAGAAAGTAGTAACTAAAATATTTCTGAAGCAATATCTCAGCAGACAGTAATCTCATAACAGGGAAATTTTACAATCTAAGATTCCTGGCTCTCAGGAGTTCTCCAGATGCTCTAATCCATAATGGGTAAAGAGACTGTCCTTAATTGCCAAGGAGCCAGTAGCCTGTACATTAGCAACTTGAGGTTCCATTGTGTGAATTCTCTTTTCCAAAAAAAAATAAATTTTGGTGTCCATATCCTCCAACTTAGTTACAGCTTCTTGGGTAAATTGGCAGAGCTGTCCCACTGCCTCTCTTATCCTGAATTCAATCATCATCACAACACTCCAAATATCTTTTAACGTAATATCTTGAGTACGAACTTGTATATTAGATGATTCCAAAGAAGGAAAAATCATTAAGTTGGGGAGCTGGACTTGTTTGCTTCTTGAGGGGGAGGTCTCATGGGTACACCATCCCTGACACTATCCCCAGATACAGGCATTTCGGAGGAGACAGCTTCCAAATTGGAGGTACTGGGCATGGGAGGGGTCCTCTCTGCAGAGCTTAAAAATGCCTGCTCCAAGGAAGAAGTCTTGTTGGGCAGTTTGGCCTGAGATTTAGAGACCAAATGTCTACCCATAGGACCCACTTGGGGAGTACTTTAAAAGGTGAGCTCTTCAATTTATCTTCTCCATAACTAACAAAAACGTACTCACAGTTCAGGTAAGAAACTCCAAGAATTCCTGCTCTGAAGGGGCCTAGTGTGCCCCTTAGGGCATGCCCTTTGGCTATACTGCAGGAAAGGCATGCTTTGTAAGCTGTTCCAGGCTCTCTTTGATGATGGCGGAGCCACACCACTTCGCTCCTGCACTGATTGCTGGGTGCACACAGGGCACTGCAGCTCACAGCACTCCACTCCACAGTCTCCTTCTCCCTAACAAAACTCTCTTTAATACTGAATCATATTACTGCCTATATACTCTTATTGCTGATGTAGGTATCATTTTGGTTATAATTAGAACTGACCCTGTCCACCTTGCATAAAGCTATGGTCATTTCAGTGGATGTAAGAATAACATCCATCCATCCATACACACTGGATCACCTGGTTGAAATCCAGGAATTACACTAATGAACTATATTAAGACCTGAAACAACATACAACTTGTGGATCATGCCCTACATCCACCATTTCTGCATTACCTGTCAACAGGATTTACATTTTTGTTCATGGAGCCATATGACTTCATTCCTGAGACTGCTGAACTTCTAGAAAAAAGAGGTTTTAATGAAAGCTCACTTCATTTGCTTTGCCACTTTTAGGTTACTTATCTTTCAATATAGCCATTGTTAGAATTTGCACGTATTAAAAAACACACTTGTGTAATATGTTTACTTTAAATCATTTATTGCAATACTGGTTATGTTATGTCAGCCATTGTGCATTGGGTTTCAACACACAGCGCTGTATTATTTTTTAAGATGTGAGATGGTCTGTTGTAGCCCATTAAAAAGGAGGGGAGGGGGGAAACTGTTAGGGATATGACTGTGTATCACAGAACTTTAACTGAGGTGCAGACCTGAAGCCATCAATTAGGCTCCTCTATGCAGAGATGTAGCTAGCCCTCCGATTTGGGGGGCAGCCCAGAGGTGGAGTGGCAACGTATTCCCTTCCTCCCCTTCCCCCGCATTAAAATTAGTACCTTTGCTGGCAGGGATGCTGAAGCCCTGCCAACCAAAGAAAGTCCCTCCTCCTCACGCTGCTGCAGTAACTTGAGTCCGACATCGGTGGCAGGAGGTACCCTGTCAACCTCCATGTTACTGCAGCAGTGCGGGAATTTCTTTGACTGGTGAGGCTTTGGTAACCCCACCAGCCATTTAACAAGTGCAGTTTAGGTTTGGATGGGGCCTGAGCCTAAAGTGGGGAGTGGGGGGGGGGGGGGGGGGGCTACGGCACTTCCTCTATGTGAAATACTATCACTGCATTTGATCACCCAAGGATAAGAACTGTGACCCTGAGCCAGGAACAGAAGTAAATATTCAGTCAGTGCTTTTTTGGCCACTACCAACATTATGCCCAGATATCTTGAAATGCCTAGCTACCCCCACCTGGGGTTACCCTGTGGTCACTTAAGAGGGTCGAGCCCCAGCACAGCTCAGGTCTGCCTGCACCTGCCACTCGTGTTCTACACTAGCACCCTCCTCTCACCGACTGGGTTCCAACCACCTTTGGGCGAGTCCCCTGCTCTCAAATTATCCCCATTGATTTCTAGATTACTGAAGTCACACTCCCAGTGGTCCCACAGTTCCCAGAAAGCACTCACAGACCCAACACACAAACCACCAGGATTCTTTATCAGCCTAGACGAACAGGGCAAACAAAAAATTATGTTTATTCTCTTAAAAAATATTAAATAATGGAAGAAAATAGTGTAATTGGCAAACAATAACAGGTACCTGAAATATGGATTAATTATGACACTAACTAAACACTTGCATACCTCTTAGAAAGTACCTGGGGAGATCAGGACATATATAGCTGTTTACCGGTTATCAAATAACTGTTAACAAATTTTTTTTACAGGGCTTCAGCAAAGAGCTGTCTCTCTCTCTCTCTTTTCCCGGGCTGAAACTGAAGCAACAGCCAGCATCTGCTGGGTAATTTCATTACTCCAGGCCAATCAGAGCCCAGAACAGTCAAGTTTCAAATAAAAACTGGTTACATCACTACAGGCACTTCCAATTATCTGTGTGCCAAATAAAAGAAAGAGAAGTAAGTCCTCTGTAACAGCTTTAAGCATAAACATGCACCATCTGCTGGCCAAACAGGAGAAATACACTTCAGACATATTTAAGACAGGAAAATATCCAATACATTTTACAGGCTTAAAGCACACTGTTTTTTCACACCAAATATTCAAGGCTGACCCATGGCTGGGCACCAGCATTGAATATCTGGGTTTATGTGGCCAGCTCTCTCTTAGCCAGTTAAGTGCAATATTCAGAACTTAACCACCTAAGCAACAGCGGATACACATAAGATTGTATTTTCTGCAGTCTGATTTCTCTGGTGGTTAAATGCTGACTCTGCCTCAGGACCACAATTAATGCCAGTTAAGTGCTGCTGACTAGCAGCAGGTAGCCCCACACAAGGAGATAATGGGGTAGTGAACCTTGGACCAGATCCCTCAACCCATAATTTATTTCTATCCTGGTTCCATACCCCTCTCCCTTCTTCTGCGTTTCCCCTGCCTCAGTGGTCCACCTCTCTCTTGCATATTACACTGCCTTTAGTTACCTTGGTTCTCAGCTCTGGCATTCCTTCCCTCAGATCTGCCACCTCCCTTCAAGCCCCTTCTCAAAACTTTGCTCTTCTCTGCTGTTTTTGACTCCTTTTCCTGTCTGCTTTGCTATACCTCGCTTTTCTGCACCTGTGCACCCAGCTCTCTTTGCCCTCTTCTCTTTATTCTCCCTACTACTTTTCTCCACTAGCATCACTGCTTTTCCATTGTTTTTACACCACTTAGTCACCAGTACTGGATTTATTTGTGCTATATCAAATGCTTGAATAAATAAATAATTTATTTACACAGTGAGCTGTGACCTTTACCCCTCACAGGATTACACAGACACAAGACCACTCTGTTTAGAAAGATCCAGCTTTATTTCCTAAAGAGGTAGCTTAATGTAATCTTCCCACACCAAGTGGAGTTAAGTGACAGGTATACCAAGCACAGCAGCAAATTCCCAATGAGAGGAAATACAAGACAAATTCAGGCCTGCAAGCCCCAGCATTCAGCAAAGTTTTCAAGAAAGCACCAGGGCACTAATGCTTCCTTTCATAGCCCCGGGGGCCATGTCCTTCTGCCATAGGCTGGAGACTGGTGCAGCAGTGGGTGCCCTGCCCTTTCAGCACAGGCTGCGGATAGAACGGATACCAGTACATTCTTCACTGCATCATTAGACCCCATGTCTTTGCATCCTAGATGGTGGAATGGTTTAGCTACTCTGGACTAACACCGATAGCCATGTCCTTCCTTCAGACAGGGGAACGACATGTCTTAGCTATAACTATTATCTTGTCCTAGCATTCTGACATCTGTCTTACAGTCTGAAATTAGGACTCAAGGTATTCTTGAATTTGCTCATTCTGTCGAACAAAACCAGTGGAGACAAGAAAACGAAGGATGGAGGCAGTGAGTCGCATAGAGACCATCTCTAACCTGCAAAGACAAGGGACAAGATTAAAAAGCTGTAAGCTATGAAATAAGTGTGTGAGGCAAGGGGAGGCTGTGTATGTGTGCCCCCCCCCCCCCCTTCAAAAAAAGACAATGGCTGATTCTGGCTTCATGCATTCATGTGAAAGCTGTAGGGGGTTCTTTGTGAAAAAATAATTAAATAAAATAAGATAGTCCAGTGACAAGCTTTTGGGTGGTAAAAACTTCTTCAGGTCAGAGCAGTATGACTATATGAGAATACATAAGTGAAATGTAAAAGCATTACAATTAAAGTACCAAGGGGAGGGAAGGAGAAGAGAGAGAGCGATGGTTGGATGAGCAGAAGGTGATAAAGCAACAGAATTTTATGATTGTAATGTGCTAGGAAACTCAGATCTTTAATTCTCATTTTAATCTGAAAAGTTTTATTTTCCTGTATTGTTTTAAAGTTTCCTCTCAATATTTTTTTTGTACTGCAGTCGATTTTCCCACAGTGTCTTAAGTGAAGTGTTTAACCTCAGACACACAATACACAAGCCACAGATACACAATCCACAGCTAAAAACTCAAATAAAAAATCAAATGACCTATAGCCACTACTTCAGGAGGATGAATTATTGAAAGACAGTCTCTACCCCACCAATGCTGGCCTTCTCATAACCACCCAATATGATGCAAAAATGAGTTAAAAAAAGACATCCAACAGAAGCTCACAAAATAGATCAAGCTGCAAACATGCCAGTACCTATCACATGATCCCACAGTTACCCACATAGGAAACACATTCAACATAAGGAGATTCTACTCATGTTCTTCCTCTAATGTAATACATATTCTTCAATGAAGAAAATGTCAAGAAAGATATGTTGGGGAGGCAGATCAAATTTAAAGATAAGTGCAACAATCCACTGTATTTCTCTTGATGGACATAACTGGATACAATTAAGATGCTTCTTGTTCCAAAGATTAATTATATTCTAAGTATGGTGCCAATCCCTTTTCAGGACTCCTTTTATAAAGTATTGGAAACCAAGATTTTGCAGTTTTTGTGGCATAATAAGACACCCAGAATTGCTTTGAGGAAGCTTAAGGATAGAGGTGGAGATAATTTTCCTGATTTTATTTATTAAAAATTGTATATACCGCACAATCCCAATGTTCACCGCCGCTGCCTTGATTTTCTCTCCTCACATGCTATTCTTGACCCACTACAATCTGGTTTTCGCCCTCTCCACTCAACCGAAACTGCGCTTACTAAAGTCTCCAATGACCTAATTACTGGCTAAATCCAGAGGTCAATATTCCATTCTCATTCTTCTTGATCTTTCCGCTGCTTTTGACACTGTCGATCACAGCATACTTCTTGATACCCTGTCCTCACTTGGATTCCAGGGCTCTGTCCTTTCCTGGTTCTCTTCCTACCTCTCCCTCCGCACCTTTAGTGTTCACTCTGGTGGATCCTCTTCTACTTCTATCCCTCTGCCTGTCGGCGTACCTCAGGGTTCTGTTCTTGGTCCCCTCCTCTTTTCTATCTACACTTCTTCCCTTGGTTCATTAATCTCATCCCATGGCTTTTCCTACCATCTCTATGCTGATGACTCCCAAATCTACCTTTCTACCCCTGATATCTCACCTTGCATCCAAACCAAAGTTTCAGTGTGCTTGTCTGACATTGCTGTCTGGATGTCTCAACACCACCTGAAATTAAATATGACCAAAACCGAGCTTCTCATTTCCCCCCCCAAACCCACCTCCCCGCTCCCCCCGTTTTCTATTTCTGTTGATGGCTCTCTCATTCTCCCTGTCTCCTCAGCTCGAAACCTTGGGGTCATCTTTGACTCTTCTCTCTCCTTCTCTGCTCATATCTAGCAGATTGTCAAGACCTGTCGTTTCTTTCTTTACAACATCCGTAAAATCCGCCCCTTTCTTTCCGAGCACTCTACCAAAACCCTCATCCACACCCTTGTCACCTCTCGTTTAGACTACTGCAATCTGCTTCTTGCTGGCCTCCCACTTAGTCACCTCTCCCCTCTCCAGTCGGTTCAAAACTCTGCTGCCCGTCTCATCTTCCGCCAGGGTCGCTTTACTCATACTACCCCTCTCCTCAAGACCCTTCACTGGCTCCCTATCCGTTTTCGCATCCTGTTCAAACTTCTTCTACTAACCTATAAATGTACTCACTCTGCTGCTCCCCAGTATCTCTCCACACTCGTCCTTCCCTACACCCCTTCCCGTGCACTCTGCTCCATGGATAAATCCTTCTTATCTGTTCCCTTCTCCACTACTGCCAACTCCAGACTTCGCGCCTTCTGTCTCGCTGCACCCTACGCCTGGAATAAACTTCCTGAGCCCCTACGTCTTGCCCCATCCTTGGCCACCTTTAAATCTAGACTGAAAGCCCACCTCTTTAACATTGCTTTTGACTCGTAACCACTTGTAACCACTCGCCTCCACCTACCCTCCTCTCTTCCTTCCCGTTCACATTAATCGATTTGATTTGCTTACTTTATTTATTTTTTGTCTATTAGATTGTAAGCTCTTTGAGCAGGGACTGTTTTTCTTCTATGTTTGTGCAGCGCTGCGTACGCCTTGTAGTGCTATAGAAATGCTAAATAGTAGTAGTAGTAGTAGTAGTAGTAGTTCTCAGAAGTTTACAAATTAAACATACATAAAATCAACAAAGACACCAACCAAATATTAAAGCAAAAACAATACAAAATCCAAATATCAGTCTTCTTATACGATCTGATACATATAACTACTCAAACCATGTTATCGTCTGCTCCATATACTTGCCTACAAAGGTAGGTCTTTAATTCTTTTGATGTCCTGAATTTTCCTGAGTTCCAAAGGTAAACTGTTCCATAAAACTGGTCCAGCCACATAAAAAATAGTTGTTCTATATTCATTCAACTTTATAACCCTAAATGAGGGAACTTCCAAAAACATTTGTTGAGTAGATCTCAAAATTCTTGATGGGTGGTACACATGCAAATTTGCTGCTAAAATTTTTGAAACCATTCCCATCAGGATTTAAAAAACCAAAAGCAAGATTTTAAACTTCATCTTAGCATCCATAGGTAAACAGTATAATGACTTCAAAACTGGCATGATATGTTCATATCTACCAACACCCCTCAGAACTCTAGCCACTGCATTTTGCGACACCTTTAAACTTTATCATTTTGCCTATTTGGCTGCTGCGCTTGGTTAAGAAGCTTCCTCGGTGGTTGCAGATAGAGAGAATTTGCTACTCTGTGTTCTTTGGGTGGTCTTCATACAGCACAGGTTAAGAAGGTAGGACCTTGTTCTTTGATACTGAAGGGTGTGCCACAAGTATTAAAATATGTGGTGTGATGTTATATATTTATACTGTTTTGTGTTTACTTTTGTTTTTTATGTTTTATTTTGTTTTACTTTATTTGGATTTCTAGACTTTACTTAATTTGGATGTCTAGACTGCTTGTACCAATAAAGTTCTAAGTGGTTTACAAAGGATTAAAGAGCTACTCATTAAGAACCTCTGACAAAGGCTTGATTGCCAAAACATGGTCCGTGTTGGGTTCAGACTGTCAGCATTGATATATGTCACATTTGGATAATAAACATTTTATTGATTATCTTGAAGACTGTGGTTGGCATCTTCCACTCCTGTTTATTGTTGGTGATGTTCGGGTTTGACATGGCCTGGTTCAGAGTTAATTTCAATCTGGAATAATTCTGCTGTTAGAATACAGGATAGTGTAGTTAGCTGGTCTAGTTGGCAGGATAAGGGTATTTGTTTTTTTCACTAGCTCCATCTTACCTTAGTGCAATCTCAAACTTGAGGCTCTCCCAGCACACCATCATCCAGCGACAGACGCTAACGGCAGAGGATTTCTGACTAACAATCCTGCTCCAGCCTCTCACCGCACTGCCAATAAGAACCAATAGAACAGAAAGTATTTAGTCACAAGGAAATATGTCACCCAAACCAACACTCTGCACCCAAGCACTGGGGAATCCATCGCAGAAACCAACACCTAGCACCATAAGGAAGTACTAATCCACTTGCACCCAAACACAGAAAAAATTATGAGCTTTGAAGCATCCAATCATAGGGAGGAATCCATCACCGAACATTCAACTGCTTGGAAATCTTTCATTTAACCAGCATCCAGGAAAACTTACAATGCCATTAATAGCCAGTACCCAGTCAACGGGGATTGTGCTGGAAAAGAGATGGCTGAGGGGAGATATGATTGAGGTCTACAAAACCCTGAGTGGTGTAGAATGGGTAAAAGTGAATCGATTTTTTTACTTTCAAAAAGTACAAAGTCTAGAGGACATTCAAAGAAATTACATAGAAATACTTTTTAAAACAAATAGGAGGAAATATTTTTCTCTCAACGAATAATTAAGCTCTGGAACTTGTTGCTGGAGGATGTGGTAACAGCTGTTAGGGTATCTGGGTTTAAACAAGGTTTGGACAAGTTTCTGGAGTTAAAGTCCACACTCTGCTATTAAGACAGAAATGGGGAAAGTCACTGCTGTCCCTGGGATTGGCAGCATGGAAACTTGCTCTATTTGGGATGCTGCCAGGTACTTGTGACCTGGATTGGCCACTGCTGAAAACAGGATACTGGGCTAGATGGACCATGGTCTGATCCAGTATGGCTATTCTTATGTGTTAATTTCATTCCTACCTAGCAATCACTGGGGGATCCCTCACCCCCCTCCCTATGATGTCCAACACACCAAGAATACAATCACTGGAAGGTTTCCCAACTCAATAACACCCAATACCAAAAAAGAATGTCTATACAAAATTTCCATGCCTGTAGAATAAAGGCAAAATAAACATCAGGCTCACTAGTCATCCAAATCTTTAAAAAAAGATTTTAAAGGACCATCATACTTGAAGTAAAGTTCCACCACTGAAATAATGCTTTGCAATATAATCCTCAATTTGGTGATAAATGGAACTCACTCTGAGGAAAAGGATGTTACCAGTGGTGTACTACAAGTTTCGGCTCTTGGAGCAGTTCTTAAGATTTTTATAAGCAATATTGCCAAAGGGTTTGCCTCTTTACAAATGATACCAAGATGTGCAAATAAGGGTAGATACCCCTGATGGTGTAGGTAACATGAGAAGGGATCTAGTGAAGCTTGAGGAATGGTCCAGAATTTGTCAACTAAGATTTAATGCTAAAAATTGCAGAGTCATGCATTTGGGCTGCAAAAACTTGAGGGAGACGTACAGTATAAGGGGGGTTAACTACTTCTGTGCATGAAAGAAGAGCAAGACTTGGACATGATCGTATCTGATGATCTTAAGGTAGCCAAATAAGTAGAAAAGGCAACAGCAAAAGGATGCTTGGATTGGCCACTGCTGGAAGCAGAATACTGGGCTACATGGACCATTGGTCTGACCCAGTATGGCTATACTTATGTTCTTAAGGAGAGAAACAGCAGGAAAAAGGTGGTAATAATGCCTCTATACAAGACCAAAAAACGTTTATGGGACCAGAAGATATTTAACATGATTTGATGGAACAGATGCCAAATATCCTACAGTTTTTTCCTCAAGGATTAATGGGTCCTCTTCAGAAACTATCAACAACTTAAGCAGCTCAAAAGAAATATATTGTTCAACAACACACAATGTCCCTGATTTGAGGGAAGGAGAACATTGGGAACTATATTGTGAAATGGGTCACCAATCTGGAACATTTGATGATTGTGCCACAGCTGTTCTGATTTTATTAGTGCTGAAGAAGGGTATTTGCAGAATGTGCTATGAGGAGAGGGCAGGATATTGTGAGAGCATCTGACAGATTGTTTTATTGTTAGATTAGATTGATTTCATTATAAAGATTGTAAATTTTAATGCACACAGTAATGTGTTTGTAGTGTGTTTAAAGAAAAAATAGTGTATTAGTCAAGCAGTATTGATATTTTGACACATTGTGACTAATTATAACCTCGCTATCTCTCTTTAAAACCAAACTTAAGACTTTTCTATTTTATGATGCATATAAGTAATTTTATTTCAGAAAAGGTCACTTTTACCTGGTCAACAGTTTTTCCCTTTCTATATTGTTTTTTCCCCATTTTCTCATCTTTTCTATTAATATTGTAGTTCTACCCAGATTCCTTCTGTTTCATGTAAGTCATGTATGTATTCTCGTATTTTAGACTGTATGCCGCCTAGATAGCTTGCCCTGTTAGGCAGGATAGAAAGATTTTAATAAACTTGAAACCTGATTTGTAATATTTAGCACTTTATCCAGAAATCCTATTGTAAAATCCTGACAAGAGATCTCATTTGGACTACTATTGATAGAATTAACTGAACTCAACTTACTAACTTTAGCAAAAAGCTCTCTT
Organism: Microcaecilia unicolor; assembly: GCF_901765095.1. NCBI lineage: Eukaryota > Metazoa > Chordata > Amphibia > Gymnophiona > Siphonopidae > Microcaecilia > Microcaecilia unicolor. Next base: position 627,072,423 of record NC_044031.1, read on the forward strand.
GACTGTGATGGAGAGTTTTTAATTTTTTTTATTGAAGTACTGCTTTTTAACTTCTAAAGTTAAACTTAAAGAGTCACTATACTGAATCGCAAAGTAAAGGACCTCAGTGACTAAACACATGGGTTCTCCCTAAATTTGGGATACCTACTATCATCATCACAGGTCCTAAAAAAAAAAAAAAACCTTCCACATCTTTAAATATAAAATATTTGGGTCAACCTTCAAAACATTCAATCAGATTGTTCATACATTCAAAAATCTTCAAAAATACAGCTGCCCCAAGAAAGTCCTTTTAAGCAGTCCCCAAAAAAGTAAAGTCAAACTTATCTGCAAAAGTGATTCTTTCCCAGTGCCATGGCACTTTAATGCTTCTGAAAATCTGAGATGGGGAGCGTTCTTCATTCCAGAGCCATCCTGTGATCGTGGTGAAGGCGGTTAGCTTGGCAGAGTTTAAAAAGGGGTCAGACGGTTTCCTAAAGGACAAGTCCATAAACCGCTACCAAATGGACTTGGGAAAAATCCACAATTCCGGGAATAACATGTATAGAATGTTTGTACGTTTGGGAAGCTTGCCAGGTGCCCTTGGCCTGGATTGGCCGCTGTCGTGGACAGGATGCTGGGCTCGATGGACCCTTGGTCTTTTCCCAGTGTGGCATTACTTATGTACTCCAACACTTATGCCGCACCAGCAGGGGTCCTGACAAGGGTTCCTTGTTTCGCCCACATAAGGCTGCTTACGAGTAATCCTGCATATATAAGCAACGGCACCTGCTTAAAAGACTTTCTTGGAACAGTTATGTATTTTTGAAGATTTTTGAAGGGTGGTGGATATATGGAATGGCCTCCTGGTGGAGGTAGTGGAGACGAAGACTATCTGAATTCAAGAATGCAAGGGATAAGTAGGTAGGATCTCTAAGGGAGAGCAAGGGATAGTAGACTGTATGGATAGGCAGACTTGATGGGCCACATGGTCTTTATCTGCCATCATTTTCTTTGTTTCTACCCTTCCCTGTACCTTTTCCAGTTCCAAAACCTGATACAAGAATGATTAAAGAGAGATGAGTTTAAATTTAAAGTTGAGAGACTGTTTATTGTAACACAGAATAATGAACTATGGTCATTATGTTTCAAAGCAGTGATAAAACAGGCAAATGCAAATTCAATATCACTGAACTGGAAACAATTACAGATCATGCTGCTTGGTGTGACATGCTTTCAGGCAGCCTGTCCACAAGAAGGCACTATAAGATAGCATCCACTGGAAATTGTGTAAACAATATAACTAGGGCTGCACATTTAATGCACTAATAATGTAATTAATGCATTAAAATATTAACATAATTCATCGTATCATCCCTCTGTCTCTCTCCCCTACCCTCCATTTTGTGCATTGCCCCATCTGTCTTTCTTTCCTTTCCTCTCCTCCTCCCTCTCTCACTAACTTGGTCTTCTGCTCCTGCACAATGCCTGCTCTAACCCTCGTCGTCTATTCGCCACCCTCAACTCCCTCCTCAAAGTGCCCTCTGCTCCCACCCCCCCTTCACACTCTCCTCAATCTCTGGCCCACTACTTCCGTGACAAGGTCCAGAAGATCAACCTCGAATTCCCCACTACTCCCTCTCCTCCTCTTCAGCCTATATCTCACTCTCTCATCCAACCTACCCAGGCCTCCTTCTCCTCCTTTCCTGCTATCACCGAAGAGGAAATCGCCCATCTCCTCTCCTCCTCGAAAGCCACCACTTGTTCCTCTGACCCCATCCCCACTAACCTACTCAACACCATCACTCCTACCATCACCCCCACCATCTATCATATCCTTAACCTCTCTCTCTCCACTGCATCTGTCCCGGACACCTTCAAGCATGCTGTGGTCACTCCACTCCTCAAAATACCATCACTCGACCCTACCTGTCCCTCCAACTACCGCCCCATTTCCCTCCTACCCTTCCTCTCCAAGATACTTGAACGCGCCGTTCACAGCCGCTGTATTGATTTTCTCTCCTCTGATGCCATCCTCGATCCGCTTCAATCCGGCTTTCGCCCCCTACACTCGACAGAAACGGCACTATCTAAAGTCTGCAATGACCTATTCCTCGCCAAATCCAAAGGTCACTACTCCATCCTCATCCTCCTCGACCTCTCCGCCGCTTTTGACACTGTCAATCACAACCTACTTCTTGACACACTGTCCTCCCTTGGGTTCCAGGGCTCTGTCCTCTCCTGGTTCTCCTCTTATCTCTCCCATCGTACCTTCAGAGTACACTCTCATGGTTCGTCCTCCTCCCCTATCCCGCTCTCTGTTGGAGTTCCTCAGGGATCTGTCCTTGGGCCCCTTCTTTTTTCAATCTACACCTCTTCCTTAGGCTCCCTGATTTCTTCTCATGGTTTCCACTATCATCTTTATGCCGACGACACCCAGCTTTATCTCTCCACACCAAAAATCACTGCGGATTCCCAGGCCAAAGTCTCGGCCTGCTTATCCGACATTGCTGCCTAGATGTCCAACCGCCACCTGAAACTGAATATGTCTAAGACTGAACTTATTGTTTTCCCAACCAAACCCACTTCCCCTCTCCCTTCACTCTCTATCTCAGTTGATAACACCCTCATCGTCCCCGTCTCATCTTCGACTCCTCCCTCTCCTTTTCTGCGCACATCCAGCAGATAGCCAAGACCTGTCGCTTCTTCCTCTATAACATCAGCAAAATTCGCCCCTTCCTCTCCGAGCACACCACCCGAACTCTCATCCACTCTCTCATTACCTCTCGCCTTGACTACTGCAACCTACTCCTGACCGGCCTCCCACGTAGCCATCTATCCCCCCTTCAGTCCATCCAGAACTCTGCCGCACGTCTTATCTTCCGCCTTAACCGATATACTCATATCACCCCTCTCCTCAAGTCACTTCACTGGCTCCCAGATAGCGCATACAGTTCAAGCTTCTCTTACTCACCTACAAATGCACTCGATCTGCGGCCCCTCCGTACCTCTCTACCCTCATCTCCCCTTACGTCCCTACCCGTAACCTCCGCTCTCAAGACAAATCCCTCCTTTCAGTACCCTTCTCCACCACCTCCAACTCCAGGCTCCGCCCCTTCTGTCTCGCCTCACCCCATGCTTGGAACAAACTCCCTGAGCCCATACGCCGTGCCCCCTCCCTACCCATCTTCAAATCAATGCTCAAAGCCCACCTCTTCAATGTCGCCTTCGGCACCTAATCACTACACCTCTTCTCAGGAATACTTATCTACCCCAACTTGACATTTCATTCTTTAGATTGTAAGCTCTTCCGAGCAGGGACCGTCCTTAATTGTTAATTTGTACAGCGCTGCGTAACCCTAGTAGCGCTCTAGAAATGTTAAGTAGTAGTAGTAGTAGTAGTGCTTCTCCAATTCCGCACTGCAGCAGCAACAGCAAGCAGAAGGTAGGTGTGGGAATATTGCCCTGTGTGTGCCACCACTGGCTCCATCGGTCCCTAAAATAGGAAGTTACATCAAGCTCTGTTTTAACTTCCTGATTCTAGCACCTGCAGAGCCAGTGGCAGCATGCATAGGGCAAATGTCCCCGCACCTCCCTTCTGCTTGCTGTTGTTGCCACACAGTCCCAGAGAAGCAGCAGGCTCCATGCAGGAGCAGGAGGATAGTTGGGGTGGGGGGAAGAGACGACAAAGAGATAGGGCAATGCTGGATGGTAGTAGTGTTGGGGAGAGAGGTTGAGTTGCAGCGATGTTGGTTTGAGGGGAGAGAGACAGAGACTCCATATTTTCTGTGCAGAATCCCCAACTATGGAATCCATTACCCCAACAACTTTATATGCAAACATCCCTCACCCAGTTTAAAACTGATCTCAAGACAGTTCTCTTTTCTGATGCCTTTTGCTGACTGATAATTATGATCGAGACAGGGTGATAGTGGATGGTGGTGATGTGAAGGGGGAGAGCTGGGGTGATACTGGATAGTGGGGGGGGGGGGGGAATAGAATAAATGTTGGTTGGCGAGGGGGAACAGAGAGAGGACAATGCTGGATGACAGAGTGAAGCTGACTGATGGGAGGAAGACAGAAAGAGAAAGGGGTGATTCTGAATTGCAGTGGGGTGGAAGAGAGTCAAAAGGGTGATGCTGGAGATGGGGGGGGAGGGTAAGAAAGACGTCATCCTTGATAGCTGAAGGGAGAGGGAGACAGAGACAAGATGCTGCATAGCAGGGGGTTGAGTTAACCTCTCAAGTGGTCAAGATTATTATAGCAGTGTACCAGAAAATAAAAGTTTGTTGGCCGGTTTATGTGATCAGCCTCTTTCTCTCAGCACAATTATCAGAAATCTACTTATCTTACTTCATCTTTAGTGCTAACTAAGGCATGGACAAGTTTGTGACAAACATCTCTGCAGAAATGTCACCTAAACAGCCAAGAAAAGATAAGGACAAAAGCAAACCGCACGATGACAACATGGCAGAAGCTGCTGCCTCTGGCATACTTAGGTCTTGGTTACTGATTTGATGCAAGCAGTGGTTAAATCTCTTGATTTGAAATTTGTAAAAATCTTTATGCAACTGGGAGTCATGCAACAAACTGAGTACGTATGCAAAATGGATGTGGAATTTAGAGAACCTGTGAGGGAATGGCAGAAGATGGTCTCAGAGGACTGAAAGCTATTGAAGTAGCGCACATTCAGGTACAGTAGGGTATTTTTCTGTTCCTAGAGGGCTCACAATTATAAAATAAGTGTTAAAAGTGGAATTTGAACCTGGGTCCCTTGGTTTAAAAGTCTACTGCACTAACACTAGGCTACTCCTCTGCTGTGTGGCCATTCTTCTAAGAATGCTGCCAGATAGACATCTGTGTTCCTGCTTTTTTTTCTTTTTAAATTGTTCATATGTTGGACATTCCGGTTTGTAAAATGTCTGTTCATGCTGGACAAATCAACACTCATATATTTTCGATCAGGAAATCCTGACATATTTGCTGTTGGAAAATATATACGAGATGGACATCGTTTCAAAAATGCCCCTCTATGTGTACTACTAAAGGCTTACATTACATTGCCAACGTACTAGATCTCATTGACTCTTGGCATGTGCTATGCCCAACACAGTGTGATTAGTGCATGCTCACAGCACTTTTTCCTGTATCAATTATATTCTGGTGGACCAACCTTCCTTTGTGCAGGTCCTAGGAGCAGCGATTGATCCTGTGGAAATCTGGGAGAAAAGCTCTGACCTGAGCAATGTCTAGCAGGAATTCAATGAATTCCCTTTTCTTGGGCTGGTTCTAGATGGCACTTAGGATACAAATGTAACAAATAATAATAGTAGCAGCTTTAGTACCTGACTATTTTTGCGCATGGATTCTTGCACCGCTTCCTTGGATGTGCTCTTGATCAGCCAGTCATCCAGGTACGACAAAACATGCACTCCCAGTCTGCACAGTGACCACTGCAACTACTGCTGAATATTTCATGAAGACCCTGGGAGCTGATGCAAGGCCAAACAGCAGGACACAGTACTGGAAGTTTTGTTTTCCTACTCAAAATCTCAGATACTTCCCGTGACTTATATGTGGGGTGCAGAGGCGTAGCTAGATGGGTCACCAGAGGAATGGCCACTCCCCCAAACAGACTTCCGACAGCATTGGCACCAGTGCCTATTTTTGAAGCAATCTGATGTGTTTAAAATACGCGCTGGCGGCAGTCTGCTCTTCACTCCCCCTGCGCCTTCAACCTGGCTACACTTCTGGTGGGGTATAGGTGTCCTTTATGTCCAGAGAGCATAACCAATCTTGTTCCTGAATCATGGGAAGTAGGGTGCCCAGGGAAACTATCTTGAACTTTTGTTTTGCTAGATATTTGATCAGGACCCTTAGGTCTACGATGGGATGGAATACTCCTATTTTCTCTGGGACTAGGAAATACTTGGAATAAATTCCCTTCCCTTTTTCCCCTGGTGTAATGGGTTCAACCACTTTGACCTGTAAAAGGGAGGATATTTCCCTTGTAAGCAATTCCTGGTACTGAGAGCTTAATTTTGATGCTCTTGGTGGGCAATTTGGTGGCATTGATTCAAATTGTAGGGTGTAGCCTGCCAGGCCTATTTTGAGAAGCCACTGGTCTGAGATTAAGAGAGGCCGCCTTGCTTGGAAAAAATTTAGTTTGCCTCCTACCAGTAGGTCGTCTGGGAAGGCCACAGTTACTGCGGCTATGTTCTTCTGGAGCCAGTAAAAAAGATCATCCCTTGCTTTGACTGGGGAGCCAGCTGGGGCTTTTGAGCCCTCTGCTGCCTTGGGCGGGAGCAAGAGTTCTGGGTATTCTAGGGTGGTCAGGAGGGGGGACGAAACCTATGCCTTTGAGAGTAGTAAGCACTCCATTGACCTTCACCTGAGTACCTCCTGGATGAGGAGGCTCAGCCAGAAGCAGGCCAGGATAGTGACTTAATGTTGTCAGAGTGCTTCGTAATAAGTTCAGTAACCTACTCCACCTTGTCACCAGAAAGATTATCTCCCCAGTATCTGTGGGAGCAAAAGGCCTTACATACAGCACTATATATATGGCAGCTGTATACTATTTCATATATGGCATCACAAGAGACTACAGGCATTGAGACAGACCAGTGGACTGTTGGAATTTCCCTTGCCAGTCTGACGCAGTGGTTGGAACACCACCTGCATATTATTTATGGAACCATGGCTCAAGCTCTGCCTGCCCGATTCATCTGAGGAACACTCTGCCACCTGCTGGTCATCTTGTGCCATCTACATTCAGGTTGTATAACTGCCATGTAATTGCTGTTTAGTGCTACTGGGTAAGATAAGTGGCCATACTAGAAGCCTACCTTAGGGGTTTATGTGTGTTTGCTCTGAGCTATATATCTCCAAGGTAAGACCATCTTTGTCATTACTCTTGCACTTTCATTATGTTCTTGCTGCTATGTTAATAAATAGCTATCTATTTTTATAATATCTTTGGTTACTGTGTCAGTACTTGTTAGTATATTTTGGGCTTACAGACTTGAAAGGAGCATACCATTTCCATACATTTCAAGGTGAATAAATCATACCTTATACTAATAATTTATGTTCCCTAATTACCTCTCCTAAACTGGGGTGAAGGAATCTGTATTTGCCCCACACAAGGAACGTCCACCAGCTTCTCCTGAACTGCAGATTTCAGATCTGAGGCACACAGCTAGGCGAGTCTACACATCCCAATATCCATGGCAGAGGCCCTGGACTCATATCAAAAGCATCATAGGTTGTCCAGGCCATGTGCTTTCTACACTCCTGTTGCTCGACTACTAGCTAGGGGAGCTTTGCAGCCTTCTCGGGGGCAGAGTGTCTGCAAACTCCACAACACTGCTAAATTCTTCAAGTTCATGCGGAGCTGATAAGAATGTATGTGGGAGGCAAGCATAGCATTCTGAAAACATTTTCTCCCAAAAGACTTCAAGGTCTCATGAGGACCGAGTGAGTCTTTGAATTCTTGGCTCTTTTGAGATCAGATTAAGCCACCACTGAATGGTGAGGCAGCTGAAACTTCTCAAATCTGGGAGCCTTTTGGATTATATACATAGAGGCACATTTTCAAAGCACTTAGCCTTCCAAAGTTCCATAGAAACCTATGGAACTTTGGAAGGCTAAGTGCTTTGAAAATGAGCCTGATAGAATTGGCCTTATAGGCTATGGGGGGGGGGGGGGGGAGTGTCTCCCACTGCTTCATCTGTACATTCCTAAGGATTCTGTGCATAGGCACCATCACAGCTTCCTTGGGGGGGGGGGGGGGGGGGAGAGACACAAAAATCGAGAATGTTCAACATCTCAGCCCTGAGCTCATCCTTGGTCTCCAAATCAAATGGGAGAGACTTAAATATCTAACATAGTAACACATAAGTGACGGCAGATAAAGACCTGAATGGTCTATCCAGTCTGCCCTACAGTCATAGTCATTCTCAAGTCAAGATTAATTCAACAATAAATATAATTTTATATACTTGATCATGGTCTTTCTCTGGGACATAGACCGTAGAAGTCCGCCCGTTTCTGTCCTTTTGTTCTAAATATTGGAGTTGCCATCAAAGCCTATCTGTGTCACGTCTGTGGTCGTGATCACCCTCAGACTTACCTTATTTCTGGGGGTCAGCATCTATGCTGGCTTCTGTCTGTTTCTGTGTTAGTCTTGTCTCTGTATGCTGATTGCTTCACTAGACCTCACCTGTGTGGGCTATGCCTCTCAGAGGAGCCAGCATCTAAGATGGCTCCCGCTGGTTCTGTTCCAGTTTCCAAGATGGCTCCTGCTTGTCCTTCCTGTGTGTTCACTTCCTATGTGTTCCAAGCCTCTCCTTGGTGCGAGTGTGTTCCCTGCTCCTGTCCTGCAGTAGGTGACATCATCAGTGTGAGCCTTCATAAGGAAGTGCTGTGTTTGTATTCAGAGCCTTTGCATTGTGTTATGCCAAAAGGTTGACAGGTTAGTGAGTGCACTGCTGCGCTGCTACTTAGCCTTTCTCTGGGGCTCTTGCCCATCTGCTATGTGTCTCTGTGGACTGCTAGTCCTTCCGAGTGGGCTTTTGCCCTTCTGTTTTCTGTCTGTGGACTGCTAATCCTTCTTTTGCCTTGCTCTGTGTTTGGAGTCTGAAGCTTCAGCCATTTTCTCTGTCTGTGTTTGGAGCTGCTGAAGCTTCAGTCCTGACTCTGTTATCCCTGGTGTATTCTGCTGCCTGTCTCTGACTATTGCCTGCAACCTGATATTCTCTGCTTGCTGCCTGTCTCTGACTACAGCCTTAACCTGGATATTCTCTGCCTGCTGCCTATCTCTGACTATAGTCTGAACCCTGATACTCTCTGTGTGCTTTTGCCAAGCTTGTCTGCATATCCTGAACCCCGCTTCAGCCAAGCTTGTATGTAGGTCCTGACCCCTGCTTCTGCCCAGCTTATGTTTATATCCAGAGTCCTGTTTCTGCCAAGCTTACTTGTATATCCTGAGTCCTATTTCTGCCAAGCTTGCTTGTTTACCCTGAGTCCTGTTTCTGCCAAGCTTGCTTGTATATCCTGAATCCTGTCTCTGCCTAGCTAGTGTGTATATCCTGAGTGTATATCCTGAACCCCGTTCTGCCTAGCCTTTGTGTACATCGTGTCTCCTTAGTCTGTCTTGTGTTTCTGGCTTAGTGGCTGCGTGCAGCTTTCAGTCACAGTCCAGTTCCGTGCCCAGCCTCCCTCGTGTATCCCAGACCCAGGGTGGGTCCTCTGGATCTTCAGTTCCTGCCTTATCCTGCAAGTCCTGCCGGCCACCCGCACTCCGGAGCTCAACTCCGGAGGAACGGTGGCCAAGCGCAGGTGAAGCTGTTCCTGTTCTGCCTGTTCTAGTTGCCTGCCTTGTTACTACTCCAGTCCAGAGTTCCAGTCCTGCTCTTCTGGGTATCCAGTTCCAGGGTGGTCTTGCCTGCCGCTGCTGCTCCTCGGCAGTGGCCCAAGGGCTCATGAATTCTGGTTCTGCCTCGAGGACCCAACAATCTGAATCCATCTTGTCATTTGCAGGACACAGACCGTAAAAGCTGCCCGGCACTGTCTTCATCTCCCAACCAAAATCAGAAAAGGAGAGCTCCTCAGGAGGGAACTTCTTCCTTTCATGTGGAGGGGAGGAGTTTGATGGAATACCAAGGGACCTCTCCTCCAAGAGGATCTCTGGTTCCTTGGATTCCCAGGAGTGGTCCACATCAGACTCATAGGAAAAGTTCTTCCTGGGTATCTGAGTCTGTGACTGCCTTGCTCTACTGACCTTTTGGTTGGGCCTTGGGCAGGGATGCAAAAGAATGGTGCCCTGAGGGACTAAACAGCAACACTATCTCAATGTGTACTAGCTTTGATGACCTGCAACTCACTGGCATCAATCACTATACAGCAGGTAGGGCATGGGCATCCAAAATAGGAATGGCACTCACAGGTCATTCGTTGATGCCCTCAATGCCACAGCATTGACTCAAGCTAAGAGGCATCCCCATCTCCTAAAGTATGGCCTTACTCCATTCCTTGAGGGGAGCCATCAATAAAGGCTGGGGTTGAGCTGGTCCAGTCACATTCCTCAAAGACATCATGGCCAAAATCGATGCCCTGGTCCCTGCTCAATGGAGGCTAGCAGCCTGCTCCAAGTCCTTGGAGGGATAGCAGCCCTCATAGCATGGGTGCTTCTTAGGTATTAATGACCTTAATGCTCCAGTGCTCTTGATGCCATTCTTCGAAGGGGACAATATTGATGCTTTTTCTCCTCCACCTGATGAATGGCATCAGGGTCTCTTGGAGTTGACAAGGGCAAAGTTGAATACTTCCATTGTCCTGGGGTAGGACTGGAGGATGCCCAATCCTGATGGTTGTTACCAATGTTGAGGCAGGTGGCGACCTCCTCAATGTTGATGCGTCCTCAGTGTTTGATGCAGCTCTGGGTGTCACTGGGATTAATGCCTCCAATGTCAAAAATCGATGGACCTAGCTTCTCTGTGCCAAAAATCCATTCGTGCTGTTTTTCATGACCTCTAATATTTCTTGACTACCACAAACACAGCGAATGTGACTAAAATAACCAGATGATGTTAAAAAGTTACAAATATTTATTAATATCCAAGACTTGACACAGGCCTTGTTACAGCCTATTAGGCCTGCTTCAGGAGTCTTAAAATGTTCATAATGAAATCTGTTTGGTGTCTGTGGAGTCTATATGTAAACAAACGTTGTAGAACCTCAGCATATATGCCAGTTCTCACTACAGAAAAAGCAAACCTCGCACCAACTTGAAGATCAGCCATGAGCTATCGCTCCAGACTACTATAGTGTCAAACTGATTGCAAAACAAATTTTGTCATTTATAGTCATTATTTGCTCGTGCCAATTGATACATATTGGACGTATCAGCAGAAACATGAAATTACGATTAACTGAACATAAAAGTAGAACTGCCACAGGGAACTGCGCAGTCCCTTTAGTAGATCATTGGTTGCTATTCCACCATGGGATCACCGACATTAAGTGAACAGTGATAGATCATGTGCTCGAATCTCAAGGGGATTGTCACTGAACATTAAATTATAAGGAGCAATGGTGGACTGATACGTTAGTGTTTACCCAAAGGTGTTACTGTACTTTCAGCTGATTTTGGTTTTACCTATACATTTGTAATTAATTTGTATATTTTATTTGATTTTTATAGCTGAGAGGAAGTGGCAAATGTTAAAATCCAACTACACTGTTACTCTGAGTGTCATGTTGGTCTTTATCTGTCATAATTTATTATATTACTATGATATTCAGTACCCAACTGTCAGGGGAATCCATCACTTCGCCAATACCCAACCACCTTATCAGAGGAGAAATTTCCACCTCATCAATACTTAGCACTGAACTACTGGCACTGAAAACCCAATCACAAAAGGATTTAATGTCATACTAATAATAGCTAGTAGACAATCACAAACAGATTACTTCCTCACTAAAAGCATCAAACTACAGGGGAATGTTTCAATCAACAATATTCAGCATCCAATCATAGCTAGAGTTGTTATCTCAGTACCACACAGAGGGCAAACCAAGAATGATGAGGTCCCAACAGCTCACCTCTTTGCCATGAGAAAATATCTGTCCACGGGAGCCCCAAGAGCAATGTTGATACTTCTTACAGTGTTGATATTACGGAAAACGAGAAGCATGGGACGTGGCAGATCCTTCAGAACTTGCATTATCTGATTGAAGTGGCCTTTGGCCATGTCCTGCATGTAAGCTGTCTCCTCTCGTGTCAGGATGTTGGAGAGCTGGAGGGTCCCCATTCTGATTGGCCGTTGCATTAGGATCTCACAGAATAGAAAGTAATCTAAGAGGAAATAGCCACAGTTACCTCTGCATCAAACCAGGCAAAAGGATTTAGGCATGTATCTGGTTCTATTCCTCTATAAAATTTGTCAACGTATCTACGATTGTTACTTCTAAATCAAACCCTGCAACAGGAATTATATGTTTAACAGCCATGGATGCACTGAGAAATGATACTGAGAACCAGAGTGACAGTTACATGCAGAATCTCTACCTCGGAGGTTCTTTTAAAACTGGAAACCTGATAATAATTTGGGCCTCAATATTCAAAACAATTTACCAAGTAGGAGAGGCTATGGCCTTGTCTACCCCATGCCCCTTTTATTGCTTAATGATCAATGGTCCAAAACAGATAATTGTATTTAATCTGTTTTTAGATTATTAATGTAATGATTGTACTTTATTGTATTTTTGTGTATTTGATTAATTTCTAAACTGGCTTGGCTATATAAGTACTAAATAAAAGAAGTGGTCTTCAGAGCAATTTTGGATCCAAATAAGATGTAGGAGAGCCACCAAATATCTTCCCATGTAGGGCAACAACACTGTTAACCAGTGTATGTCAATGACATCCACACCCACCTTCAAACTTTTTATTCGGTGTATCCTCAAGAAGGCGGACATTTCCAAATACATTATTGAGAAATGCTTTGCCCTTCAAGCATGTGGCTCTTCCACTTACCCCTTTCTGTTGTGAGCTTGGACAGAGAGGCAGAGTGTAGCACAAAAAAGCTGTAAGAATGATGAGGGTCACCCCAGAGGTATCCAGAGGATGTAATTGACCCCAAGCCTTGCACTGAAGAACACTCACATAATGTAATGTAACAAACAAACAAAACTTGCTGGATTCTGCAAGGGACACAAATTTTAGAAACCTTCCTCTAATAACAGAAAAGAAAGAGCATGCAGTATCAATATATTACTACAGTTCTCTTCTCATACTCACCCTTCACACCAAGCTCAGAGGAGTGCCTCTTCATTGTGGCTTCATTGCGGAGGATAATACTTCTCCAAAGTCTGCAGAGTGCTCTGCGGTCCCTGAGTGGGTCAATAAAGAGCTGTGATAAATAAGGGCTAGATGCTGCTGCTGCTGACCACTTCCCAATGCTCTTCACTGTTTACTCCCACTTCTACACACCAACTCTCAACAGCACTATGAGCCTCTAAGCAGGTCAACAGGTATCTGCAGTAAACAGGATATGAATAGTGCTTCTAATAATCTTGTTCCACCTCTTTACCACTCACTCCCTATTGCTCCCCTGCTATATGTCCCTGCTGCCTATCCCTCCCTTTGCATATACTGTACACAGATTTACAACATGTGAATTATTTGAAAAATGTCCCTTGAAGATCCTGTGGAGCAGGTGAACAGGATGTAACACAGTAAATGATGACAGAAAAAGACCTGCAAGGTCCATCCTGTCCAGCCCTATTAAGCACAAAAGGCATGTGCTTAGGGCACCAAGGGAAGGGAAGCACCACAGATTTTTCTTCCTAGCTATCATACCCTTAACTCTTTCACTGCCATCTGCCACACCCAATATCCAACATGAATTTCTGTGTTTTTTTTAATCATTATAAATGCATATGATGTTTTGTTTCATACAATAACTCTCAGCACTTACCAAGTCTTAATGTCCTGTCAGTTAAGCAATGGAAGGGCTAAGGGGCACACTTGTTGGGCAGTGCTTAGGGCATCAGTTAGCCTTAAACTAGCCCTGATCCAGTTCCAACAGGGCGGCCAGAGCCACACCCACCTCTATGTACAGATTTTTGTTATTCATGCTTAAACACTGCTAGCAATTTGCCATCATGCCAATCACATATATGCAGTTAAATATGATTGAGTATTGCTAACATATTTAACTTGATATTTAAGGTGTCTTCCCCTCCCCCTTGAGTTGTACAGCACCCTCACTCACAGATTATGATAATAAAGTGATATATAATACTAGAGAGGCTGAATCTTCCTCTGTCTTTTGCCATTTGCTGGACGCAGGCTACAGAACTCTGTTGTCTAACATAAGACCTCAACAGCCATGCTGCGTTTCCCTCCTCTTTCTATTTAGGCATCCACTATGCTTATCTCACCATTTTTGAATCCACCACCTCTCCTGGAAGGGCATTTCAGGCATCCAGTACACTCTCTATGAAAAAGTATTTCTTGACATTACACCTAAGTCTACTGCCCTGCAACCTCAGTTCATGTCCTCTAATTCTACCACCCCTATGTCGCTAAAAGAGGTTTGGAAGCTTTCAAGTACTTGAATGTCTGTATCATATCTCCTCTCTCTCTCTCCTTTCTTCTAGCGTATACATATTCAGGTCTTGTAGTCTCTTCTCATAAGTCTTTTGGCACAAATTTGTACTATTTCTGTTGTCTTCCTCTGGACCAGATCAAGTCTTTTTATGTCTTGAAGAGATACGGCCTCCAAAAATGGACACAATACTCCAAGTGGAGCCTTGCCAAGGACTTGTACAGTGGCATCAACAGCTTCTTTTTTCTGCTAGTTATGCCTCTCTCTAGGTACAGTAGCATTCAACTGGCAACGGCCACTGTCTTGGCACATTGTTTCACCACCTTGACATCCTCAGACACTATAACCCCAAGGTCTCTCTGCTAATCCACACGTGTCAAACTCTCTCCCCCTAGAACATAATGCTCTTTGGGATTTCTGCACCCCAAGTGCATCACTTTGCATTTCTTCGCATTAAATTTTAACTGCCAAACATTAGAACATCCTTCTAATTTTTGGAGATCCCTTCTCATGTTGTCTACTCTCTCCAGGGTGTCTACTCTGTTGCAAATCTTGGTGTCACCCTCAGTTAATTTTATCTTCGATCTGACAAGCTTCAAAAATGCAGGGAAAAGAATAATATGGTGTATCTGTCATGAATCAAAAATCAATATTCCTAATACACAGTGACTGCAGTAGTGCAATAAATCACAGAGAGCTTTTAGGATGGCATCTATATATTTTTTTTATTTATGTTTTAAATGTTTTATCTTATCAGTGTATTGGTATATTGCTTTATTATATGGTAGACTTAGGTTCATAGACTTATTTTTATTAGTTTGCATATATTTGAAATATTTCATTTTTTAAGGTAATGGAATGTCTGCTTGTATTCTTCCTATTTGGCTTGTTTTTACTATTAATGCTATTTCTTTAGGTTTTTTAAAAATATGATGTACTCTATTTGGTTTCCAAAAGGGTAATTTTTTGTTTTTTAAACCATGGTATGAATGCCTGTATTATTCCTGTTTGGTTTTAATATTATTCGTTATTTATTTCTTATATTTATAGAATGCACTTTATTTTGACCCACTTGCTTTTGTATGAAGAAGAATCTTTGGTAAAGTATTGATGATGATGATTTTTTGACCGATTTTTTTTTTAATATTGCTTTATACCTATACATGTTTTATCTGTAATTTATTGTTGGCATATTTATATATTTTAATTATATTTGTATTTTTAAATGGATTTACAGACACCTGACAAAGGCATGTGCAGAAACTTGGCAAAGTCGGGTCAATGATCAATAAATTGATTCGTGGAAAGACTAGAGTCTGCTCTTTCTCTGAACTACCTCTGCTTTGTGTTGGTGTTTGTCATCCGCAAAAAGGCAAACTTATCCTTCTAACCCTTCAGCAATGTTGCTCACATATATGCTGAATAGAATGGGCCCCAATACTGATCCATGAGGCCTTCCGCTATTTACTTTTCTATCCTCTGAGTAAATTTCATTTACCACTACTCTCTGCCATCTATCAGTAAACCAATTTCCAATCCGGTTCACCACTGTGTGTCCTAACTTTAGCTCGAAGAGTTTATTCATGACTTATGAGGAACTGTATCAAAGGCCTTGCTGAAATTCAAGTAGATTACATCTAGTGTGTGTACACTATCCAATTCTTTGGTCACACAGTCAAAGAAATCTGGATTTCTTTGACTGTGTATCTGGATTTTCAAAAGGCGTTTGACAAGGTACCTCATGAAAGGCTACAGGGGAAATTGGAGGGTCATGGGATAGGAGGAAAAGTCCTATTGTGGATTAAAAGCTGGTTGAAGGATAGAAAACAGAGAGTGGGGTTAAATGGACAGTATTCACAATGGAGAAGGGTAGTTAGTGGGGTTTCCTCAGGGGTCTGTGCTAGGACCGCTGCTTTTTAATATATTTATAAATGATTTAGAGATGGTAGTAACTAGCAAGGTAATTAAATTTGCTGATGACACAACGTTATTCAAAGTCGTTAACTCGCAACAGGATTGTGAAAAATTACAGAAGGACCTTACGAGACTGGGCGGCTAAATGGCAGATGACGTTTAATGTGAGCAAGTGCAAGGTGATGCATGTGGGAAAAAAGAACCCGAATTATAGCTACGTCATGCAAGGTTCCACATTAGGAGATATGGACCAAGAAAGGGATCTGGGTGTCATCTTCGATACTACACTGAAACCTTCTGCTCAGTGTGCTGCTGCGGCTAGGAAAGCGAATAGAATGTTGGGTATTATTAGGAAAGGTATGGAAAACAGGTGTGAGGATGTTATAATGCCGTTGTATCGCTCCATGGTGCGACCGCACCTTGAGTATTGTGTTCAATTCTGGTCGCCGCATCTCAAGAAAGATATAGTAGAATTGGAAAAGTTGCAGAGAAGGGCGACTAAAATGATAGCGGGGATGGGACGACTTCCCTATGAAGAAAGATTAAGGAGGCTAGGGCTATTCAGCTTGGAGAAGAGATGGCTGAGGAGAGACATTATAGAGGTATATAAAATAATGAGTGGAGTGGAACAGGTGGATATGAAGCATCTGTTCACACTTTCTGAAAATACTAGGACTAGGGGGCATGCGATGAAACTACAGTGTAGTAAATTTAAAACAAATCGGAGAAAAATTTCTTCACCCAACGCATAATTAAACTCTGGAATTCGTTACCAGAGAACGTGGTGAAGGCGGTTAGCTTGGCAGAGTTTAAAAAGGGGTTAGACGGTTTCCTAAAGGACAAGTCCATAAACCGCTACTAAATGGACTTGGGGAAAAATCCACAATTCCGGGAATAACATGTATAGAATGTTTGTACGTTTGGGAAGCTTGCCAGGTGCCCTTGGCCTGGATTGGCCGCTGTCGTGGACAGGATTCTGGGCTCGATGGACCCTTAGTCTTTTCCCAGTGTGGCATTACTTATGTACTTATGTGGTGAAGGCGGTTAGCTTAGCAGAGTTTAAAATGGGGTTAGACGGTTTCCTAAAGAACAAAGTCCATAAGCTGCTACTAAATGGACTTGGGAAAAATCCATAATTCCAGGAATAACATGTATAAAATGTTTTTATGTTTGGGAAGCTCGCCAGGTGCCCTTGGCCTGGATTGGCCGCTGTCGTGGACAGGATGCTGGGCTCGATGGACCCTTGGTCTTTTCCCAGTGTGGCATTACTTATGTACTTATGAAATCAGATTTGTTTGACACACTTTTCCTGGTAAAAATATGTTGCCTCAGATCCTGTAACACATTGGATTACAGGAAATTCACTATCTTTTCCTTGAGCAGCACCTCCATTACCTTTCCAATTACTGAAGTAAGGCTTAAGAAAATAAGAATAGCCATACTAGGTCAGACCAATGGTCCATCTAGCCCAGTATCCTGCTTCCAAGAATGGCCAATCCAGGTCACTGGCAAAAACACAAATAGTAGCAACATTCTATGCTACCAATCCCAGGGCAAGCAATGGCTTCCCCCATAGCAGACTATGGACTCTTCCTCTAGGAATTTGTCAAAACTCTTTTTTAAACCCAGATACCTAACCGCTGTTACCACATCCTCCAGCAATGAGTTCCATAGCTTAACTATTCTTTGAGTGAAAAAATATTTCTTCCTATTTGTTTTAAAAGTATTTCCATGTAATTTCATAGTGTCCCCTGGTCTTTGTACTTTTTGGAAAAGTGAAAAATCAATTCACTTTTACCTGTTCTACACCACTCAGGATTTTGTAGACCTCTATATTCCCCTCAGCCATCTCTTTTCCAAGATGAAGAGCCCTAACCTCTTTAGCCTTTCCTCATGAGAGGATTTCCATCCCCTTTATCATTTTCGTCGCTCTTCTTTGAACCTTTTCTAATTCTACTACATCTTGTTTGAGATACAGTGACCATAATTGAACACAATACTCAAGGTAAGGTCGCACCATGGAGCGATACAGAGGTATTATAATATTTTTGGCATTACCATCCCTTTCCTAATAATTCCTAGCAATCTGTTTTCTTTTTTGGCCGCCGCCACACACTGGGCAGATTTCAGCGTATTGTATATAATGACATCTAGATCTTTTTCTTGGGTGTCGACTTCTAAGGTGGACCCTAGCAGCTGGTAACTGTGATTTAAATTATTCTTCCCAATCATTTTGCATTTGTTCACATTAAATTTCATCTGCCATTTGGCTGCCCAGTTTTCAAAGTTCCTGCAATATTTCACAGTCTGCATGTGTTTTGACAACTTTGAATAGTTTTGTGTCATCTGCAAATTTAAACAACTCACTTGTCGTTCTGATTTCCACATCATTTATAAATATGTTAAATAGACTGGTCCCAGTACAGATCCCTGCGGCACTCCACTATTCACCCTCCTCCATTGAGAAAAATGGTCATTTAACCCTACCCTCTTTTTTTCTGCGTATGAATTGTTTTTCAACAATTTGAATATTGCGAGGTGTTTGCTCCTTCTTTGTAGCTAACTCTTTGTTGAAAAAAAACCTTTTAAAATCCAGTTGTTTATTGGATATTTCTCTGGCTTACTTGACAGCTAATCCCCCAGAGTGCATTATTGAATGGCTAGTAACCTTTGAAAATGATTTTCTACAGATGGGGTCTTTTCCATCCTTAGTGGGTGGTATAATCATGACACCAGTTCTTAAGCGTGCTAAGCTGGGTGTTAGGCAACCTGCTAATTATTGACCTGTAGCTAATATTCTATTGCTTGCTAAGTTCTTAGAGGCCTATATGGCATTGTTATTGTCTGATTCACTAATTCTAATTGTTTACATCACCTACAGTTTGGGTTTAGGCCCTTCCATTCAACTGTAGCAGTACTTCCCTCGCCCTTAATTGTCTTGTCTATTATTTTAGATTGTAAGCTCTTTTGAGCAGGGACTGTCTCTCTGTGTCAGGTGTTCAGCGCTGCGTGCGTATGGTAGCGCTATACAAATGCTAATAATAATAATAAAGTGAAAGCACTGTTTGCTCAGGAAAAGTCATCTATACTACTAACAGTTTGATCTCACAGCTGCATTTGACAAAGTAGATCACACAACATCTTATTATAAAGACCGAGTTCTCTGGGTATTTAAGGTTTTGAATTGGATGCAAGAACTTCTGACTCAGATTTTACAAGGTAAAACTGTCTAATGCTTTTTCATCAGATTGGAGATCACCTTGTGGCATTCCTCAGGGCTCCCCACTCTCACCATTCTTGTTCAATGTTTCTATGTATTCATTTTGTCATAGTTTTTCCACCATTGGGTCTATGTTTTTTTTTCATATGCAGACAACAGGTTTGTATTAATACCGATTAACGATGACATTTCATTCATTTTCTCATGTGTTTCATCTTGTATAAGTAGAATTGAAGACCAATATACTATACATGGGTTCATATTAAATAGGAACAAAACCAAACTCCTATGGTTTAGCAGACAAGAGAATGCCATTCCTAAGGAAGTAATTTTACCGGATTTTTCTGTTTTAGTGCAGTCTGTTTTATCATCTTTAGATTATTGTAATGGTATATACTGTCTTCTATCCATTCATTTAATTTTAAAATTACAACTTTTGCAGAATACTGCTGCTAAGATGATATTTAAAAAGAAACAATTTGATCATGCCACTCCTTGTTTGATTATGCTTCACTGGCTTCCTATTGATGCAAGTATTTCTTTTAAATTGGCCTGTTGGGTTTATAAAATATTTAATGGTCCTGAGTATTTGATCACACTTTTCTCTTTTCCTTTGGCCCCCACTCTCTCTAGAGCAGGCAGCCACTGTCTCTTACATTCTGCCTCGCCTCACCCTATGCTTGGAACAACCTTCCTGAGCCCTTACGCCAAGCCCCCTCCCTGCCCGTCTTCAAGTCTTTGCTTAAAGCCCACCTCTTCAATGCTGCGTTCGGCACCTAACCCTTACCGTTCAGTGAATCCAGACTGCCACAATTTGACTGCCCCTATCGGACCGACCGTTCACTTGTCTATTAGATTGTAAGCTCTTTGAGAAGGGACTGTCTCTCTTTGTTAAATTGTACAGCGCTGCGTAACCCTAGTAGCGCTCTAGAAATGTTAAGTAGTAGTAGTTTTCCACCATTTTCTGGCATTAAATACAAAAATCATTACAAAACATCTTTTTCATATCAAGCCGTTCCGATCTGGAACTCTTTACCCATTTCAGTGAGGATATCTCCTACTTACCTTTCCTTTCAGAAGAATTTAAAGACTATTCTGTTTCAGAATCGTACTTGTAATTTTTCTATTTCTTTTACATTTATAGTTGGATTCCACTTTGAATCATATTTTGGATTTCAACAACAAACGTAATATTATATACTTGATCATGGTCTTTCTTTGTTGACCATATCATATCATAACCAACTCCTACTCCACAAAAGGGCACTGTCTCCCATCCCATGACTTTTTAACTTTCTCAGGACTCTCTCATGAGGAATTTTGTCAAAAGCTGTCTGAAAATCTAGATACACCATTTCACTGGCTCACCCCTATTCACATGTGTATTCACGCCTTCAAAGAAATGGAGCAAACTAGTGTGGCAAGATTTCCTTTGGCTAAACCCATACTGACCCTGTTCCATTAAACCATGTGTGTCTATGTGTTTCATATATTTATTCTTTATGTTGAAATATATTTATTGGTATTTAACAAGATTCAAACTTAATACAAAATTCAAAAATACATCATCCATGAACACACTTCCCATCAGGACCCCCCTCCCCCATACCTGCTGTCACAAAACACCTAGCCACCAGCCTGGGGTTACCTTGTGGCCACTTAAAGGGTCTATTCCCAGCACAGCTCAGGTCCGCCTGCACCTGCCACTTGTGCTCTACACTAGCACCCTCCTCCCACCGACTGGGTCCCACCGCCTCTGGGCAAGTCTCCCGCTCTCAAATTATCTCTAGTGATTTCCACGTTACTGGGGCCACACTCCCTGTGGTTCCACTGTTCCCAGAAAGCACTCACAGACCCAACACACAAACCACCAGGAATCTTTATCAGTCCAGACAAAGAGGCAATAAACTGAAAATTGTTTATTGTCTTAAAAATTGAACAGTGTAACATAAAAAGTGCAGTCAGCAAACAATAACAGGTAACTGAAATATGGATCAATTATAAAACTCTAGCTGAACATTTGTTTACTTTCTAAAATGTACCTGGGAAGACCAGGGCATCTAGCTGCTCACAAGTTATAAAATTTAACTGTTTACAGGGCCCTAGCAAAGAGATCCCTCTCTCTTTTCTTCCTGGCTAAGACTGGGGCAAAAGCCAGTACAATCTAAATGAAAAGAACTCCTGGGCCAATCAGAGCCCAGAACAGCAAGTTTCAAAAATAGCTGGTTACATGGGAATTTCCTTTATCTGTGTGCTAACTAAAAGAAGGAACGGTCCATTCCTCTGTAACAGTTTTAAACATAAACATGCACCACCTGCTGGCCAAATTAGAAGTGCACTTCAAGAAATATTCAACACAATTTACAGGCTTAAAAACACGCTGTTCTGTCACACCTCCCTCCTCAAGAGAGACCCCGAACTGCAGTCTCCACAGACCGCTGATCAGGTTTCGATAGTCCAGTGTCAGGGTGGTTCTGGCTCTTCCTTTCTGGAGAGGCTATCAGCAATATTATGTTCACTGCCTTTCCAGTGCTCTATGGTGAAGTTGTACATTTATTTATTATTATTTATTAGGATTTATTTACTGCCATTTTGAAGGAATTCACTCATTTGCAGGGACATGCTCCACTGGAGTTGTTTCCAATTCTCTCCTGAGACTCCCTTAAGGCAGACCAACGGATTGTGATCTGTGATGACAGTAAAGTCTCGCCTATACAGATATGGTTGTAACTTTTGAAGGCCCACACTAAGGGCAGACACTTTTTCAATAGTGGTATAAGCTACCTCTCTGTCAAGGAGCTTGCAACTCAGATACACAATGGGATGCTCCTCCCCTCTGCTATTCACTTGACTGAGTACAGCCCCAACGCCATATGCTAAGGCATCAGTCTTTGCCACAAATCTTTATTGGTAATCAGGTGCAGTCAGTACTGGATCAGGAGCTAATGCTATATTTAATGACTGGAAGGCCACTTCACATTGGCAACCAGGTAACTACTCGGGGTAGTCTCTTTTTAGTCAGGTCAGGTAGAGGCTTGGCTATGGTGCTGTAGTGAGGCACAAATGTCCTGTAATACCACACTGTTGCAAGGAAGACCAACACTTGCTTTTTAGTTTGAGGAGTGGGCCAGTCTTGTATAGCTTCAACCTTAGCTGGTTCAGGCTTCAGCTGTCCACCTCCCACTCTGTGCCCTAAATATTGCACTTCTGCCATCCCCATATGACATTTGCTGGGTTTTATAGTCAGGCGGGCCTCCCTGATTCAGTCCAGTACTCCACTCAAATGGATCCGGTGGTCATCCCAGGTCTGACTGTACACAGCAATATCATCAAGATAAGACATTGCATGCTCCTGGAGTCCAACAGATGATTCACTAAGGACTAAAATGTACCAGGGACATTTTTCACTCCAAAAGACATCACAGTAAACTCATACAGACCAAATGGGGTAATGAATGCTGATCAATCCTGAGCAGCAGCTGTTAGGTGAATCTGCCAGTACCCTCAGCTAAGGTCCATTGTAGTCAGGTACTGGGCCCCAGCTAAGTGGTCTAGTAACTCATTCATCTGGGGCATCAGATAGGTGTCAGATACAGTGCATTCATTAAGTCTCCTGTAATCCACACAGAAGCGGGTTGTGCTATCTTTCTTGGGAAGAAGAACTACAGGAGAAGCCCAGGGATTATGAGACTTCTTTATAACACCTAGGGTTAGCATCTCATCAATCTCCTGCTGCATTTGCCTCTCCACCTCAGCAGATATACCTGACCTGCTTCAGCGGGTCATGGCCACCCATGTTTACATTGTGGTTAGCCAAATGGGTAAGTCCTGGTGGAAAACACATCGGCATACTTTTGCAATACTGCTTCTAAATGCTGTCGCAGGGTGGGGGTTAATTGCTCTCCTACTACAATTTGTTGTATAAATCCCTCTGGTAAGGTCTCTGCTAGGATGTCAGGTAAGGGCTCACTAACCTGACACTCTTCTGGTAGGCTGCACACAGCTAGCACCATAGATATGTGATTCGCATAGGCCTTTAACATATTTACATGAAAGATACCCTGCTTTATGTCTTACATGAAAGATACCCTGCTTTATGTCTTGAGAGTCCATAGATATAACAGGTCCCACCAAATTGGTCTGACGTTTAATCTGATGAACAGAGATTAAAACAAGTACCTGCTGGCCCTCATAAAACTCTCTATTTCGGGCCTTACAATCACTGAAACAGTGATAACCACTCTCATAACCAAATTCAAACAATTAATTGCAACCGGAAACAATGTGCTGCTCCTACAATTCGACATGTCCAGCGCGTTCGACATGGTCAGCCACCAAAAACTCTCGAACATCCTAGACTACTTCGGGATCAGAGGAAATGTACTAAAATGGTTTAAAGGCTTCTTAACAGCAAGAACTTATCAAGTGATTTCAAAATCAAAAACGTCAACACCATGGAAACCCAAATGTGGAGTACCACAAGGATCACCACTCTTCACCAACCCTTTTTAACTTAATGATGACACCCTTAGCCAAATCGCTATCCAACCAAGGACTTAACCCGTACATATATGCAGATGATGTCACGATATACATCCTGTTCAAACACGATCTAATCGAAATCACAAATGAAATCAAACACAGCCTCCAAATAATGAATTCATGGGCAGACGCATTCCAACTAAAGCTAAATGCAGAAAAGACACAATGTCTCATCCTATCCTCACAATATAACACAAACAAACACAACACCATAAACACCCCAGATTACACCCTCCCGGTGTGTGACAGCCTGAAAATTCTGGGAGTCACAATTGACCGAAATCTCACACTCGAAGACCATGTGAAAAATACAGCAAAGAAAATGTTCCACTCAATGTGGAAACTTAAAAGGATCAAACCTTTCTTCCTAAGGGAAATATTCCGCAGCCTGGTACAATCAATGGTGCTAAGCCATCTAAACTACTGTAATGCCATTTATGCCGGATGCAAAGAACAAATCATTAAGAAGCTCCAAACCGCTCAAAACACAGCAGCCAGACTCATATTTGGGAAAGCGAAATACGAAAGCGCCAGACCCCTAAGAGAAAAACTACACTGGCTCCCATTAAAAGAACGAATTGCGTTCAAAGTTTGCACCCTGGTCCACAAAATTATACACGAGGAAGCCCCGACCTATATGTCAGACCTTATAGACCTACCTAACAGGAACGCAAAAAGATCAGCACGCACATTCCTTAATCTCCACTACCCCAGCTGTAAAGAACTAAAATATAAATCTACAAACGCAACCAGCGTCTCCTATATTTGCACGCAACTATGGAACGCACTACCGAAGGCCATAAAAGCAACGCAAGACCTAACTATCTTCCAAAGACTACTGAAAACTGACCTGTTCAAAAAGGCATACCACAACCAACCATCCTAATTACTAAATAATAAAACTGATCATGAACTAGACAAAACCGAACTTTTATCACTTGACTGACCTACCTCACTGATATTAACGAACAAGCACTACCACTCTAATCCTATGACGAAAATGATTTCTCTATAATTGATGACCTAACATATGATACAATCCAATCTATTACTCAGGAACCTACAGACAACAACATAACATATTCTTCTTTACCATGTTTGTATGCACCTTAATGCAATACCACTTTCATCCTTATGTCGATAAGATTTCTCTATAATTGATGTAATCTTCTTTACCATGTATGTATGCACCTTAATGCAATACCATTGTAACTCTGATAACCGGAAATGGCAATCGGCACTACGGCAAATGTAAGCCACATTGAGCCTGCAAATTGGTGGGAAAATGTGGGATACAAATGCTACAAATAAATAAATAAATACCAGGTCTTTTGCTTAATCTGGGCTGCCTGCAAGTTTTCTATGACAAAGCCCACAAGTTCTTCTAATCTCTGCCGCATATTAACTACATATTCTTTCTTGAAAGATGGACATCATCACCGCTCAGTAGCACTTGGAAAATCATCCCATGGTCTAGGAAACTGAAGTGCTGGCATTGGCACCAATCACAGAGCCACACAATCAGCTCCAGGATGCGAGCTTCCATAATACGGTCTTTACCTTCAACAGGAACGATTGATGACACCGCCTGCACACCTAGGTGCTTAACCCTCCGACCCAGAGCCATGAAGTCACGTTTGATATGTTCAGTAGGATACCTAGCAGTATCATTTGTGCCGATATAAATGAGCAGCATAGGATAGTGATCAGTAGGCGTGATGAGTCTAGGCCGTCTTTCTGCTACATCTCAATCTTTGCACCAGGCAGACAGTACACCTCCCTGGACATCATGTCTGATCAGCAGGTGGGCGCTTCAGTACCCCTCAGAACAGAAGCACCAACCACCATTACCTTTCGCTTCTTACTGGCCACCAATCCAGCGGCTTTGGGATTTTTGATCGTTGTTTTCTCCTGTTCTCAAGATGTTTTCAGTTATTCTGCCTCCAAAGCTGCAAAGTGATTCTTCAGTTCAATGGAAGATGGAGTTTGGAGGTTGATTTTACAGGATCTAGTGAACTGTGTCGATCTGTCCTCTTTCACCACAAGATCTGCTCTCCCTTTGCTAGAGATCCCCAATATTTCAACCTGCATCTCTGAGATGAATTTCTGGTTGTCACAGATGAATCATCTTCTTGTGACCTCCTCTCTTAGTTCTTGTACTTCTTTCATGAGGGATTCAATGTGTATATAATTATCACATGAAACAAGAATCTTGTCTGGGCCAAGCAGTCAGTCTGGGCAGAGGTAGAAACTGTAATGAGAGTTGTAATGAGAGCTGATGAAAGAGAAATAGCCTGTAAGGTAGCAACCTGAGTCTTTACATTCACACATCGTTTATCCAAAGTTTGAATATTTGTATCCACATTAGATAATTTTTCTACAACTTCTACAGATAAACTAACACAGGGCCTCTTTTACAAAGCCGTGCTACCGATTCTCAGTGCGGCAAATGAGAGGAAGCCCATTCAATTCCTATGAGCTTCCTCTCATTTGCCATACAAGAATCGCCACGCAAGAAGCCCACTATGAGACACTACAACCGTGAGCAAACTCTCCATCCGACAGTTAAGGTCCCATAAATCCTTCAAAGAAATATCCTGTTTAGCTCCCATTGGTTGTAAATCCTTGCCCACATCGATAGACTAAAATGGTGTACGTAACTTCGAATGGGTAAATAAAATTTTATCAGTACGCATGTTTACAACTGGAGCAGGGTTAACCACTTGGGATGCCCCTTCCACTTAAAATACAGGTGGAAGAGAGGGTGCATTCTTGAGGGCTCAAAGAGGTACCAAGTGGACAACAGTTTGTAATGATAACTTCAGATGGCATCACAGGAGCCACATGCCTGTTCACTGAACCCACCGGTTTAGGTGTGGAAATGTTTGGTTTAACTTTTTGGTTTCCCATTTAAAGAAAAAGCAAATACAAAGAAAACAAAGTAAACTCACAAAGTGTTCCTCATGGTCCTCGGTGCTTCTATGGCCTGAAACCCTGCACTACAGATTAAACACTGTGGACAATCTGCATTCTGATCGAGGTCATGCTTACCTCTCACTCAGAAACTCATACAATCCATGGTCCAGGAGGATCAGTTCTGCAGTCCCATCGGGCCCCTTTCTCACCAACACTGCAAGGACAAATCAGCAATCAGAACACTATCTTACTCTGGCTATCCTAGAACAGAGAAAAAGCAGCTTACCCACCCATGGACCAATGAATGGCATAAGACACCTGAAATGATGAGGGGGTAGGGGAGTAATTTAAATCACTTCCCTCAGGAAACTAACTAACCCATCCCCAGGCCAATATACAGAACACGGACAGATGACCTGACATAAATGAAGGGAAGAGGTTATCGTATTCCCTTTTCCTTACATACAAACATAAGGGGGGGAAATTATCACACCCTTTTCCCTAGGGCACAGCAAACAGACACAAGAAGTAAAAAGAGAATTCATTCTACTTCTTATCCTAGACAGAAGAAATAAAAAGGCAAGCTTTCACTTACCTGTAAATTTCCTTTCCTTTAGCCCTGCCAGACCAGCAGCATTATAGTCCCCCTAGTTGTTCAATATTTATTTGGTCCCAGTAGCTCAGATTTTTGGTTATCAGCTATTTGCTGATGGCATTTAGTTTTATGTGCCCTTGGGAAAGAATCGGATATGTGTGTTGAGGAATGTGCATGACTGTTTGTAGAGCATAAAAGAATGGGTGGGAGTAAAGACAAAGTCCTCAGGTACAGAAGGCTTTGGTTGAGAGTGAATGCCATGTTATTTACTGGCAGGTTGTGGAACTAAGGGTGTTGAACTAGGCTCAGAGTGGATCTGGATGGGGTTTTGTCTACGCAAACACAAATTACAGCAGCTGTGAGATCATGTTTTTACCATCTACCTCAGCTGCATTGGGTAAGGATGAATTTTACATAGAAAGATTTTATGCAGGTTATTTATGTAGTTATTAATATGACTGGATTATTGTAACCTCCTTTATTTGGGGTTATTGGTGAAAGATTTATGTTGATTTCAGTAAGTTCATTAACATTAACAACACTTATATTCCGCCATATACTTCTCAGTTCAATGCGGATTACATCTGCTAAGAAGCTGGACGTATCCAGGAAGTACAAAACTAATCAATGTAATAAAATAATGATATATAGTTAACTATAATCATTACAATTCAGGACAAACTTCCTGAATAAGTAAGTTTTTATTTGCTTACAAAACTGACTGTAATTTGTCACAGAAAGCAGTAGAGTTTGAACATGCTTGATACAAAAAAGAATAATAATTTAGTTCTTTAAAAAATTCTTTAATGATGGAAAAGTAATTAAGGTCAATGTCCAGAAAACGGCCTTGAGAGTTCTGATTGGGGTGAAAATGTGTGAGCACATTTCCCCTGTGCTGAGAAGTTTGTATTGATCACCTGTTGACTAAAGGCTTTTACACTGACTTTTAAAACTTTGGCAGGGTTTGGTCTTCTTACTTATTGGAAAAGCTCTGTTGATATGCTCCAGAACGGACTTTATGCTCACAAGGCGGTAATTTATTGGAGGTTCGGAGTTTGGGGGACTGCATGCCTGGCTGTGGTTTGGCTGCAGTCAAAGGAAATTCACCTAGGTGGAAAAATGCTGGATTCCCACAAATGATGCACAAGGAAGGAAGAACAGTGGGAAGTCGACCATGGACTCAAGAGACAAGGACAAAAGTTTGATACTTCTCAGAACGTCTTTATTGGTTGGAGACTTGACATAGTACTGTGTTTCAGCCACAGGCCTACTTCAGGAGTCTTCTGAACCTTATTCGATATACAGGAATTCTGATGTTCACTGTGCTGGAGTGATAATAGAAATGCCTGGTCTTTAAAAAGACCTGGGTGAATCTATAAGTGATACCACTGGAAGTCGACGTGGTGCCTTAGGGTAGCATGAACGCACTTTTACTGTGTCGAGTCTCCAACCAATAAAGACTTTCTGAGAAGTATCAGACCGTTGTACATGTCTCTTGAGTCCATGGTTGACTTCCCACTGTTCTTCCTTCCTTGTGGTTTGGCTGCAAACATTTTTAGTTGCTATTCCTGAGCAGTGGAATAGACTCCCACAGAAACTGTATATTACTCAAGACCTTTTCTTTTTTAGGAAGAAACTGAATACATATTTATTTAGCCTTTGCTGGGATAGGTACCAAAACTTAGACTGTGAGCCCTCTAGGGACAGAGAAAGTACCTGCATATAATGTGTACAGCACTACGTACGTCTAGTAGTGCTATAGAAATGATTAGTAGTAGTAGATAGCTGATGTATCCGGGGGAGACCTTTGCATTTCTGGAGTGGGTTTTGGACTGGTGAATGATGGAATTTTAGTATGTTTGTTTTATTATTACTACTACTACAGTCTTAAAACCCACAAAATACCACAAAGTTCACTGAAGGTAACAGAAAAAAGCTGAACATCAGAAATTACAATGTTTAAACCAAATTTTACAATAATTAAAAAAAACCCTCAGCTACCATGAACTAATAAAATTTCTTAAAAAGAAATGTCTTAAAGAGCTTTCCTAAACTGAAAATAAACACAAATTCTTAAAAGAAAAGAAGAAAGAGAATTCCAAAACTGTATAGTCTGATAAGAAAAAGTAGATTGAAAAATCCTCTTTACCTTTACATGGAGAAATGAGGGAAAAACTTTAATAAAAATTGATATCTAGTAGATCTAGACATAAAATCATTTTTATAAAAAGCAAGATGAATGCCTAAATAAGATCCATACAATGCTTGCTAGGTCAAAGCTGATACCTTAAATTGAAATCTTGCTTCTAATGGTAGCCAATGCAAATAACATGACAAAGGAGTAATATGATCATATTTGTCTGCTGCAAAAATAACTCTTGCTGCTGCATTCTGTACTCGTAATTTGGACTTAAGCAACTTTGTGTAACCAATATAGAGTTGCAATAGTCCAGTTTTGAAAGTATCAAAGCCTGAACCAACAATCTAAAAAACAGACAAATAAAAAAAAAAATTCCAAATAGTTTAAAATTTCTTTTGTAACAAAAAAAAAGAATCTCTTAACACCTTATGAACCTGAGTTCCTAAAGACAGTTGGCTATCTACCTCAATTCACTCTGTCACCTCCATCTTAACTATGTATTTTCTCTTTTCCAGAATTGGTGATCACCATTACGGAAAATTTGTAAGCCACATTGAGCCTGCAAATAGGTGGGAAAATGTGGGATATAAATGCTACAAATAAATAAATAAATTTCCAAAATTCTGGAAGGAACATCCAGTTTTATCTGATGATTAACCTGTAACATTATATCACTCAGAGGTAACGCTGGACCTACCCATAAAAACTTTGTTTTCTCTTTATTAAGCTTCAATTTATATGCAGAATAGGCTAAATACCCAAACAGATAAAGACATTTGCAGAAGAGACAAAATTATTCAGAGCTATTAAAACAGCTGAGGATGGTGAGACTAGGAACCTGGGCATCTAAATGGCAGATGTTCTTTTTCTTTAAATACTTAAAATATATACTTTAACAATAAACAATTTAAAATAGCAAATAGAGTACACAGTGGTAATAATTCAAATCTATGTAAACAATGATGTAAATTGAGTAAAATTACTCAAATATCTCCATGTCACCAATGAGAACAAGATTCAAGAAAAGAGATCATAGCAGGTAATAACATAACAAAGGAAAAGTAAGGAGCCCCTGACACATTCCCAGTCAGTCACATGAGATTTCTTTTTATTCTTAAATCAGGAAAACCCACAATTTCTGTCCCAAGTAAAAGGCAGAATGATTATATCAGTACAATTTAAATATTCTCTCACTATTCTGCTCAATGTACCTGTATTGGACTCCTCCTCCATAAATATTTCCAGGAATGCAGATAAATCCAAATTGTTAATAGGGTTATATGATTTTTCAAGTTGAGCACAGCGAGGGCGACAAATGATTGAACAGCAGACTATGTCTATTATATGGTAGCTTAATTGTAACATCTGAGACTCGAAATGAGTCATGTTTCGGCCAAAAGAGGCTTTCCTCAGGAGTCTTCTGTTGAATGTATGGAATTCTTAGCTAGCCTCTATAAAATAAACTTGATGTCTTATACAGTGGGGGAAATAAGTATTTGATCCCTTGCTGATTTTGTAAGTTTGCCCACTGACAAAGACATGAGCAGCCCATAATTGAAGGGTAGGTTATTGGTAACAGTGAGAGATAGCACATCACAATTAAATCCGGGAAAATCACATTGTGGAAAGTATATGAATTTATTTGCATTCTGCAGAGGGAAATAAGTATTTGATCCCCCACCAACCAGTAAGAGATCTGGCCCCTACAGACCAGGTAGATGCTCCAAATCAACTCGTTACCTGCATGACAGACAGCTGTCGGCAATGGTCACCTGTATGAAAGACACCTGTCCACAGACTCAGTGAATCAGTCAGACTCTAACCTCTACAAAATGGCCAAGAGCAAGGAGCTGTCTAAGGATGTCAGGGACAAGATCATACACCTGCACAAGGCTGGAATGGGCTACAAACCATCAGTAAGACGCTGGGCGAGAAGGAGACAACTGTTGGTGCCATAGTAAGAAAATGGAAGAAGTACAAAATGACTGTCAATCGACAAAGATCTGGGGCTCCACGCAAATCTCACCTCGTGGGGTATCCTTGATCATGAGGAAGGTTAGAAATCAGCCTACAACTACAAGGGGGGAACTTGTCAATGATCTCAGGCAGCTGGGACCACTGTCACCACGAAAACCATGGTAACACATTACGACATAACGGATTGCAATCCTGCAGTGCCCGCAAGGTCCCCCTGCTCCGGAAGGCACATGTGACGGCCCGTCTGAAGTTTGCCAGTGAACACCTGGATGATGCCGAGAGTGATTGGGAGAAGGTGCTGTGGTCAGATGAGACAAAAATTGAGCTCTTTGGCATGAACTCAACTCGCCGTGTTTGGAGGAAGAGAAATGCTGCCTATGACCCAAAGAACACCGTCCCCACTGTCAAGCATGGAGGTGGAAATGTTATGTTTTGGGGGTGTTTCTCTGCTAAGGGCACAGGACTACTTCACCGCATCAATGGGAGAATGGATGGGGCCATGTACCGTACAATTCTGAGTGACAACCTCCTTCCCTCCGCCAGGGCCTTAAAAATGGGTCGTGGCTGGGTCTTCCAGCACGACAATGACCCAAAACATACAGCCAAGGCAACAAAGGAGTGGCTCAGGGAAGAAGCACATTAGGGTCATGGAGTGGCCTAGCCAGTCACCAGACCTTAATCCCATTGAAAACTTATGGAGGGAGCTGAAGCGGCGAGTTGCCAAGCGACAGCCCAGAACTCTTAATGATTTAGAGATGATCTGCAAAGAGGAGTGGACCAAAATTCCTCCTGACATGTGTGCAAACCTCATCATCAACTACAGAAGACGTCTGACCGCTGTGCTTGCCAACAAGGGTTTTGCCACCAAGTATTAGGTCTTGTTTGCCAGAGGGATTAAATACTTATTTCCCTCTGCAGAATGCAAATAAATTCATATACTTTCCACAATGTGATTTTCCGGATTTAATTTGTGATGTGCTATCTCTCACTGTTTACCAATAACCTACCCTTCAATTATGGGCTGCTCATGTCTTTGTCAGTGGGCAAACTTACAAAATCAGCAAGGGATCAAATACTTATTTCCCCCACTGTACCTTCACCTTTGTACTCTACCCCAATCAGAAAATGACATTTGGCCATGGTGGAAAAAGGCCTTCAGAGGGATCTTTAATACATCTCCAAGTGCTTTTTCAATATATGCCTAGGAGACTCCAGGGATAATCTAGGTAAATTAACAAACTTCAGGCTTAAATATCTTATTTTCTTCCACCTCCATCCTCCAGTGAGAAATCACTCCGTCTTGTACTACCATACCAGCCAATATCTGCTGCTGATCTGACTGCTGTTCCACCTTCACCATCCTTTGAATCAATAGGCCCATCTTCTCCTCTCACTGGGCGAAGTTCAAATCTAATCTAGTTGCAAGAGCATCAAGATCTACAGAACACTTAGAAACCAGAGTTTCAAACCAAACCAAGGATGACCAGATGGCATTCAAAGTAGCTTTACAAACTGAGCAGAAACTACTTCTGCCATCCCAAAGGACTATAACAGGGCTTCAGTCACTCATCCCCAGTCAACTACTACCACCTTCACTTCTCATACAGGTTCCATCCACCAACACCTCTCTGCTGCTCTATTTTCTGGATGGTGTTCTCAGTTGACAAGGTCAAACTACTCCAGAATCCTCCCTGAGCAATGACCCACTAATCCACACTCCAGGGGTCTGAATTGCACCCTGTGTTGTCCTTTGCCTGGAGAATGGTAGAGAGGGAGTACTCTGTATGTCTGGACTCAATGAAACCTGCAGTAGCTGTTGACCCAATGCCTCCTTAGCAATCAGCTCTAACTGAAGATGCCAAAATAGGAGATTCGACAAAAGATTTAATAAGTGGATGCTTCCCATCAGGGAGTTTCAGAGGCTATGGAGGGGAAAGATTCTCACCTTCCCCTATCGCTTCCGAGCCACTTAGAAGAATTTAAATAGGAAAAAGAAAACAATACAAAAACAATAGCAAGATGGATCCAAGCAAGGCAGCACACGTCCACCATGGCACATGAAATTTAATATGGACAAACGCAAAGGTCTTTAGAGGCTGTTTCAGCCCCAACAACTGTTCGCTCTTACATTTTTCTTTGGTTTCATTGTGTTTACATTTGAGACATATACACTGTTCAAGCAATATTGGTGGACTCTTGATGCGGGCCTTTGGCCCGAAAGACAATTCGTATCAAGTGGAGGAGTAGCCTAGTGGTTAGTGCAGCGGACTTTGATCCTGGGGAACTGGGTTCGAATCCCACTGCAGCTCCTTGTGACTGTGGGCAAGTCACTTAACCCTCCATTGCCCCAGGTACAAAATAAGTACCTATATATATGTAAACCGCTTTGAATGTAGTTGCAAAATACCACAGAAAGGCGGTATATCAAGTCCCATTTCCCTTTCCTTCAGAATAACTGGAAAAACATTGATTTCAATAAACGACTTGTTATATTCATACATCGTCTGGTCCTGCTTTCTTGATTATCTTCACTGTTTGATGCTGCAAGTGCCAAGTGATGTACATAGGGAAAATAACTCCAGGTGTAAAATGCTGGGTTATAAGTTAGGAGACACCACCTAAGAAAAAAATCTTGGATGATTTGCATAAATTTTCAGTCTAGTACACTAAAAAAAAAGGAAATGTTAAGGATAATTTTAAAAAAGGGCTGGAAAAAAAAAACCAAGAATATCATTATGTTTCTGTATCACTCTATGGTTTGATTTTTGATTTTTTAAATTTGCATACCACTTAACACAAACAAGGTTATAAAGCAGTTGACCGCGCCTTGAGTACTGTGTGCAGTTTGATCACCCTATCTCAAAAGGTTATAGTGCAACTAGAAAAGATTCATAGAAGGGGAAGGAACTTTTCAATGAGAGGTTGAGGCCCTTCAGGTTGGAGAAAAAGATGACTGAGAAGGGATATGATAGAAGTTTATAAAATTATGAATAGGGTGAAATTGTTAAATAGGGAATTGCGGCTTAATTGCTCAAACACAAAAATAAACTGTAGAAACTAATTTGTTTATGCTGCACACAATTAAGCTGTGAAACCTGTTGCAGGGGAATGTGGTTAAGGCAAGTAACAGCAGGATTCAAATCAGAACTTGACAAGTTCCTGGAGGAAACATCCATAAAAAATTATTTAAGCCAGGTAGACTTAGAACTATTTTCCATCAATGGAAAAGAGCTACAAAAAATAGATCTTTATTTATTTTATTTTAAAAATGTATGATCTTCCTGGACACATCCTTACTGGAATGCAGGGCATAGTATGAAAAATAACAGTATTGGATCCGCTGGGAAACAGTCATCTTGGCTGCATTTGATTTGGTCGATCATGGATTGTTATTAGGAAAACTGAGCAAGCTTGGATTGGTTGGTCCAGTCTTGAACTGGTTCAGGGAATTTTTATATAATTTATCTTATAGTATGTGGAAAGGAGGTGTGTTATCCAAGAGCTGGCATTTCTATTGTGGGGTTACTCAGGGTTCTCCTATGTCACCCATGCTGTACAATCTCTTTATGAGTTCTCTGGGAAACATCTCTCTTCTGAACGGTGAGCGTCCGTTCTCTTAAGTGGAAGATATTTTGATGTTAGTACCAGTTTCCACAATGTTGGATGATACTACTGTTAGAGTTTCTCATTGCATAGATAAAATTCAAAAGTGGGTAGTGGAGAATATGCTTAAGCTAACCCTTTGGTTTTGTAATTCTTCAATAGATGTCCCTTCCACATTATTTTTGGTTAATGAGAAAACTTTAAAGGTAGACAGAGAATCATGTGTTTTGGAAGTAATCTTGGACTCTTCGCTTAGTTATGAATCGCACAGTAATCATCTTTGGAAATGAACTTTTTACCATATTCTACTCAGGGATTTATATCCCGCTAATATCAATAAAGAGTCTAAGCAGGTTACATAAGTTCAAAACATATACTGGAAAGTTAGGAAGGCTTACAAAACCATTCATTCAGATGTTTACTAGAAAGATCAGTTTTAAGTCCCTTACAAAACTGTAGATAACTAGAAATCACATGAACTTGTGTAGGTATAAACTTCCACAATTTACTGGCCTATAAAGAAAAAGAACCCTCATGAACTCTCTTATAATGAATTTTTCTAACACATGGAAACCCCAATAACAGAGAAGAATAGAAACAATAATTTTCTTGAAGCACTGGATAAGCTATCAACTGTAGAAGGCAGTGGGGTAGCCAAGGGTGGGCCTGGGTGGGCCCAGGCCCACCCACTTTGGGCTCAGGCCCACCCAGTAGCAGCACACCTATGATGTGGCTGGCAGGGATCCCCCAAGCCCCATCAGCTGAAAACTTCCGACAGCTGTCCCTCCTGCGTACCTTGTAAACAGCAGCGAAAAGCAACTGATACATACTGCTCGCACAGGCCCCACAGCCTTCTCTCTGATGTATTCCCACCTATGTGGAAACAGGAAGTTGCATCAGGGAAGGCTGTGGGGCCAACATGAGCAATGTGTATTAGTTACTTCTCACTGCCGGTGAAAATCTATTTAAAAGGTATGCAGGGGAGGCGGGATGTTTGAGAGACCATATGACATGCAGGTGAGAGAGAGAGAGAGAGAGAGAGAGAGACCAAATCACTTGTGGGACAGGGCAGAGTTCTTCTGCCCATCATCTTGGGGCCAGGCCCAACCAAAATTGGGTGTCTGGCTACGCCCCTGGTAGAAGGAGAGAAGAACAATTCCCCTGTAATATACTAACTACAATACAGGCAGTCTCAAAAACTATCCAAGCAGAAACTGGTAACTTATGTGGCAGTTACAAATGATTAGATCTTATGAACCTCATTTTGCATTACTAGTCCAGATGCTGGTGTTCTCCAACCTGGATTACTGCAATTCTCTTTATGTTGGATCAAGTGCTAAATTGTTCAATAAACTGCAAATAATACAAAATACGGCAGTGTGATTGGTTTTTCGTTTGAAAAAATATGATAGAATTTCTCAGTATATAATGAGGCTTCATTGGATTCCCATAAAAGCGTGCATTGTTTTTAAAGTTGTATGTGTTGTTAGCCGTCTTAAGCTGTAAATTTAAAGTATGGTCATAGTATACCATGGTACACAAACAACAGGTCTTGGCTCTACTGTAGCGTATCACCACTCTGTTAGGTAAAATGGATTTTCTATGTACCCTTAAGCGGTGTTTCATATTAATAATGCTTTGAAAGTAAAAGTTGCTAACACTTGATGGAATGTTGAGGGATGGAGGGTGGGAGGGAGAAAATATAAATGCTTGATGATGCAGTAGGAGAGACTTACTGTTGTGTATAACATGAAACCAATGTTAATGATAATATGAGAAATGTCAGTTTTGTGTACTCTGCTGATCGTCAATAAAAATTTTTGAATTATAAAGTTGTATGTGTGATTTTTTAATGTTTTTGTATTTGATTCTATTTGCGTTCATTTTTTACTTCATCCTGTTTATGAGATCATTTTCTGTTGAAATTCCCTGCTTTTAATGGCATATTTATGAAATGCCAGTTTGATGCAATGTTTCCTACCGTGCAGTTGCTATTTGGAATGAACTTCCCCTGTAAATCTGATTGGAAGTAAACTATATTCAACTTTGCAAGAATCTATACACTTTGGTAAGTTTTATTGTTTTGTTTTTTTTATTGATGTGTCTGTATAAGTCCTAACTTTTGTGTGAGTTTCTTATGATATAAACTGCCTCGAACCTCAAGCTGGAATTACTGCAGTGTGTAAATTTGAGCTGAGATTAGATTAGATCATAACATGATCAAGTCTGAGCTAATATCTGGAATGAAAACACAAATGAAATCTACTGTAGAAGCACTTAATTTTTGACTATGATAAAATGAGGAAAATGGTTAAAAAAAAAAAACTAAAAGGATCAGCTGCAAAGGTTAGGACTTTAAATCAGGTAGGGACATATTTCACAGATTGGTACAATCATTGGTGTTAAGTCACCTGGACTAATGCAATGCACTCTACGCTGGCTGTAAAGAACAAATCATCAAAAAACTTCAGACAGCCCAAAACACTGCAGCCAAACTTATTTGGTAAAACAAAATATGAAGTGCCACACCCCCAGGAGAAAAACTGCACTGGCTCCCATTTAGGGAACGTATTACATTCAAGGTCTGTACCCTGATTCATAAAATTATCTATGGAGATGCCTCAGTCTACATGTCAGACCTTATTGACTTACCACCCAGGAACACCAAAAGATCTTCATGCACATTCCTAAATCTTCACTTCCCCAGTTGCAAAGGCCTAAAATATAAATTAACACATGCATCTAGTTTTTCCTACATAGGAACGCAGCTTTGGAATGCATGTGAACTTTATGTTACAAAATGGACTCTTCCCAGGGAGAAAGGCAACATTTTACTCACCCCATACCCAAGGATGCAAAGAAAAATGTCAAGAAACTAACGAACAATAGACAGTAGCATCTATTCCCTTAATCACCAAAATAACAGAATGGCATGGTGACAAACAACTTACAGAGTACCTAAACCAAGTTCTCAATACTACACGATTCCCAGTCAGGATTTCGCTCTAATCATAGTACGGAAACCGTACTAGTCACGCTATAAACAAACTCAAAACAACTGATAGCAAACGGCAACAACATACTACTGTTACAATTCGACATGTCACGCGCATTTGACATGGTTGCCCATGGAATTTATTACACATCCTTGAATACTTCGGAATCGGAGGCAACGTTCTCAATTGGTTTAAAGGGTTCTTAACCACCCGCTCATATCAAGTGACTTCAAATTCAACTACATCAGCTACTTGGACACCTGAATATGGAGTTCCACAGGGATCTCTCCTCTCACGACCATATTCAACCTGATGATGACACCCTTGGCTAAATTACTATCGAATCAGAATCTAAACCCATATATATACGATTGATGATGTAACGATCTTTTCTCCATTCAAACATGATCTAAGAGAATCTCCTATGAAATCAACCAAAGCCTACATATTATGAATTTCTGGGCAAGAGGCATTTCAATTGAAACTAATGCAGAAAAAACCCAATGCTAGTACTCACCTCGCAATACAACAAGAAGGAATTTTACCACCATCAACCACACTAAACTAAGTCTACCAGTTTCGAACACCCTAAAAATTCTCGAAGTCACCATTGACCGACACCTAACACTTGAGAATCATGCGAAAAATATAACTAAAAAGATGTTTCACTCAATGTGGAAATTAAAAAGAGTCAGACCATTTTTCCCAAGGAATGTCTTCCGCAACCTGGTACAATCATTGGTACTTAGTCATCTGACTATTGTAACTCACTCTATGCCGGCTGCAAAGAGCAAATACTCAAAAAAACTCCAGACAGCCCAGAACACAAAAGCCAGACATATTCGGCAAACCAAAATACGAAAGCGCAAAACCCCTACGCGAAAAACTACACTGGCTCCCACTCAAAGAACGCATCACGTTCAAACTCTGTACCTTGGTCCATAAAATCATCCATGGTGACGCCCCAGCCTACATGTCAGACCTAACAGAACTACCACCCAGAAACGCGGAAAAAATCCTCTCGCACATTCCTCAATCTTCATCCTCCATGTGTAAGGCTTGAAATACAAATGAATGCAATGCATCAACTTTCTCCTATACAAGCACACAGTTCTGGAACACGCTGCCACGCAACCTGAAAACGGTCTATGAAATGACCAACTTCCGCAAACTGCTGAAAACTTATCTCTTCAACAGAATATACCACAAAGATCAACACGTGTAACTGTTCATTCTTTAAGATAGCCAGAAATGTTCTTTATGTTCTTTAATGTCTGCTCTAACACTATCATGTATTTCACCATCATGTACCCAAAGCTTTCTGTAAAACCAAATGTATACTCTTCTATTTCCAGTATCCACGATGAATTGTAAACCACATTGAGCCTGCAAAGAGGTGGGATAATGTGGGATACAAATGTAATAAATAAATAAATTACCACTTGATGTGAAAAAAATGAGCGACTTAATCAACTTTTAGAGATCACTGAAGACCTATCTCTTCCCTCTTCCCTTCCCTTTATGTGCACCCTGTCTCCCCTCTTCTCTTTTCCCTTTATGTGCAGCTTGCCTCCCCCTTCCCTTTATGAGCAGCATGTCTCTCCTCATCCCTTCCCTTCCCTTATGTGCAGCCTGCCTCTACTCTTCTCTTCCCTTCCCTTATGTGCAGCCTGCCTCTACTCTTCTCTTCCCTTATGTGCAGCCTGCCTCTACTCTTCCCTTCCCTTATGTGCAGCCTGCCTCTACTCTTCTCTTCCCTTCCCTTATGTGCAGCCTGCCTCTACTCTTCCCTTCCCTTATGTGCAGCCTGTCTCTACTCTTCCCTTCCCTTATATGCAGCCTGTCTCTACTCTTCCCTTCCCTTATGTATAACCTGTCTCTCCTCGTCCCTTCCCTTTAGGCGTAACCTGTCTCTCCTCTTCCCTTTTAGGCGTAACCTGTCTCTCCTCTTCCTTTATGTGCAGCCTGTCTCTCCTCTTCCCTTCCCTTATGTATAACCTGTCTCTCCTCGTCCCTTCCCTTTAGGCGTAACCTGTCTCTCCTCTTCCCTTTATGTGCAGCCTGTCTCTCCTCTTCTCTTCCCTTATGTGCAGCCTGTCTCTCCTCTTCCCTTTATGTGCAGCCTGTCTCTCCTCTTCTCTTCCCTTATGTGCAGCCTGTCTCTCCTCTTCCCTTTATGTGCAGCCTGTCTCTCCTCTTCTCTTCCCTTATGTGCAGCCTGTCTCTCCTCTTCTCTTCCCTTATGTGCAGCCTGTCTCTCCTCTTCCCTTCCCTTATGTGCAGCCTGTCTCTCCTCTTCCCTTCCCTTATGTGCAGCCTGTCTCTCCTCATCCCTTCCCTTTAGGCGTAACCTGTCTCTCCTCTTCCCTTTTAGGCGTAACCTGTCTCTCCTCTTCCCTTTACGTGCAGCCTGTCTCTCCTCTTCCCTTCCCTTTATGTGCAGCCTGTCTCCCCTCTTCTCTTCCCTTTATGTGTAGCCTCCCTCACCTCTTCCCTTCCCTTTGTATTCATGTTCAGCATTTCTCCCTCGTTCTTTCCTTCTCTTTACACTGTTTGTCCTTCTTCTGGATCCAATCTCTTTCCCTTTTTTAAAACTTTTTTTTATAGTGCTTACATTCTTTATTTATAGTCTTTCACATTCTTAACATTCAAAGTCCCATTTAAGCAAAGATCCCTCGGCCGAAGGGCCAAGAATTCCTTTCTCCTTTTTTGTGTCTCTCTCGCCAAATCAGGAAAAATCTGCAATTTAGGACCCCAAAAAACTGAATTACCCAATTGTAGAATAAAAGTCACCAACAATGTGGTACGTTCAGTTATCACTTCAAAGAGCTTTCTAGAAATTCAGTCAGATTTACTTCTGTATAAGGTCTATCACCAGCCCTATTAGATAGTCCTGAGAGATATTGAGCTTTCACAATGGGTGGATCCCCAATATCTCCTGAAAGTATTTTTTAACCATGGCCAATGGTGAAATCAAAGGAGATTTGGAGAAATTAAGAAACCTCAAATTATTCTTTCTAGTTTGATTTTCTACATCAACTTACGAGCCACGACATTCCTCTTCTTAATTGTAGCCAAACAAAAGCTCTGAAGTTGTCGTTTTCCTTCCTCTAATGCACCAATTCTTGCATCCTGTCACCCCAAATCATTATATAGGGTTCCACAAGTCTCTCTCAATTTGTGTACTTCACTCCCAAAGAAGTCTGAAATCTTTTGAAGGGAAAGGTGTAGTTCCTGAATCAGGTCCCACAAGGACTCCATTGTCACAGCAGCAGACGTCTGTAAAACTCCAGGATCCTTAGCCGTCAAACTTCCCACCAAAGGCAAAGGCTGAATTCCAGCTTGCCCCACTGCAGCTGATATTGCAGAAAGGGTAGAAGTCATAGCGGGTCCCCCTCGCACAACTGAAGAAACAGACACCTCTGCTGAGGGTACCGTCACTCCATGCATCCCTGCTTCTAGACTGCTTCCGGGTCGCGGAGACGCTGCCAACAAAAGAGGGCTAAGCAAAGCTCCCTCCACACTGCAATACAACACTGTTCCAGCGGACCTGACCGAAGCGAGCACTGACTCCTCCCACGGTTTGAACGCTGAATCTCTCCAGCGTACTCTAGTTCAACTGCCGACCAACACCAGAGGAAGCAGGGATACCTCGGACCTTGGTTTTCCTCTTGTGCATGTTAAACATGGGCAAGATGCAAGAGTACCTTAAATAAAGCTGGAAGAAACTGCAGCTCAAACACATACGTCTGCATCAATCACCATCTTGGTTCTCACCTCTTTCCCCTTCACCCCTCAGGTAGATCAGATCTTCCTCTATCCTCCGAGGTTTTTCTTTTGCCTAGTCCTGCCCATGTAGCAAAAGGAAGTTCTAATAGAGGGAAGGACTCCAGAGCTGGCCAGAGGAAGGCCTGATCTAATTGCTGCCGTCAACCACTATAAGGTTTGTATACTTGCAGCTGTGGGGAGAGAGACTTGACCTGAGGGATGGGGAGGAGGGAAGATAGGGTTACAATTACGTACTTGCCCAGAAGCGCACTGATCTTGGCTGGGGTTGCACAGGGGTACAAGGGCAATATTTTATGGTGGCAGCTGCTATCCCGTGCCACCTCATAGCGATGCCTATGCCCCCTGAACAGTCCCTAGGTGACATATATACCCCAGAGTTGTCTATTGTGTGGGTGACCCCCCCCACACACACATGTATATTTGCCTTATTTCACTATTGTGTTCAGAAAATTGAATCACCCCCACCCCAGCACATTTCAGATAAACCCCACACCTTGCACTGATAATCATGCCCCAAACCCCCCACTTCCACATAGTCACAGCAATACCCCCTTACACTTACAGACAATACAACCACCTCACACTAATGTACAAGTTACACTCCAGAACATCGCTGCATTCTCATACATACTGACTATTCCCATCATCCAACCCCACACCTAGAGATGGTATCCACGGAAGAGGTGTGTGAAAGCCAAAAGAGCATCATTCAAAAACTGGAAAGCAGATTGTAATGAACAAAAAAGCACAAGCCTGGCAAGTTCAATGTAAAAAAGTATTTAGGCAAGCCGAGAAGACTGAAAGAAGACTGCTGTAGGGAATCCAAAAAACGTTTTTTAAAGGGATATCTAAAGAAAAAAGTTCAGCTGGGACTCAGTTGGACCACTGGACGACTAAGGGATAAAAAGAGAGCTCAGAGAGGATTATGTGTGGAGAGTAAGCTAGTGGTTAGTGCAATGGACTTTGATCCTGGGGAACTAGGTTTGGATTCCCACTGTAGCTCCTTGCGACTCTGGGCAAGTCACTTAACTCTTCATTGCCCCCAGGTACAAAATAAGTACCTGTATATACTATGTAAACCGCTTGAATGTAGTTGCAAAACCACAGAAGGGTGGTATATCAACTCCCATTTGCCTTCCCTACTGTGGAGGATTACTGGGGTTGTACTCACACACACCTTGCGAATGGACATCCCCTTTGGTACGATGATTATGAACAACATCAACTTTTCAGTTATCTTGGCTCCATCGTACCATTCCTGGATGGGGGTCCAGCGTGGATAAATCCTGTGTAAAATATTTGTTCAGCAAATCCTCGAATCAATTTTTCAGCTGTCTGTATAACAAAACAGAAAGATTACTTGAATTCCTCAGTGTTCTTTAGAGAACAAAGGAAGCAAAACAGACACAGGTAATGAGAGATACTACAGAAAACAAGGGTTATAAGCTTCTCAGCATCTGTGTGAGGTGAGAGAGAGAGAGAGACAGAGCCATGTAAAATGGGGTCAATGGAGAGAGATTGCTGCTGCCCAGGAACCCCTCTACCACCAAAGATTTTGAAAGATATGACCTGGGAGGGGTGGAGGGGGAAGTCAGACTGTAGTGGGGGGGGGGGGGGAGGATGCGCTCAGAGTGGAGGTGTTATGACCAGGGTGGACTCTAACAGCGGCTGAAGGAGGCTGCCAATGGCAAGGTTTGGTAGGAAGGGATTAGAAGCTCTCTGTTCTATATTGACTAAAAAAATAGTTCATATATACAAGAGGCTCTGAAAAATAAAGTTCACTTATCTTTCCTTGACTTTCCTAGATGTTCCAACTTAGCTGATTAAACTGTTTTTTTTCACATATTGCTTCCCACAAAAGCCGCAGGGTCAAAGTGAAATCTTCACACAAAGGCAAAACAGCGTCTCTATTCTTAAAGCATCAAGAGTCCAACACTGCAGGGTTTCGTTGAAAAACTTCTTCAGGAACTCTAAATGTCTTCAATCCTCAAATAATGGAGCAAGCAGGAGACCCTCTATCCCCTCTAGGGGTACAAGTTTGATGTGCACAGTTGACATTAACCTTGCAGTTTTAGAGCACTATTGTGGTTTTTGAGAAGGAAGCGCATAGATAAAAAATATTTAAAAAACCACGGAGAGGCTCTATGATTGAGATGCTCAACCACCCTTTGAGATTTACAAACATATGTGTTATTTCTCGTTTTTGGGTGAGTTAATACTCTGAGAGCCCTCCAAAAATACTCAGTAGTAACGCTACAGTATATTTAACATAGACTGGGTCAGATGTGCAGTCAAACTTTTCATTGTACTCCTGTATCCATGCTTTTAGTCTCTGGTTAATTTTTATGGTGTTGATATAAATAATAGTGACATATATAAAACAAATTATATAATTGAATGAATTTTATAAATAATCATATATACAAATTATATAATTAAAACATTATGCATGAACAATAATGACAAATTGTACAATTAAAAAATGAATTTTATGAATAATCATATAAGCAAATTATATAATAAGAGCATTTATGTGTATGGATTGCAAGTTTTAAGTACCAAATTTTATGGTACTGATTAAAAATTTAAAAACATTTTAATGGATGATGTCATTAGAAAGCTAAAAATAAATAGAACCAGTATGTAAGAATTAATGTCTTATCCTAATTGATACCATACTGTACCTAAAATGAATGTGTATACAAAATGAATGTACCTCTTGTATTGGAGCTGGTGAATAAACCAAGAGAAATATGGCTATGTGGCTTCTACAATGGAAAATGGAAAGATCAGTTTTTAATTGAGATATCAATTTTTGAACAAATAAAAGCAAAAGCAAAAAGAATTTTTGTGACCGATCAAACTATAATGAACTGTGGTACAAAAGACACAAAGTGGTGGTAACAGTGGTATAAACAATCTTGAGTGCTGGATAACTGTGAGGAGAATAACGTTA
This sequence comes from Microcaecilia unicolor, assembly GCF_901765095.1. NCBI lineage: Eukaryota > Metazoa > Chordata > Amphibia > Gymnophiona > Siphonopidae > Microcaecilia > Microcaecilia unicolor. The sequence goes on from NC_044031.1 coordinate 627,117,167, forward strand.
TGTGTCCAAATGTTTCGTACTAAAAAGAGGAAATGTTTTCTAAATACCCGAATTTTGGGATAGTGAATAAAACATTGTCAAATTAAGTGCATGTGAGGTGATATGTTCATGACAAAGACGTTCTTAAAATACTTTAAGAAAAATTATGTGTGCAGAAATAAAAGAATAAAAAAATAAAAAATAAATGATGCGATTGTTGAGAAACGGAAATGATATGGTGATTCATGCACATCTATATATACAATTGACAAAGTAGCTTAGCCACCCTGCTGCGTTATAACAAACAAAAAACTACCTACATCGTATAAGAGGCAAGCCGATGGTCTCATACATCACATGACAATAACAGCGGTGTATTAAAAAGTCTACCATGTTTTCCTAAGATTAAAACATATCCTTTTAAAGAATTATACATAGGAAGTATGCCATGTCTGACAAGGATAAAACCTTTTTTCTTTTGAAAAATAATATACTGCTACACTGCCAGCGTCATTTTGAAAAAGAAGGTGCCAAAATAATTAAATGCCAAATATCGCAAACTGAAATCAAGAGCTACAGAAGAGATCTACCGTGCAATCTTATAATTAGGTTGCTCAATATGAAAAAACTTAAAAGGTAAGGGAAAGGGAAATGGGACTTGATATACCGCCTTTCTGAGGTTTTTGCAACTATATTCAAAGCGGTTTACATATATTGTACCAGGGGCAATGGAGGGTTAAGTGACTTGGCCAGTCACAAGGAGCTGCAGTAGGAATCGAACTCAGTTCCCCAGGATCAAAGTCCACTGCACTAACCACTAGGCTACTCCTTCATTCCTAGGAATTACTCACCCTTAAGTTGAAGAAACAAAAAACTCAGCTATAGAACGCCGTAGTGGCTACACTCGTCAATGACTTCAAAATTGTAAACCAAGAGTCTGAAGATGACACCATTTAAAAAGCTGGCAGAGGAAATGATGTAGGAATAATCATGTAAAGTACATGACGTATGTAATCTTTGCTGCTAATAAACACAGTGACAAATTGACGTAATGAATAGTGTATAATGCATGTCATGTAAACCGTCAGTTGAATGCTGTTGAATAAACATATAAATAAATCAGATAAATAAAACACCAGTATGTGATTTCTGAGACTAGAAACAAGCATGAATGATGATATGAGGTGTTTTCTCTTGTCAAATGACGATACTCAATGGTATTGCGTTACATGACATGGTGTGTCATAAAAACTATATATTAAACCCATTTCACAAAGCAGATATAATATAAAAAACAGAAATAATGTGTACGTTTGGTAAATGTGCATAGTATAAATGAAATGTGAGGAGTGTTAGTGCAGATTATTAGCAAGCGGTGAGGCGCAAAATTAAATTACATATGGATGGATATAAAGTATATCCCAGTGAAAGAGTATGTTGTTGCTTCGTGATATTTATAAAATGTATATAAGTGAATACTGTGTTTCAAACAGTGATCAGAAGAAATGTAAAAAGAAAGTTTTTTTAATATGAAAAATAAAATAAAAAAATACAATAGATGAGTGTTTAAAATTAAAGGTGATGAAGAGTGAAGTGAGAAACGAACTATGGTGATATCTTTGAATGATAATGATTTGTGAATTATATGAAACTTATTTATGTTAATGTACCAGTGTATCAAAACTATTCAAAATACAATTAAAAAGTATACACTTACAATTAGTAAATCATGGTGAAATTGAATATGAAAAAATAATAAAATTGAAAAGCATAATACATACTTGAAATAATAACCTGATAAATGTCATGAACAAAAAAATGAAAACTGAATCGCCACTATGGAGTAAAAAAACAAACATAATAGAAAAAAATGTTTGGTCAAAATACCACTAAGAGGCTCATTTTCAAAGCACTTAGCCTCCCAAAGTTCCATAGAAACCTATGGAACTTAGCCTCCCAAAGTGCTTTGAAAATATGCCTCTAAGTGGCTGCATCAGGGGTTCCAATGCTCTATCTGGGGATTCAATCCTGTGTCCAGTCTGCTGTATCACAGTTTTCCGATACAGCAGACTGGACACAGGATTGAAATGGGGACTCCCTGTTGGGTTGACCGGCTGGTGAAGTTATGGACAGCGGGACACTATAGCGATTGGATTGAAGCTAAGTGTTGGGTAGTTGTCTCACTATGACTGCTGATTAGCATTGAACTGACGTAATGTGTATGAATCAGACAAAGCTATTGATTTGAACTATATTCTATGGTCCATAAAAATACATATACTTCTGTCTCCATATCAGTGTATTTGGGGAACGATGTTCAGCACACACCCTGGCACATTAGGAGTGGAGGGTTTTTTGAGCCATATGATGGTGCGCCAGGCTCACGTCTTATAGTCTGAATCTTTGGGCTAGCTGGGTGGCGATACTGAGGCTTTTTTCCTCCACTTGTGGTGCTGGGTCTGTTTTAGCTGTTTGGCTGTGTGGGTGGCAGCGGTAGTATTTATTGATTTTTGCACACAGCGTGTGTGGAGCTGAGCTTAGAGCTTCTATTAAATTTTAACTGCCAGATTCTTGACCATTCTTCTAACGTTTGGAGATCTCTTCTCATAGTTTCTACACCCTCCAGGGTATCCATTCTGTTGGCTATCTTTGTGTCATCCGCAAAAAGGCAAATTTTCCTTTTAACCCTCCAGCAATGTCTCGCACAAATATATTAAATAGAATCAGCCCCAGCAAAGAACCCTGAGGCACTCCACTATGCACCTTCCTTTTCTCAGAGCAGATTCCATTTACCACCACTCTCTGCCGCCTGTCAGTCAACCAATTTCCAATCCAGTTCACCACTTTGGGTCCTAAAGTTCAGCCCTCTCAGCTTATATATGAGTCTTCTGTGAGGGACAGTATCAAAGGCTTCCCTGAAATCCAAGTAGATTACATCTATCACGCGTTCTTCATCCAGTTCTTTGGTCACCTAGTCAAAAAAATCAATCAGATTTGACTGGCAGGATTTTCCTTTGGTAAAGCCATATTGCCTTGGATCCTCCAACCCATTGGATTCTAGAAAGTTAATTATCTTTTCCTTCAGCAGCGACTCCATTATTTTTCCCTCCACTGATGTGAGGCTTACCGGCCTGTAATTTCCCACTTTTTCCCTGTCCTCATTTTTGTGAAGAGGGACCACATCCGCTCATCTCCAATCCCTTGGAACCTCTCCCATCTCTAAAGAACATCCTTTAGAGGTCCCGCCATGATTTCTCTGAGCTCTCTCAGTAGCCTGGGATGTATCCCATCCGGCCCCATGGCTTTGCCCACTTTCAGATTTTCAAGCTGTTTAGAAATGTTTTCTTCCATGAACAGCGCAACATCCACTCCATTCCCAGATATACATGCTAGGTTCAGATCTACATGCTGAACCTAGTGGACCTACCTCCCAGAAACGCCACAAGAACATCCCGCAAATTTCTCAATTTGAACTTCCCCAGCTGTAAAGGACTAAAATACAAGCTGTTGCATGCCACTACCTTCTCCTACACGAGCACGCAGATATGGAATGCTCTACCCACAGACCTGAAATCAATTGTCGAAACAAATAACTTTCGCAAATCTCTGAAGACATACTTCTTCAACAAGGCCTACAACGAGAACCAACAGCTTCACTGATCCACGTTCCCAACCCAACCAGTTATGAAAATCCACTTCTTCTATCACCCGCTTAATCACTTCCTCCTTCTTCCCTACTAATCTCTGCACACTACTAACTGTATCTGATATTCTGGAATGACAATGTCATAACAAAACTATGTAAGCCACATTGAGCCTGCAAATAGGTGGGATAATGTGGGATACAAATGCAATAAATAAATAAATATACCTTTGGCCACCAACCTCGATCCTTCTCCAGGATTTTCTTCAGTGAACACTGAAGAGAACTATTTGTTTAGCACATTTGCTTTATCCACATTATTTTCCACATAGCTATTCTCAGTATCTTTCAGTCTTGCAATTCCATTCCTAATTTTTCTCCTTTTCCCAATATATCTAAAAAAAATGCATCACTTCTCTTTACATCTTTAGCCATTTTTTGTTCGTCCGCACTTTTGCTAGCCGTTATTTCCCTTTTTGCTTCTTTGAGCTTAATCTGGTAATTTTTTCCGCGATCTTCTCGTTGCATTCTTCTGTATTTCTTGAACGAAGCCTCTTTTGCCCTCTTCCATTCTTTGAAGAATGCTCTTTTGGCTCTAATAGCCTCTTTCACTTCACCTTTTAACCATACTGGCTGTTGTTTGCTCTTCTTTCCATCTTTGTAAATATGTGAAATGCATCTGGTCTGGGCTTCCAAGAAGGTATTTTTAAACATCTATGCCTGATTCTATACCTGATTTAAAGTCCTAAACTTTGCAGTTAATCCTTTTGGCTTCATTTTCCCTTTAGATTGTAAGCTCCTTGAGCAGGGACTGTCCTTCTATGTTAAATTGTAACCCTAGTAGCGCTTTAGAAATGTCAAGTAGTAGTAGTAGTATTTTAACCATTTTCCTCATTTATTATTGTCGTCCTTTCAAAAATTAAAATGCTGCTATAGTAGATTTCCTTTATGACTTCACTCCAGATATTAGCTCAAATTTGATCATGTTATGATCACCGTTTCCCACTGGAACCAACACTGTTACCTCTTGTACTATGCATGGTATTCCACTAATGACTAGATCCAAAATAGCTTTCCCCTCTTGTCAGTTCCTGGACCAGTTGCTTCAAGAAGCAGTCATTTATTATATATAGGAATTTTACCTCCCTATTGCTCCCTGATGTAACATTTATCCAGTCAATATTGGGGTAATTGAAATCCCCCATTATTATACTGTTTCCCAAGTTGCCAGCTTTTCTAATTTCTGTAAACATTTCTTCATCTGTCTGTTTTGTCCTGGCGGACGGTAGTACAGCCTTACCAGAATACTCCTTCCTTTCACAAATGGAATTTCTATCCATTAGGACTCCACACTGCTATCTGTTTCATGTAGAATGTTTACTTTGACTCACACTTTAACATATAGCACAAACTCCCTCCAATTTGATCCACTCTATTATTGTGATATAATTTGTACCCTATTAAAACAGTGTCCCATTGATTGTCCTCCCACCACCAGGTCTTTGAGATGCCAATTATATATCTACCTCTTCACTTTGGGCTATATACTCCAACTCTTTCATTTTTTAGGCTTCTAGCATTTTGTATACATAAACTTCAAATTGTTTGGGTTTTTTTTTTTTTACTTGCATCTACAAGCTGCTTAGAAATTGATGGGGATAATATGCATCCTTTACTCTGCTCTCTACTAAGGATGCAGAGTCTTTCTCCACAAATCAAAAAGGGATGAGACAGATATTATCACAGAGAAGACCTGGATCAAACACTCTTCTCTTCCACTCCCCTGCTTAATAAGTTATGCTGAGCCTCAGTCCCAGGAGATTTGTCCTTTCCCGCCATCATATCCTGTCTGAGGCACGCTGACCCTGAAAATCTAGAGATCTCTCCCCTTCTATAGACTCAAAGACTTCCTAAGCCTAACCCCTGGAGATGTCTCCTCTACTGCATGACCACTTCCCCCTTACTCAGATATATTATGCCTAAAACCCTGGAGATCTTTTCTATACTGCATGACCCTTCCCTGGGAGACACACTGAGCCTGAGTCCCAGAAGATCTCGCCTCTACTGCATGGCCACTCCCCCACTCCTCAGACATGCTATACCAGAAACCATGGAGATCTCTCCACTACTACATGACCCTTCTCTGGGATACTCACTGAGCCTCAGTCCCAGGAGATCTCTCCTCTATTGCATAACCATGATCTCTCCACTACTACATGACCCTTCTCTGGGATACTCACTGAGCCTCAGTTCCAGGAGATCTCTCCTCTACTGCATAACCATGATCTCTCTCTACTACATGACCCTTCTCTGGGATACACACTGAGCCTGAGTCCCAGGAGATCTCTTCTCTACTGCATAACCACTCCCTCCCCCCTTCTCAGACATGCTATGCCTGAAACCCCGGGAGACACATCGAGCCTGAGCCCCAGGAGATCTCTCCTATATTGTACAACTCTCCCCTTTGAGACATAATGAGCCTCAGTCCCAGAAGATCTCATCATTCTTATCCTGCTCTACCACTTACACCATTGCTTCAGTAGAGGTTGACCAGGTCTCCATTTATTTTGGGTGCATTCAGAAGATGACACTTACATCTTTGAGACTGAGCCCCTGAGCCAAGATTCCCTCCACATCGGTAATCTTGCATCCATTGCAATAGTCAGCAGTCAGCACTCTCTGGAAATGAAACAGAAAACTTTACTAATAGCAAAGATACCATTCTCCTTTCTCCAGGTGTAACATGCAAAGATAGAGCCTTGGCAACTATGAATACAAGAGGTGCCATGCTGGATCCGACCATGGTCCACTGGAGACTACATTCTGTCTCTAACAATGGCCAATTAGGATCTTCTCAAGTATCCAGCAGTTCCAAACTACAAATCCTTTCCTTTTTCTGATACTTAAATCTACCTAATAATTATTGATAGGCTTGTCTTCCAGAATCTTGTCTACACCTTTTAAATCTTTGTTATAATATTGGCCTTGACCATATTTTTAGGCATTGAATTCCACAGCTTAACTAAAAATACGCCTTCTTAAATTTGTTTCAAATTTGCTACCAGTTAACTTGGAGTGCTCCTCATCTCGTGATTTTGAAAGGTACATCATCTCTCCTCAGTCTACGTTTCTAGCTGAAGAGCCCTAGTCTGTTTAAAGTTTGGGTTTTTTTCCCTATAAGAGAACCATCCCATTCCCTTGGTTGCCCTATGCATCTTTTTGAAGTCTGCTTTATCATTTTCAGATGTGGCAACCAGAACTGCATATAATACTCAAAGTACACTGCACACAGTGTTAGTTATAACCCTAAAAGGCATCACTTTGAAAGATTAGATGAGGGATGGGGAAAATAAGAAACTAGATAAAGGGTTGCACACAGGAATATGTGTGCGCCAGGGGAGACTGGATGGGCCACTTGGTCTTCTTTATCTGCCATCATTTATTATGCTAATCTGGAAAGTGCAGTTGCTTCTTGGATAAATACTGAAGTATTATGACTGTCTCTGTTTTACTCTCCATTCCTTTCATTATCACTTCTCACACTCTGTTTGCATTTTGGACTGCTGCTGGACACAGAGCAGAGGATTTCATTTTATTTCTCAAGTGACACCAAGATCCTTCTTTTCCTGAGTAGTGACACCCAATATGGAACCCAGAATTGGTTAAGTATCGTTAAATAATATAGCAATTTCAAAGGGATGTGGTCTGGGTGGAACCATTTCACAAAGGGGGTACAGATGTATGGGGAAAATGTCCAGTTCACCTTTAATGCTAGCTCAAGGGCACATACAAAAGTGCTCGTTTTGGCCAGGGTTTGGTACACAGGAGCCATTCTCCTTAATTCCATGTAGTTTTTGTGCACCTCTGAAATGAATCAACATTGCGGCCTCACTACGTCATTGGTGGCACTTATACATGAAGGTTTATAATATGAGGCAGCTACATATGGAAGCATCAGTATTTACTCTTGGAAGTTGTGGAATCACCAATTCTATGTCTAAGCATTGACATCTCCAGATCAATACCATTTATTTTTCATCGTGAATATTTATAAAATGGCTGTTCCTCTGCGTACATGGCAACAAAAAATTTGCACTCCTGCAGGTATTCTAGAAAACACACTGTCATCAGATCCTTTCCTAAAGTACCACCAGATCTGAGCATGTCCCAACTTGGATGCATCAATCCCGATCTCTACTTCTACGTGAAATGAGACTTTACATCAACTAGATTACCTTTATTCACTCGCTTATTCCAATATTTACAGAATTCTCATAGATTTGTAAGGCAAGACTTTCCTTTCCTAAATCCATATTGGTTCCTCCCCATTAAATGAAGTCTATCCACAAGACTTAACAATGGCTTCCACCATGTTACCTAACATTCATATCAGGTACGCTGGTTTTACTTGCATTGCTAAAGCTCTAAAACATCTTATGACAGAATGCTTGATGCCCATCATTAATGCCTCTCTCTAAAAAAGATTGTTTAATTTAACCTGGCATTTTAAACTATTTAGCCAGGAAACTTCTGGTTCAAGGTGGTTTACAACAACAAAATAATAAATACAATCATACAAATTTACAACAGAATCATCTCCTAAAATACAAAACTAATTAAATACAGCACGATTGATAGCAATAGTAACAAATGCTAAAGAATATTGCTGGTGATGTCATGTCCCCTATCTCAACACAAGCGGCATCCTCGGGCCGCGCAGGGTCCCGTCAACACGCACACTTGACTGGCACAGCCCTGAGCCATGTGTGTGTAGTTCTTCTCTGGCTGCAGGCTCCTTGATTGCTTTGCTTCCATGCACCTGGCTCTGCTCTCTCTCTTCTCTCTCTGCCTGGCTTACAGGCTCCTTGATTGCTTTGCTGCCACCCACCTGGGTCTGCTCTTCCTCTGTCTGGCTTCCCTTGCTTCTCTCCTATTGGTCTTCCAGTTCCTCCTTCCCCTGCTCTTGTCCTATGGCTGTGCCCCTTCTCCCTGCTGATGTCAGATGCCAGCACTTTATCAGCTGAGCTCTGCCTAGACTCCTTGCTTCGGCTTCTATTTTGGTAGGTGTTACTTGTTCAGTAGTGTGCTTCTCCTCTACTTTGTTCTTAATTACTGACTCTGCCTGTACCTGGATTACTCTCGTGTCTGTTGCCTGCCTACTGACTCTGCCTGTACCTGGATTACTCTCTTGACCTGCTACCTGCCTACTAACTCTGCCTGTACCTTGATCACTCTCTTGCCTGCTGCCTGTCTGGTCATCACATTCATCACCCCGCTTCCTGCTCCATCTCGTAAGCCCTGCAGGCCGCCCACACCTAGGGGCTCAACCTCTGGGGAATGGCAGTCAATGCAGGTGAAACCCGAGGTTGTTCGGCCACCAAGCAGAACCTGGTCCGAGTACAGGGCTCGGCAACGCTCTACTTGGTACAAGAACTCACAGGTCTGACAGGTGACTGCATAACCGCTGGCTCCTCCCCAACACCGCCCCCTGTACTGCTCCTGACCTGCCCATTCTTTAAATGGACTGTCAGAGCTGATATTGAGCGGCACTGCCCGGTTAAGTGTTGCTAAATATCAGCAATCTGGCGGTCAGGAATGATTTAAGTGGGCCAGAGCCTCTCCTGCCTGCTCAAATCACTTTGAATATTGGCCCAAAGTATTTAAGCAGTTTACAAGAAAATGTCACAAGGCGGTGGCCATAGAAAGAAAGATTCTACGCAGTCTCGAGTGAGGAATAACCAGCAGGAGGTATTAATCCCCTGTTCAAGGGCTAGATGCACTAAACTTAACGAGCCATTAACGAGCAGGTAGTAAACCCTGGCATGCACTAAAGACTTTTTTCCCCAATGATGGTAGCAGCTAACGAAAACGGAATGCAGATGAGCAAATTGTGTAGAAACTCTATTGTAATGAGATGCACTAACCTTTTCCGATTGCCTTAACGCTGGAAAATCTAACGAGAGGTCTGTACCTCTCGTTGAGGCTGCGCGGGATTGAAAAACTGCTACAAAAGTAAAAAAAACAAAAAATTGGGGAAAAATGTCAAGTGCTCGTCAGTGCAATAATAAAAACGTCTATTTTGGCCGTCATTCCCCCACTGCAATAATAAAAACGTCTTTTTTGGCAGTGCTTCACTCAGCTGAGAGACCTGGAAGTCTCTGAACCAATCATAGCGCGGTTAGCTTGGCTACATGCGTTGTAATTGGCTCAGGGACTTCCAGGTCTCTCAGCTGAGTGAAGCACTGCCCAAAAAGATGTTTTTATTATTAAGGCAGCCAAAATGGGCACCCATCTAAAAAAACGCCCATTTTGGCCCCCTTAATAATAAAAACGTCTTTTTCGGCAGTGCTTCACTCAGCTGAGAGACCTGGAAGTCCCTGAGCCAATCACAACGTGTTTAGCCGAGCTAAACGCGCTGTGATTGGCTTAGAGACTTCCAGGTCTCTCAGCTGAGTGAAGCCCTGCCAAAAAAGACGTTTTTATTATTGCAAGGGGGGGGGAAGGCGGCCAAAATGGGTACCCATCCAAAAAAAAACGTCCATTTTGGCCGCCTTCCCCCCTTGCAATAATAAAAACATCTTTTTTGGCAGTGCTTCACTCAGCTGAGAGACCTGGAAGTCTCTGAGCCAATCACAGCGCGTTTAGCTCGGCTACACGCGTTGTGATTGGCTCAGGGACTTCCAGGTCTCAGCTGAGTGAAGCACTGCCGAAAAAGACGTTTTTATTATTGCTGGGGGGAATGACAGCCAAAATGGACAGTTGTTTTGATTGGGGGCCGGCAGGGAGGCCGGGGCTGCAGGAAGCTGTCATTTCAATGCAGGGGGAAGCGGCGGCGATCTCAGATGTCCTTGGCATGCGCAGAGCAGCCAGCATAACGCTTGGCTGCTCTGCACATGCTCGACCGGCCGACTGTTTAACGACGGAATAGAGAAAGCAAGTGAGCTCATTTGCATTCCTATTCCTTGATGCATGCCCGTTCCTTACCGATTCGCTAAGGGAATCAGTAAGGAAAGGGCTTTAACAAGTTTTTAGTGCAATTTGCCCTTAAAATGGTTCACAGGAAGTCAAAATAATGGTCTAAGGTTTGTGCCAAAAGTTGTATGAGAACAGTCTTGAAGAACTGAATATGTATACCCCAGAGGAAAGAAGGGATATAGATTTTTAAAAATGTGAAAGGTAATATATAAACGAATCTTTTCCAGAAACGGGAAAGCAGTGAAACTAGGGGACATGAACAAGTTACAGAGTGGTAGACTTATAACATCAGAAAATTCTGTGGGTGGTGGATGCCTGGAATACCCTCCATGGGATAAAAACAGAGGACCTCTAAATAGAAAGAGGTTGGAATCAAAACAAAACTTAAATGACCTCATGGCTGTTGATGTGTTATAATGGGCAGCAGTGGTGCTTAGACAACAAGTCCAGCAGTAGGGAAATAAGGTCACTGTCATGAAGACTTCTACGGCTTGTGTCCCGAAAACGGCAGAGATGTCAATATTAAGAAGGCATATTTTATACCATATTCTTATCATATGCTATGAGTGCGGGTGCTGTATATCTCAATGGGGGAGGGAAAGACTTCTTTAAAGTTGAATTTACTGAACCAAAATTTAGTTTGTAATATTGTTGGATTGCTGGTTTAATCTTGTACAGATAGTGAATGTGTTTCTGCTGCAACCGTAATAATAAACAAAACAAAATATGAACCCACCCTACAATAATGTGAGAATAATATAGGACTGAACCAACTAAATATAAATATATAATGTGTAGGGTTTCAGTGACAGCTTGAACAGCCCTTGAGCAGTTAATATGAAGTGTCCCCTCTTTTGTCATAGGGCCATACGTAAATGCCCTTGTTCAAATCATATATCCAAACATTATGTACTGTTCAGTGAAGAATAAACATACATAAAATCTCAAACACAGTCCACATGTTATCCCACATCAGAGAAGCCAAAGTTCACAATAAATTCAAAGAAGGCGACCCTCCCCTGTTTTTTTAGGGATTTTGTTACTATTCTTTGGGCAGCCACAATAGTGACATCACTCTTTCGACTACTGGCATGCTGTTGTGGAATTGTGTTCCAAGACTGTCTTTTATATAACAGCCTATATGCGGTAGGCTTGGTAGAGAACTGTCGTCTGCACTGATCTGTGATACCAGTCTTTAATCATGAAGAAGTTTAACCTGCTCAGAGTGGCAGATCAGCTCTGGCCGACTTGTTGGGCAGACTGGATGGACCATGCAGGTCTTTATCTGCGTCATTTACTATGTTATTATGTAAACCAGGGAATCCTATGGCATTTCATGGTCCTAAAAGTCTTAATTGGAACAGTAAAACAAGCAGTTCAGAGAAAATCAGCAACACAACACAAAACAAACAGAACCAAAAAGGAAGTGCAGTTGACCACAGACGGAACAAAGAGACTGAGCCTTGGATCGGAGGAAGCAAAGTTTATTAAAGGACCTGCTATGGCCCATGTTTCGGCAATATGCAATCGTCAGGGGACATATGGTGGTCTCAAAGATGGATAAAGCTTTCCGTTTAATTCAGCAACAAATCAAAATAGCACAATCGGTTCATCTCATGCTGCCATCACAATAGTGTTGACAGGGACAAATTTGATTCAAAATTACTGTGTGTGTGGGAAGCAACGAAGTCTTTGTAACATGTACATGTTTATGTCTATAAAGAATTTTATATACCGCCACTACTACAATAAGATCGTAGCGGTTCACAATAAAAGCAATAGTAAAATGGAAAGGAACTCCATAGCATGATAACAGGGCAACTAATACAAAAGCAAACATGCACACTAACAAACATGCAAATTCAACAGTCCAACTGAGGAGGCATCCGACAACCAATTCTCAATATTGACAAATAGGAGGCAAAAAAACAAATGCAAGAGTAAAAAAGTGAGTCTTCAGAAGAACTTTAAGGCAACCTATCAATAAACAATGGAAAACATTGATTTTTGTTTCTAAAAGGTCTTTCACTGATTTGAAGTAACAAACATTTCTGGGAAGAGACTGACTTTCAGGCATAAATCGGGAGATGGCCGGCGATCTCTCAAAAGCGGCAAAAATCGATATAATCGAAAGCGGCTATTTTGACACCGTCGCCACGCCAGCGAAAGTTCAAGGGGGCGTGTCAGCGGCGTAGCGAAGGCGGGACATGGGCGGGCATGGGCGTGGCTACCAGATGGCCAGCTTTCGCGGATAATGGGAAAAAAAAAGCGGCGTTAAGCAGTATTTCGCCGAGTTTACTTGGTCCTTTTATTTTCACGACCAAGCCTCAAAAAGGTGCCCCAACTCACCAGATGACCACCGGAGGGAATGAGGGATGACCTCTCCGTACTCCCCCAGTGGTCACCAACCCCCTCCCACACTCAAAAAATAAAAATAAAAACCTTTTTTTTACCAGCCTCTATGCCAGCCTCAAATGTCATACCCAGCTCCCTGACAGCAGTATGCAGGTCCCTGGAGCAGTTTTTAATGGGTGCAGTGCACTTCAGGAAGACAGACCCAAGTCCATCCCCCCCCCCCCCTACCTGTTACACTTGTGATGCTAAGTGTTGAGCCCTCCAAACCCCCCCCAAAACCCACTGTACCCACATGTAGGTGCCCCCTTCACTCATAAGGGCTATGGTAATGGTGTAGAGTTGTGGGGAGTGGGTTTGGGGGGGATTTGGGGGGCTCAGCACCCAAGGTAAGGGATTGTGGGGGGTTTTAAGCATTTTTAGAAGTGCCTCCTAGGGTGCCCAGCTGGTGTCCTGGCATGTCAGGGTGACCAGTGCACTACAAATGCTGGCTCCTCCCATGACCAAATGCCTTGGATTTCGCCGGGTTTGAGATGGCTGGCATTTTTTTCCATTATCACTGAAAAACAAAAACGGCGATCTGAAACCCGGCGAACTCTGGCATTTGGCTGGGCTAAACCGTATTATCGAAAAAAAAAAAAGATGGCCGGCTATCTTTTTCGATAATATGGTTCTGGCCAGCTGTTGTGCCGCCGCCAAAATAGATCGCCAGCGATCTATTTCGCTGGCGACGTTCGATTATGCCTCTCTTTGTAACAACAAAACTAAGGTGAGCAAGTTCAACTGACATAAGGCTTGAGGTCTAAGGCAACCTGGAAGATTTATGTAGAGAACACAGTCTCAGACCCAAAATGGATGCGCAGCAATTTTCATTTTGCCGCACGCACATTTTCAGCAAAAATTTTAAAAAGGCATTTTTTACAGGTGCGCTGAAAAATGATTCTGCATGCGCCCAAAACATGCGTCTACACTACCACAGGCCATTTTCAGCGCGCCTTTGTAAAAGGGCCCCATAATGCCTAATAGAGATCATGTTACCCAAAATCCTTCTGTTATTACTAAACTAGTAAAAAAAGCCCCGTTTCTGATGCAAATGAAACGGGGGCTAGCAATGTTTTCTTCTGTGTGCATGTGGGAGTGTGTGTGTCCCTGCCCTCTGGCCTCTCTCCCCTCCTCCCTCTGAGTCCTTCACTGTTACAGAGCCAGCGATTTGATTTCGTGCTCTGCTGTTTTCCTTCACTGACTGTGTTACAGAGAGGGCGGGGCAGACATTCATAGGGAAACCGGATATCTCGCCCCCTTCACACTTCCGGCTGGAGGCTTCATAGAACGTTGGTGTTGCCTTTTATATAGAGAGATGTATACTTTCTCATGTATTTCCACTATTCATGATGTATTGTAAGCCACATTGAGCCTGCAAAGAGGTGGAAAAATGTGGGATACAAATGCAACAAATAAATAAAAAAAAAATAAAAAAAATAAATGTAATTATAAAGATAGACACAGACCATCCTCACAAATCAGTCATTTAAACTTCTGAAAATAAAGATCTTTTACAATTTGTTTTCAATCTGCTGGTCACTAGTTTTAAGAAGTGTACTCTTGTTTTTTGTGCTATTTGTAGGGTTAAATAACTGATCCCCAACACAGAAGAATTTCTCTGCTTTGGCTACTTTGGATCGTCAACTGATTGTCACATCCTCCATACATAATTTTATAAACTTCCATCATGTCTCCTGTTATCTTTTCTCCACGCCGAAAAGCCCTCACCTGCTTAGCCTTTCTTTATAAGGGAGGTGTTTTATCCTGCTAAAACTTTTGTTGCCCTTCCCTAAACCTGTTTTGCTATGTAGTTCTTGAGATGGAGTGACCAGAACTGCAAAAACATTGGAAGTGCAGGCTATAAATTTTCATTAATAATAACACTCAACAAGTGGAAGCATCAGGGACCTATACAGAGGCATAATAATGTTCTCAGATTTGTTCTTCATCCCATTTTAAATAATCCCTGACATTTTATTTACTTTTTCAGCAGCCATGGAACACTGGGCTGAAATAGATCAACGCATTGTCCACAATGACTCCAAAATCTTTTTCTTTTTTTTTTTTTTTGGGGGGGGGGGGGGGGGGGGGTTCCTAACTCAGTCAGAAACCAGCATTTTGTACTTGTAATTGAGATGATTTTTCCTAATGGGCCCCAATTTTCATCATTATTACATGACATTTATATCCCACACATACCTCCAGAGTTTAGTGTGGCTTACAAATAAGATAGCTGGGCGAAACCAAGAACATTATAAAAGAAATATAACAAGTAAAATAAAAAAAACATTATAAAACCCGGTCCCAAGTTAATTACCCAGATATTTTCTAAGCAGAAAAGTCTTCTATTAATAAAGGAAGGGCGTCTGATGTCACAGATTGTGCAGAGCAAACTCCCACGCCCAGTACCGAAGGAAAGAAAAAAGAGCAGATGACACACACAAACACAGGCCAAAGAACTGCTCCAGACCATTCACGCTGTTCAGTCAAGATGACACAGACACAGGGAAGCCTCTTAGATGGTAGCTAGGTTTCCCCTGGCTGCTCTGTTAATAAAGGAAGAACGTCTAATGTCACAGACTGGGTGGAGCAAGCTCCCACACCCAGTAATGACAGAAAGAAAGAAGAACATATGACAATCACAAACAACCAAAGAACTTGTCCAGAGCTCTTAGATGAACATAACATATAAGAGTAGATATACTGGGTCAAACCAATGGTCCATGAAGCCCAGTATCCTGTTTCCAACAGTGGCCAAGCCAGGTCTCAATACCTGGCAGAAACCCAAATCGTGGCAATACTCTATGCTACCAATCCCAAGGGAAGCAGTTGCTTCCTGATGTCTGTCTCAATAGCAAACTATGAACTTTTCCTCCAGGAATCTGTCCAAACCTTTTTTAAACCCAGACACACTAACCGCTGTTACTACATCCTTGATCAAAGAGTTCCAGAGATTAACTATTCATTGATTGAAAAAATATTTCCTCCTGGTTTAAAAGAATTTCCATGTAACTTCCTTGAGTGTCCACTAGTCTTTGTACTTTTGAAACAAGTTAAAAATCAATTTACTTCTCCTACATCACTCAAGATTTTGTAGACCTTAATCATATCTCCCCTCATCCGTCTCTTTTCAAGCTGAACAGCCCTAACCTCTTTAGCCTTTCCGCATATGAGAAGAGTTCCATCCCCTTTATCATTTTAGTCGCTTTGAACCTTTTCTAATTGCTCTATATCTTTTTTGAGATACAGCAACCAGAACTAAATGAAGAACTCAAGGTGAGGATGCACCTTGAAGCGATACAGAGGCATATACAGAGTATATTTGGTCTTATTCACCATCCCTTTCCTAATAATGCCTAGCATTCTGTTTGTTTGTTTTTTGGCCACTGCTGCAACACATTGAGCAGAAGATTTCAGTGTATTATCTACAAAGACACCTAGATCTTTTTCCTGGTTGCTGACCCCTAAGGTGGACCCTAGCATCAGGTAACTATGATTCAGATTATTCTTTCCAATGTGCTTCACCTTGCATTTGTTCACATAAAATTTCATCTGTCATTTGGATGCCCAGTTTTCCAATTTCCTAAGATCTTCCTGCAATATTTCCCAGTCCGTACGTGTTTTAACAACCTTGAATAGTTTTGTGTCATCTGCAAATTTTCATCTACAAATTTAATCACTTCACTCGTCGTTCCTATTTCCATATCATTTATAAATATGTTAAATAGCACCGGTCCCAGTACTGATCCCTGCGGCACACCACTGTTCATCCTCCTCTACTGAGAAAAATGACTATTTAACCCCACCTTCAGTTTTCTCTCCAATAACCAATTCCTAATCCACACCAGAATATTGCCTCCTATCCCATGACTCTAATTTTCTCAGGAGTCTCTCATGAGGAACTTTATCAAAAGCTTTCTGAAAATCTAGATACACTACATCAACTGGCTCACTTTTATCCACGCTTATTCATACCTTCAAAGAAATAAAACAAATTGGTGAGGCAAGATTCCTCTTGGCTGAACCCATGCTGACTCTGTCCCATTAAACCAGGCTTGTCTATATGTTCTGTAATTTTATTCTTTATAATAGTTTCCACTATTTTGCCTGGCTCTTGACGTCAGGCTTACCAGTCTGTAATTTCCCAGATCACTCCTGGAACCCTTTTTAAAAATCAGCGTCATAGTGGCCACCCTCCAATCTTCAGGTACTACGGATGATTTTAACGACAGGTTACTTATTACTAACAGCAGATCAGCAATTTCATGCTAAAGTTCTTTGAGTACCCTTTAATTGGTCGATTTGGCTCCGTACATCTTCCAGATTCACTGAGATTTCTTTCAGTTCCTCCACATCACCATCCATGAAAACCATTTCTAGTACAGGCAGATCTATTATATCTTCTTCCATAAAGACGGAAGGAAAGAATTCATTCAATTTTTCGGCTATGGCCTTATCGCCCCTGAGTGCCCCTTTTGCTCCTTCGTGATCTAACAGTCCCATGGATTCCTTTGCAGGCTTTCTGCTTCTGATGTACCTGAAAAAGTTGTTACTGTTGAGTTTTAGCCTCTGCAGCAATTTTCTCTTTATATTCTCTTTTAGCCTTCTTTATTAATGTTTTGCATCTGACTTGCCAGTGCTTATGTTGCTTCTTATTTACTTCATTTGGGTCCTTTTTCCATTCTTGGAAGGACATTCTTATGGCTGTAATAATCTCTTTCATGTCACCTTTTAACCATTCTGGCTGTTGTTTTCTTTCCAACTTTGCAAATATGTGGAATGCATCTGGCTAGGCTTCCAAGATGGTATTTTTGAATAATATCCATGCCTGATTTAGTGTCCTAACCTTTGCAACCATTCCTTTTAGCTTCTTTTTAATCATTTTCCTCATTTTATTATAGTTGCCTTTTCAAAAATTAAATGCAGCTACCATAGGTTTCCTTTGTGGGTTCATTCCAGATAGTAGCTCAAACTTGATCATGTTATGATCACTGCTTCCCAGGGGAACGACCCAACACCGCCACCTCTCGTACTATGTCCTGCACACCACATCCAAAATTGCTCCTCCTCTTGTCGGTTCCTGGACCAGTTGCTCCAAGAAGCAGTCATTTATTACATCTAGAAATTTTATCTCCCTGGCACTCCCTGATATAACATTTAGCCAGTCAATATTGGGATAATTGAAACCCATTATTATAGTTTTGCCCAATTTGCCAGCTTTCCAAATTTCTGTAAACATTTCTTCATCTGTCTGTTCATTCTGTCCCGATGGACGGTAGTACAGCTCTACAAGAATACTCCTTCCCTTCATAAATGGAATTTCTATCCATGATGATTCTACACTGCTATCTGTTTCAAGTGGAATGTTTATTCTAATTTGACTCAATTCCCTCTTTAACATACAGCACAAACCCCCCTCCAATTCGATCCTTTCTATCATTGCAATACAATTTGTACTCTGTTAACACAGTGTCCCATTGATTGTCCTCTTTCCACCAAGTCTCTGAGATGCCTATTATATCTACTTCATCATTTAGTACTATATACTCTAATTCTCCCATCTTATTATTTAGGCTTCCAGCATTTGTATACAGGCACTTCAAATTGTGTTTTTTTCCTTGAATCTACAAGCTGCTTAAAAGTTGATGGGGATAAAATGCATTCTTTATCCTGCTCTCTCATTAAGCACACCAGCTTACTTTCAGCATTGTTGAAACCTCTCTACTAGGATTCTTCAAGAATACTCCACACTGAACCATGAGCTCCTGGGCAACTGTCGGCTCCCCCTTCCCCAAGTTGCTCTATCTCCTTTCTAAAAGTTAGCACCAGCATCCTGGTTAAGGTGGAACCCATCTTTTCGGAACAGTCTCCCCCTTTCCCAGAATGTTGCCCATTTCCTAACAAATCTAAATCCCTCATCCCTGCACCATTGTCTCAACCAGGCTTTGAGACTTCGAAGTTCTGCCTTTTGGGTCCTGCGTGTAGAACGGGGAGCATTTCTGAAAATGCTACCCGGAAGGATCTGGACTTCAGCTTTATACCCAAGAGCATAAATTTGGCTTCCAGAA
The DNA here is from genome assembly GCF_901765095.1 of Microcaecilia unicolor. Classification (NCBI taxonomy): domain Eukaryota; kingdom Metazoa; phylum Chordata; class Amphibia; order Gymnophiona; family Siphonopidae; genus Microcaecilia; species Microcaecilia unicolor. The sequence goes on from NC_044031.1 coordinate 627,136,226, forward strand.
CCTTCCTCCCATATTTTCTTATGTCAATGGTACCCATATGTACTAAGACAGCCGGCTTCTCCCCAGTAGTAAGATCCTTTCTAGGTGACATGTGAGGTCTGCCACCTTCACACCAGGTAGGCAAGTGACCAAGCGATCCTCACGTCCACCAGCCACCCAGCTATCTACATGCCTAATGATTGAATCACCAACTACAACAGCTGTCCTAACCCTTTCCGCAAGGGCAGAAGTTCCTGGAGACATATCCTCGGTGTGTGAGGATAGTGCATCCCCTGGTAGGCAGGTCCTGGCTACAGTAGTACTTCCTACTTCACCAGGGTTCTGCTCTCCTTCTAGGAGACCTCCCTCCTCCAAGGCAGCAAAGGGGCTGCCAGACTGGAGGTGGGACATCTCTACAATGTCCCTGTAGGTCTCCTCTATGTACCTCTCCATCTCCCTCAGCTCCACCAAGTCTGCTACTCTAGCCTGCAACGGGCACACACATATAACCTCTCACTAACTGGGAGATAATCATATATGTGACACTCAATGCAAAAGACTGGATTGCAAACCTCTCGCTGATGGACTGCTGCCTCCATCTTAGTATTTTTGAGTTTTTCAATAATTTAAAACTTGCTAAGGTACTAAGGATATTAGTCTAATATAGCTTATGTGGTATACTGTGTGATTTATTTAGTGTTTTCTTCCTTGAAAGTAATGAAATGTAATTAAAACTCTGTAAGAGGACTCTCTCTCTTGCTATCCTAATTAGAATAATTAGAAGAGAGTTGTGCTAGGGGTGGGGGTGGGGTTGAAGACTAAACTAGGCCCTGCTGTGCCTTCTAGAGGCTATCTGTTAATGTTCTAGGTTATGGTCAGAAAGTTCAAGTTTTAAAACTATATGGAAAAGGGTTTTATACTGTGGAAACTAAGCTATGATGCAAAACTAAAGTTAAATCTCTAAACTGGGGTTTCCTGTGACTATCAGCTCTGTATTCCTTATTTGAACTGGCTAAGCTGTGCTGCAAAACAAAAGTTAAAACTTTATATTGGGGATTCCTGCGACAGTTCTGCTCTACACTGATGCTATGGTAAACTCTAAAATAGTCCCTTAACTGCTACTGTACTAGGAGACTTTACTACTACTACTATTTAACATTAAATGCTAAACAAAGAAAACCATAAATTCCTTAAACCGCCTTTGCTAAATAAGTAGAGTAACTTAAAAATAAACTGAGATAACTTATTTAACTCAAAATCTACCTTTCTCAAGTTTAAAAGCAATTTCCCAGAAAATAACTTGCCAATGAAGTTTTGTCCTGCTCTGGAAGACCTCACTTCTGGAGAAAGAAGTGAAAATGTGGCTTCTTATGTGCTTGTGTTGTTCAGATGACACACACTGCAAATAGTGTGATAATAGGGCCCTTTTCAACTGCCCCTTTAATCAGTTCCTGTGACTTGATTGACAGATAACTGAAAACTATCACAAGTATTTTTCAGTTCCTAATAGGAAGACTCTCTGTAAAAGATTCTCTGTAAAGATACCTTTCTTTTAACAAATAATTTTAAAATAGAGACACACAAGAATGACTATCTTGTTTCCTGGTAGCTAGGTTTCCCCTAGTCACTCTGTTAATAATGGAAGAGTCTGCTGTCCTTCCAACTAAAGCCCCATCTCCCTCCAAGATACTTGAACGCGCCGTTCACAGCCGCTGCCTTGATTTTCTCTCTTCTCATGCCATCCTCGATCCACTTCAATCCGGTTTTCGCCCTCTTCACTCGACAGAAACGGCACTCACTAAAGTCTGTAATGACCTGTTCCTTGCCAAATCCAAAGGTCACTACTCCATCCTCATCCTCCTTGACCTATCCGCCGCTTTTGACACTGTCAATCATAATTTACTTCTTGCTGCACTATCCTCATTTGGGTTCCAGGGCTCTGTCCTCTCCTGGTTCTCCTCTTATCTCTCCCACCGTACCTTCAGAGTACATTCCCATGGATCTCCCTCCACCCCCATCCCACTCTCTGTTGGAGTTCCTCAGGGATCTGTCCTTGGACCCCTTCTTTTTTCAATCTACACCTCTTCACTGGGCTCACTGATCTCATCTCATGGTTTCCAATACCATCTTTATGCTGACGACACCCAGCTTTACCTCTCCACACCAGACATCACTGTGGAAACCCAGGCCAAAGTATCAGCCTGCTTATCCGACATTGCTGCCTGGATGTCCAACTGCCACCTGAAACTGAACATGGTCAAGACCGAGCTCATTGTCTTTCCACCCAAACCCACTTCTCCTCTCCCTCCACTCTCTATTTCAGTCGACAACACCCTCATCCTCCCCGTCTCATCTGCCCGCAACCTCGGAGTCATCGTCGACTCCTCCCTCTCCTTCTCTGCCCATATCCAGCAGACAGCCAAGACCTGTCGCTTCTTTCTCTATAACATCAGCAAAATTCGCCCCTTCCTCTCCGAGCACACCACCCAAACTTTCATCCACTCTCTCATCACCTCTCGCCTTGACTACTGCAACCTACTCCTCACTGGCCTCCCAATTAACCATCTATCCCCCCTTCAATCCATTCAGAACTCTGCTGCCCATCTTATCTTCCGCCTAGACCGATATGCTCATATCACCCCTCTCCTCAAGTCACTTCACTGGCTTCCGATCAGGTACTGCATACAGTTCAAGCTTCTCCTACTAACCTACAAATGCACTCAATCTGCAGCCCCTCATTACCTCTCTACCCTCATCTCCCTTTACGCTCCTACCCGTAACCTCCGCTCACAGGACAAATCCCTCCTCTCAGTACCCTTCTCCACCACCGCCAACTCCAGGCTCTGCCCTTTCTACCTCGCTTCACCCTATGCTTGGAATACACTCCCTGAGCCCATACGCCAAGCCTCCTCCCTGCCCATCTTCAAATCCTTGCTCAAAGCCCACCTCTTCAATGTTGCTTTCGGCACCTAATGTTACGTCTCTCACCTGTTCGAAGCTCCTCCTGGCTAAGTCATTCCTCAGCTTCGTTCAAAAGGGACAAGGTTCAGTCTTAGGAGGGTCGGTTTCAGTTTCCTATGTCTGGCAGCCGTCATCCGGGTTGGATCAAGGACAGCAGCCATCTTGGCTAGCTCAGGAGGGGGCAGCCATCTTGGAGTAACAAGGTCAGGAAGGAAGCCCATATTTGAACGAAGGCACCTCTGCTGATGGGGGCAGCCATCTTGAATCAGCTGCACATACTTGAGCCTAATTCCTCCACTACTTAAAGCCCTGCCTTCAGTCCTTCGTTGCTTCGGCCTCATTTGTTCTGAGGAGTTGCTGTCGGAGTGCTGTTCACCGACTTTCTTCTGTTCCTGATTTCCTGTGTACCGGACCTTGGCTAGTCTTCTCGGATTACGCTTGTTTGCTGCCTGCCTTGACCCTGGACTGAATTGACTATTCTTTGCCTGTTGGAGTTCTGGTTCTGGACTGTGTCTGTTTCTTGCTATTCTGGTCAGTGGCCGTGCAACCCCGCCGGTTCCAGAAGTCCTGGTGGCTACCTGCAGCTGGGAGCTCAACTCCCGGTGAACGGTGGTCGCTTCCCAGGTGAAGCTAGGGGTTGTCTGGCTGCCTGACCGAGTGCGGTGTCACGCCATCTCTGCCGTGCTCAGTCGGGGCACAGGGGCTCACTACTACCGGGTCATAACACCTAATCATTGTACCTCTATCCAGGAAATCTAGACTGCCCCCAATTTGATTGACTGCACTTTTTTGTCCTTTAGATTGTAAGCTCCTTTGAGCAGGGACTGTCCTTCTTTGTTAGATTGTACAGTGCTGCGTAACCCTGGTAGCGCTTTAGAAATGTTAAATAGTAGTAGTAGTGATGTCACAGACTGGGTGGAGCAAGCTCCCACGCCCAGTACTGCAGGAAAGAAAGTAGAGCAGATGACACTCACAAACACAGTACAAAGAACATGTCCAGGGCTCTCACGCTAGTCAGGCAAGCTGACACAGTCACACAGAAGCCTCTTAGATGGTAGATAGGTTTCCCTTATCCACTCTGTTAACCAAGGAACAGCATCTGATGTCACATACTGGCCAGACAAAGCTTCCATGCCCAGTACTGCGGGAAAGAAAGTACAGCAGATGACACTCACAAACACAACACAAAGAGCTGGTCCAGAGCTCTCACTCTGTTCAGGCAAGCATTCCATTTGCTACCTACTTTATATGCAAAAGTAGCTGAAAAAAAATCTTCTATAAACCGTCATCTTCAATGGTTCTGGGTAGTGTGAGGCTAAAAGACACCTAGACTCTGGCCATACATTTCTCACTGATAAATGAATAAGACCCGTTATGTAATTTGGAACACCACCATGCACAATTAAAAAAACTAAACAGCATAACTAAAAAGCAATCAGTGCAGTTGAAGGTGTGGTTCTATTAAAATTTGATACCTTAAATATTAAACATGCCGTAGTGTATCCTTACAGCCCATATAAACAATATTACAATAGTCGATATGAGCAAGCAGCAGTGTCTGTACAATCATTCTAAACACCTCAGCCTTAAAATTAGATCTAATACAACATAGTTTCCATAACACTCTAAAAACCTTCGTTGCTAATGCCTTTTTCAGATATATTGGGGAATGGAGAAAATATAGGACTGGAATGTAAAACTATGTTGACTGTGATGAGGATAAAGCAAATGTGCTAAACAAATGCTGCTCTTCAACGTTCACCAAAGAAAATCCTGGAGAAGGACCGTGGTCGGCTGCCGAGGGTATATATGGGTATGGAGTGGCTACTACACCATTCACAGAATAAAGCATTTATAAGCAGCTTGAAAATCTGGTAGTGGAGAAAGCTATGGGGCCAGATGGGATACATCCCAAGATACTGAGGGAACTCAGGTAAGTCCTGGTGGGACCTCTTAAGGATTTATTTAATAGATCTTTAGAGAGGGAGACGTTCCTCAGGACTGGAGGTGAGTGGACGTGGTCCCTCTTCACAAAAGCGGGGACAGGGAAGAAGTGGGAAACTGCAGGTCGGTAAGCCTCATGTCAGTGGTAGGAAAAATAATGGAGTCACTGCTGAAGGAAAGGATAGTTGACTTTGTAGAAACCAATGGGTTACAGGATCCAAGGCAACATGGCTTTAGCAAAGGAAAATCCTGCCAAACAAATCTGATTGATTTCTTTGACTAAGTGACCAAAGAACTGGATAAAGAACATGCGCTAGATGTAATCTACTTGGATTTCAGCAAAGCCTTTGATACAGTCCCTCACAGAAGACTTGTGAATAAACTGAGAGGACTTAACTTAGGACCCAAAGTGGTTAAATGGATTGGAAATGGTCAGACAACAGAGGGTGGTAGTAAATGGAATCTGATCAGAGGAAAGTGAGTAGTGGAGTGCCTCAGAGGTCGGTGCTGAGGCAGATTCTGTTTAATGTATTTGTGAGACACATTGCTGGAGGATTAGAAGGGAAAATTTGCCTTTTTGCGGATGACACGAAGATAGCCAATAGAGTGGATACCTTGGGAGCAACACTGAGAAGGTATCTCCAAACACTTGAAGAATGGTCAAGTGTCTGGCAGTTAAAACTTAATGCGAAGTGCAGTGATGTACTTGGGCTGCAAAAATCCAAAAGATATGTACCAAATAGCAGCAGAAAGATTAGAGCAGCAGAGAGATTGGTAAGCTAGGTTCAGGAGGAAAAGGACCTTCTAAGGATCCCAAGGCAGTGAAACATTGTGACAAGGCGGTGGTCGCAGCCAGGATGCAAGGCTGCATAGAGAGGGGTATAACCAGTAGAAGAAAGGAGGTGTTGATGTCCCTGTACAAGTCATTGGTCAGGTCCCACTTGGACTATAGTGTTCAGTTTTGGAAGCCATATCTTGCTAAAGATGTAAAAAGACTGGAAGCGGTTCAAAGAAAAGTGAATGAAATGATATGTGGTTTGCATAGCAATACGTATGAGGAGAGACTTGATGACCTGAACATGTATACCCTGGAGGAAAGGTATTAATCTGCAAACAAACCTTTTCCAGAAAAGGAAAGGTGATAGAACTAGAGGACATGAATTGAAGTTGAAGGGAGGCAACTCAGGAATAATATCAGGAAGTATTTTTTTTACCACAAGGTGGTGGATACTTGGAATACTCTCCCACAGCAATTGGTGGAGATGAAAACCATAGCAGAATTTTAAAATGCGTGGGATAAACATATAGGAATACTGTTTAGAAGGAATCAAGACAAAGAAGCTTAGCAGAGACTAGGTGGCAACACTGGTAATTGGGAAGTAAAGCCAGTACTGGGCAGACTTCTACGGTTTGTGCCATGATCATGGCTGGATAGATTTGGATGGACTGGAATGGAGCTTTTCAAGGGGTTCGATAACAACTTCAAAAGTTTTAGAACAAGGACTTATTTATTTATTTTATTTGGATTTTGCTCACACCTTTTTCAGTAGTAGCGTAAGGTGAGTGTTTCCCTGTCCCTGGAGGGCTCACAATCTAAGTTTGTACCTGAGGCAATGGAGGGTTAAGTGACTTGCCCAAGATCAGAAAGAGCAGCAGTGGGATCTGAACCAGGCACCTCTGGATGTCAAGACCGGTGCTCTAACCACGAGGCAACTCCTCCACAGTGCCGGGCAGACTTCTATGGTCTATGCCCTGAAAATGGCAAGGACAAATCAAGATCAGGTATATATATACGTGGTAGGTATATATATACGTGGTATCAATTCATACTTTATGTAATGAGTTATCTCCTCAGGCACACTGGATGGACTGTACAGGTCTTTATCTGCCATTATCTACTAGGTTACTATGCGGCTCATTTTCAAAGCACTTAGACTTACAAGGTTCCATAGGTTGCTATGGAATTTTGTAAGTCTAAGTGCTTTGAAAATACACCTCCACGTCACTATGAGGATCTTGGGTCGCAAAAATCCGAGGGAATGGTACAGTATAGGGGGTGAAGTACTTCAGTCTGTGAAGGAAGAGCAGGACTTGGGGGCGATTGTGTCTGATGACCTTAAAGCTTTCAAACAGGTAGAAAAAGCAACGGACAAAGCCAAAAGGATGCTTGGGTGCATAAAGAGAGGCATGACCAGCAGGAAAAAGGAGGTGATAGTGCCATTGTATAAGTCTCTGGTGAGGCCCCATTTGGAGTACTGCATGCAGTTCTGGAGACCGCATCTATGGAAAGATATAAACAGGATGGAGTCAGTCCAGAGGGCGGCTACAAAATTAGTAAGCGGTCTTGAATGTAAAAATTATAGGGACAGGCTTATGAACCTCAACATGTATACGCTGGAAGAGAGGAGGGAGAAAGGAGACATGATAGAAACGTTTAAATATCTCAAGGGCATTTATGTACAGGAAGAGAGCCTTTTCCAAATGAAGGAGAGCTCTGGAATGAGGGGGCATATGACAAAGTCAAGAGGGAATAGGCTTAGGAGTAACCTAAGGTAAAATTATGTATCATACCTGATAATTTTCTTTCCATTAATCATAGCTGATCAATCCATAGACTGGTGGGTTGTGTCCATCTACCAGCAGGTGGAGATAGAGAGCAAACTTTTGCCTCCCTATATGTGGTCATGTGCTGCCGGAAACTCCTCAGTATGTCGATATCAAAGCTCCATCCGCAGGACTCAGCACTTAGAGAATTACACCCACAAAGGGACACTCTGCCCAGCTCACCACCGCCGAAACGGGGGAGGGGAATTAACCCAGCTCATCCCCACACAAGTGGGGGAGGGGAATCCGTCCAGCTCATCCCCGCGGAGCGGGGGAGGGACACCACACCCGCCGATGCGGGGGGATCTGGCTTATCCTGCAACCGCAACCGCGGGAGGAGCTGACTGACCCTAACACCGCCGAAGCGGGAGGGGTACAAAGCTGCCCTACAGCCGCACGAAGCGGGAGGGAGTGCCGGCAGAATTTAAATCTCAATCCAGCCCCGTAAAACGGAGGGGAGAGGAATGCAGCAGCTCACTGTAACACAAACTCGTCTCAACTCTTGAAGAATCCAAGTGAAAAAACTTGAACACGAAGTCTTTCTGAAGTAACTGAAGACTAAACTTGAACCTGAAATGCAACCAGAATAAAAACAGTACAGATATCTGGGAGGGGCTATGGATTGATCAGCTATGATTAATGGAAAGAAAATTATCAGGTATGATACATAATTTTACCTTCCATATCATCAAGCTGATCAATCCATAGACTGGTGGGATGTACCGAAGCAGTACTCACCCAGGGCGGGACATTGAAATCCCTGACCGCAACACTGAAGCTCCAAACCGGGCCTCCGCCCGTGCAGCCACAGTCAAGCGGTAATGCTTGGAGAATGTATGAGCCGAAGCCCAAGTTGCCGCCTTGCATATCTCTTCCAAGGAGACGGACCCGGCCTCTGCCATCGAGGCCGCCTGAGCTCTAGTGGAGTGAGCCTTCAGCTGGATAGGCGGCACCTTCCCTGCGGCCACATAAGCCGCTGCAATGGCTTCCTGACCCATCTTGCCACTGTAGGCTTAGCAGCCTGCAGACCCTTACGAGGACCTGCAACAGGACAAACAGATGATCCGATTTCCGGAACTCATTGGTGACTTCCAAGTATCTGATGATGACCTCGTCTCACATCCAGATATTTAAGAGCAGAGTTACCCTCTGGATAGTCCTCCTACGGAAAGGAAGGGAGACAGAGCTGCTGATTCACATGGAAGCGAGAAACAATCTTGGGCAGGAAGGAAGGCACTGTGCGAATAGGTCACTCCTGCCTCATGTGAACTGCAGAAAGGGCTCTCGACATGAAGTGCCTGGAGCTCGGAAAACTCTTCTGGCTGAAGGATAGTAGCCACCAAAAAGGACTGCTTTCAAACGTCAGTTCTTTCAGAGATGCCCTCGACAAGGGTTCAAAGGCGGGCTTCTGCAATGCTCTTAGCACCAGGTTGAGATTCCGACGCAGGCACCACTGAGTGGCAGAGGGAGGGCGCAGGTGATTAACTCCTTGGAGAAAGCGCACACAATCTGTCTGCGAAGCCAGGGAAGCACCCTTCAGGCGGCCCCTGAAGCAAGCCAAGAGCCGCTACCTGGACTTTAAGGGAACTGAGCGACAGGCCTTTCTCCAGACCTTCTTGCAGGAACGCCAACACTGAAGAAATTGGAGCAGTGAAGGGAGAAAGTGAGCCTGCTTCACACCACGCTGCAAAGATACGCCAAACCCTGGCGTAAGCAGTAGAAGTAGAGCGCTTCCTCGCTCTCAGCATAGTGCGATGACCTTGTCTGAGAAGCCCCTTCTTCTCAGACGCTGCCGCTCAATAGCCAGGCCGTAAGACCAAAGGGGGAGGGATCCTCCATCACCACGGGACCCTGATGTAACAGGCCCTGCTCCACTGGCAGCCGCAGAGGATCGTCGACTGAGAGCCTGATCAAGTCCGCATACCAGGGACGTCTGAGCCAATCCGGACCCACCAGGATTACCCTGCCGGGATGCTTTGCCACCCGGTCTAGCACCCTGCCCAACATGGGCCAGGGCGGGAACACATAGAGAAGCTCCTGTGTCGGCCACTGTTGGAGAAGAGCATCTACTTTCAGGGATCGAGGGTCCCGCCCTCTGCTGAAAAAGCGCGGCACTAGGCAATTGGCCGATGACGCCATCAGATCTAGGCTCGGCTGGCCCCAGCGCTTCGTGATTTCCAAGAACGCCTGAGCAGATAGCTGCCACTCTCCGGGCTCCAAGGTATGGCGACTGAGAAAGTCCGCCTTGACATTCATGACTCCGGCATGTGGGCCGCTGACAGCTGCTCCAGGTTCGCTTCTGCCCACTGGCATAGATTCATAGCCTCCTTGGCTAGAGGGGCGCTCTTGGTACCTCCCTGACGGTTGACATAGGCCACAGCAGTGGCATTGTCCGACAGGACCCGTACCGGCTTCAACACCAGTACCGGGATGAACTCCAAAAGCGCCAACCGAATGGCTCTGAGTTCCAGAGGTTAATAGACCACTTTGCCTCTGCAGGAGACCAGAGCCCTGCCTGTCCTTCCAAGCAGTGGGCTCCCCAGCCCGACAAAGAGGCGTCCGTCAGGACGACAATCCACTCCGGGGTCACCAAGGCATTCCCGCAGACAACCTTGTCTGTCTGCATCAACCAGCTCAGCGCCTTGCGCACTGCTGGGTCCAATGGGAAGGCGCACAGCATAATCCTCCGACATCGGAGTCCGCGCTGCAGCAGAGATTGTTGTAGTGGTCTCATATGAGCCCTGCCCAGGCACTACTTCCATCGTGGCCGTCAAGAGCCCAACAGCTGCACATAGTCCCAAGCCCGAAGAGGAGAGGCTACTAGGAACTGGTCCACCTGAGCCTGAAGCTTGACAATCCGATTGTCTGGCAGGAACACTCTGCCCACTTGGGTGTCGAACTCCCAGATACTCCAGGGACTGAGTCGGGCGCAGCTGGCTTTTCTCCCAGTTGATGATCCATCCCAGGGAGCTCAAAAGAGCAACTACCCGGTCCACAGCTTTGCCGCACTCTGCATAAGAGGGGGCTCGGATCAACCAGTCGTCCAGATAAGGATGGACTTGTACTCCTTCCTTTCGCAGGAAGGCGCGATGACCACCATTACTTGGAAAAGGTCCGCGGAGCAGTAGCCAACCCGAACAGGAGGGCTCTGAACTGGAAGTGTCGGCCCAGGACTGCAAAACGCAGAAAGCGTTGATGAGGAGGCCAGATGGGAATATGCAAGTACGCTTCCTTGATGTCCAAGGATGCCAGGTACTCCCTGCCTTCACTGCCGCTATAACAGAGCGGGAGAGTCTCCATGCGAAAGTGCCGCACTTTCAAGGCCCGATTGACCCCTTTGAGGTCGAGGATAGGCCGGACAGAACCTCCTTTCTTTGGTACCACAAAGTAAATGGAGTAACGCCCCTTGCCAAGCTGACTTTCTGGCACCGAAGACCGCACCCAGGCGGATCAGATTGTCCAAAGTCGGCTGGCACGCCACAGCTGTTGACCGGAGACTTGCAGGGAGAGAGTACAAACCCGTCTCTTAAGGGTCGGCAGAACCTCTAGCTTGTAGCCGTCTTCTGATGACTTCCAGCACCCAAGCGTCTGAAGTTTATTGTGGTCCACTCGCCCAGAAACGAGGACAGCCGTCCTCCAATCTGCACTGGGGGCGTGGACCAAGGCCCCGTCATTGGGTACGAGACCCTGGGGGAGGACCGGAGGGAGCACCTCCGGGACGGCGGTCCTCTGCGAAAGGAATGCTGCTTGGGGGAGAAATTCCTCTTAAAGGAAGAGGGGGCAGAGGAACCCGACCTGCCCGGGCGGTACCGACGGGCTTCCTGAAACCGTCCTCTGGAGGTACCGGGACGAGTACTAGCCTGAGCCCTGACCTCTGGTAACTTCTTGCCCTTAGACGTGCCGAGATCGGTCACGATTTTGTCCAGCTCGACCCCAAAGAGCAGCTTGCCTTTAAAGGCAATCTAGCCAGCGGGATTTAGAGGCGTGGTCAGCAGACCAATGTTTCAGCCAAAGCCACCACCGCGCAGAGATTGTCTGAGCCATGCTTTGGCTGAGGCCCTCAAGACATCATACAGCAAGTCTGCCAAATAGGCTAAGCCCGATTCCAGGGCCGGCCAATCAGCCCTCAAGGAATGATCCGAGGGGGAAGCCCGCTGCACCATCGTCAGGCACGCCCTGGCCACATAGGAGCCACAAACTGAGGCCTGCAAACTTAAAGCAGCCGCCTCAAAGGACGACCTTAAGGCCGCCTCCAATCTTCTGTCTTGGGCGTCCTTTAGGGCCGTGCCACCTTCCACCGCAACGCCGTTTTCTTAGTCACCGCAGTGATTAAAGAATCCACGGTAGGCCACAGATAGGCCTCACGTTCACTTTCAGTCAAAGGATAGAGGCGGGACATAGCCCTAGCCACTTTAAGGCTCGCTTCAGGGACATCCCATTGAGCCGAAATTAAGGTGTGCATGGCATCATGCACGTGGAAGGTTCTAGGCGGGCGCTTCGTCCCCAGCATAATGGCAGAGCCAACAGGGGCTGAGGGAGAGACGTCCTCCGGAGAGGAAATCTTCAAAGTGTCCATGGCCTGTATCAACAGGTTGGCAAATCCTCTGAGCTAAAAGCCGCGCTGCAGAGGGGTCATCCGCTCCATCCGAGCGGGGATCCGTCTCCTCCAAGGAATCCGCAAAGGAACGTTGGGAGAACTCAGATACGCTGCCCTCATCTACATCGAAGGAGACAAAGTCCTCCAAGGCCTGGGAATCAACCCGAGGGCGTTTACCTCTGGGAACCTCAACCTCTTTACCAGACGAGGGAGCAGGGGCAGCGTTTTGCATAAGGAAGGCCTGATGCAGCAGCAAAACAAACTCGGGGGAGAAACCCCCCAGACTGTGCACTTCCGCAGCCTGGTCTACAGCCCTAGACGCACACCTCAACCGGCGCTCGCAAGAGGCGGGGGGAGAGGACATGCTGCGCATCCAAAATGGCGTCCGGCGCGACACTCCGCGAAGGAGCCGCGCGGGAAGAACGGCGCTTAACTTTAGCCGCTTTTGTGCCGTCGCCCAAATTAAGGGCGTTTCATGGCATTGTCTCCAACCTCAAGGGCGGCCCAAGAAGAAGCCGTCCGAGCCGCGTGGCCGGCCAAGATGGCGGAGGCGAGGAGCGGGGGATGGGCGTTTATGGCGGGGAAAACCGCCACGCCGGAGGAAGGACCGGGACATTGATCGGTCACGAAACTGTCACCCAACAAGGGCGAATCAGGCTTTAAGACCCCCGCATCCCCTCTAGAAGCGCTCAAGCGATCCGGGGAGCGACTCTTTGCGCCCTCGCCCTCCGACGCCATATGCCACGAGGAGAAGAATCGGGGAACCCCCTGCCCGCTATAAAAAGGTAAAAATTACCTGCTTGCCGCTCCGAGCTGTAACGACCTGGTGTCCCAGTGAGTAGCTGCAATAAACGTTTAAATAAACGTCGAAATAAACGCCTTTAAGGACGTTCAAAATTTTTTTTTTTTTTTTTTTTTAACGGAGCCAGCGGGAGGGAGGAGAAAAGGAGGGACCTGGCACCACCAGGTTTGCACTTGCTCAAAAGAGCCCTCAACCCCAGGCACTCAACAAAACCTAAGAATTAGGCTTGGAGGCCTAGCCAGAGCTGCTGCTGTGTGTGACCACCACCTGCTGAGATAGAGAACATACTGAGGAGTTTCCGGCAGCACATGACCACATATAGGGAGGCAAAAGTTTGCTCTCTATCTCCACCTGCTGGTAGATGGACACAACCCACCAGTCTATGGATTGATCAGCTTGATGATATGGAAGGAAGTATTACTTCACAGAAAGGGTGGTGGAGGCGTGGAATGGCCTCCCAGTGGAGGTGGTGGAGTCGAGGACTGTTCCAGAATTTTAAAAGGCATGGGATAAGCATGTGGAATCACTTAGGAACAGGTAGAATTGGGGGTTACAGAGGATGGGCAGACTGGATGGGTCATATGGCCTTTATCTGCCGTCATGTTTCTATGTTTCTACTGACGCTTTCTGAAAATCCAGATACATCGTATTACTTGGTTGGCTTATTTTTACTGATGCTTCCTGAAAATCCAGGTACATCGTATTAATTGGCTCATCTTTACTGACGCTTCCTTAAAATCCAGATACATCTTTACTGACACTTTGTTACATTGTATTAAATGGCTATCTTTTCTGACATTGTCTGAAAATCTAGATACATTGTATTAAATGGCTCATCTTTATTGATGCTTCCTGAAAATCCAGATACATCGTATTAATTGGCTCATCTTTGTTAAAGCCCATGCCGACTCTCTCCCATGAAGCCACGTTTATCTATACTGCTAGCAATTTGTTAAAAATAGCTTCTACAGTTTTGCTCTGCAGCAGTGTCAGGTTGATATGTCTATAATTTCTTTCATTTTTAACAATCTGAAAAGGAATTCCATCTAGGTGTCCTTATCGAATACTAGCATATGCCAATTTTGGTGTGTCTAACATTTAGCAGGTAGCAGAAGGTGGTGGAAGAGTGGGTGCCTAAATGACCTAGTATTATATGGGAGCCCCACCAATGCTCTGCCTGTGTACTATGGAAGCAAAGTAGGTATTTTCAGAAAGTTCTTAGGTGCCCTGCTAGTATTACATGGGTACCTACATGCAAAACTGCTATTATTCTAAAAAGTATAAAAGATTAGGCATTCGATATACCATTTTCTACAGTACAAAGTGGTTTACATATATTATGTATAGGTACTTTCTCTGTTCCTAGTGGGTTCACAATCTGCCTGGGGCAATGAAGGATTAAGTGACTTGCCCAGTACCACAAGGAGCTGCAGCTGAAACTGAACCCGATTCCTGAAGTTTATAGAACTGCCTTTTTTGCTGTTGGGGTTCTTTCAGAACTCTTGGGATTAATACCATCCAGTCCTGGTGATTTGTTACTCTTTAATTTATCAATTTGATCTGTTACATCTTCTATATTTACAGCAATTTGCCAAATCGTCACCATCAAAGAAATTTTCTGGTGTGCTCTCTAGCGTTGCCATTAAGAGCCTAGAAGGCAATAGTGAGAAAAACAACCTGTCAGAGGCCCAGCAGCAAGTTGCACTGTGATAAGAGGGTACAACTTATGAAAGGCTGGATAGCAGTGGGACTTACCTTACTTGTTCGTTCCCAGTACACCTTGGGCACTACGATATATTTAAAATGTTTCAGTTCCCTGGCACAGCGCTCTGAATTCCGTCCCTCATTCTCAAAGTCGAGCTCCTGAGCCAATGTTCCTTTTAAATCCTGAAAAGAAGCCCACCAGAAAGAGAGAAATGAGATGTATGAGGGTGACAGCAGCAATCTGCATACCGCTGGAACAAGAAAGGTCTGCTGAGACATTCTCTCATATTCAGATCTTCCAGGACTGATGTAGGGCAGAAAGATCTCTTCTACGTCATGCATAAAAGAGGGGATACAATTCATATCCCACTGAGGCACATCTCACACACAGATCTATTTGAGCTAGACCCCTTCTCTGCCCTTTTACATAAACACCTGTTAACTACAAAATTATTATTCAGTGGTTTTCATCTGTCCCTTTTCCTCTCTTTCTCCCAGGCTTTCATTCCCTCATCACTTCTATTGGACAGAGACACACCATCTCCTCCTCAGCATCCTCCTCACACTCCACATGGCTGTCATTATTTACAAGGCTCCCTTATACCTTGCACCAGACACTCAGAATGGCAGGAGAGGAGTGAGAATGGCAAGAAGTGGCAAAACGGATGGCTGCTGAGTGATTTGGTTATTGGGGCAAAGAGAAAGTGCATGGGTGAAAGCTTTAAAATACATTGCAAGACTAGCACATACATGGAAGACAGCTGAATTGTAGGGTTCATACTAAACTTGTTGGTAGAATGAAGGAATGGAAAGGAGGGGTGGGATGGGGGAGGCGATCAGAGGGTAGACCTGTGGAGACTTGGCAGGGTTCATCTTCCTCCAGGATGAGTTGCTGGAGCAAGAGATACTAAGTCATCGGTTCCAGAGAGATTAAGGGATTGTAAGGTCAAGAGGGTGGGCCCAAGGGAAAAGAGAGTAAGGAACAGCATAGAATGCAATCCAAGAGCTACCAAGGCCCCACTGTGTGGAAGAAGTATGAAACTAGCAGCAGATGGCTGGTGATCTAAGAGTGGTTTATCAGTGTGAAGGGGATGAACTCGATGCTGAGAAGCAGATGCTTCTAAAGTAGCAGTCTGTCAAAAAGACTATACATGCTTGGTGCAAGAAATGTGCTTGCTGAAGAAAGATAAGAAGCGGTTGCACTTTGAGCTTTCCCACAATCTTAGCTTCCAACAGGGGAGAGGAAAGACAAGAGGGAAGTTTCTTTGGTTGCTGCTTAAATGGAGGATTCAATTTAAAAATGTATCACTTGTTTACAGTGTTTTAAATAAGGATTTACCTTTGCTCCTCATTTCATCTTTTCAGTTATATCAGCCATTTTGCCATTTTGCTCTGCAGACAAACTGTTGTTGACTGCGATATCATTCCTTTTGGTGAGACTGAATGCTTATAGTTTGTCTATTTTTTTTTAATTACTGGTGTCATAATTTGGAATTCTTTCCCTCTGGAGTAAATGTCCTTACTTATGTTTTAGGAAATATTTGAAAGCTTATTTGTTTGCAAGAGCTTCTGAGTGAGGCCTTTAAGGAAGAATTTTGACTGTCAGGCTCTAATGGGTATGGGTAGAGTTTTTGTTGGGTGGTTTTGTTTATTGTGTATGAACACTGTTATTTGTTTTGTTTTATGTTACATAATGGATGATACTACGTATGTGAATTTGTGAGCTGCTAGTGAATTTATTGGAACAGATGAGACCAGAAGTGCAGTTTCTTGAACTACAGGTCTCTTTCAGTTTTGATGACATACAATAGAGTGTGTTTTATGTCCCCAACATGAACCAGAAGGGTTTTTATCTTTGTCAAAGAGCTGGAGGGTAAAATTATCACCCTATGAGAAGGGAAGTGGATTTTAGAAAGGAACTTTAATCTTACATGAATGTTTTGCTTATCTGCAACTGCATCCCCTCTTAATTTCAGCTTGCTTTAAGAAGGACTTTGAGAGGGAAATGACATGCTTTGAGCTGTTAATGGAAAGACAGTTCTATAAACTTGGAGTGGAGGAGTAGCCTAATGGTTAGTGCAGTGGGCTGAGAACCTGGGGAACTGGGTTCAATTTCTGCTGCAGCTCCTTGTGATACTGGGCAACTAACTTAATCCTCCACTGCCCCAGGCAGATTGCAAGCTCACTAGGAACAAAGAAAGTACCTAACCCTAGGGATATTAGCTGAAATAGACATTTTACATATGACCCCCCCCCCCCCCCCCCCCCCCCCCCACACACACACACACCTCATCTCTCAAAGTTTTCCTCAGGTCCCTTTCTCAGCTGTGGTTAAACTTGAGTTCCCCCCCCCTCCCACTGCCTCACAGGTTAAAAAAAAAAGTGCCTGACATGGGGTGTTTGGAAGGCTGAAGAGAAGATCGTCAATACCAGTGGATTACAAATTTGGCGGTTTATTATCGCGGCCGGAGAGAAATAACTCTCAGTGTGGATTACAAATACCACAAAGACTGAGTTTGCAGACCTGAGATTTAGAATTATGGCTTAAAAATGGGAGTAAAATTGTTGGTACCGACCCAGTACAAGTTTGAAATTTCCTGCCCAGTAAAAGATCGCTCAAACAGACCCAAGAAATCCCACCAGAACTATGAGTACCTAAGAAAGGGTGGAAGAGAGTGCTGAATCATGGTGGTGGTTCTCACACTTGGGGGAAAAGGGGGAGGAACTCAGTGGGCTCACCCCAGAGGATAAGGAAGAATACCGAGCTCAGATAGCGGTTTTGACGCTGCACCTGGATATTGTCAAGTACAAGCTCAATGCCCTACAGGAAAGTGGTCACAGCTCCATTAGAATGGGGGTCCAGGAGGGCTCGACATGCACTCATTGGGACAGTTCGTCCCCAGTGTGCCTCTGTTACCAAGAATGCGGTAAGGGGTGGTATAAGGAGGAGAGTGCATCTACCCTCGCTGCAGAGATTTCAGAGGCTGAGGAGGAGAGCAAGGAAGACCAGTCTACAAAGGTGGCTGAGGCAACAGCCGTGAGTTTCTTGGGGGAAGATCCTGAGGGGATAGTAGCAGCTGACCCGGAACAGCCTCAGCCAGAGAGTCTGCAGATCAGTTCGGGATCTGGAGGTCCGAACTCACCAGAAATACTGAATAAAAAATGGGGAGGCAATGGCGCTATAGGATCAGGTGCCAGCATTTCCCCCGACGTCATCATTGTGGGTGGCCTGGAAGGCATCCTGGACCAGATGCCTGGGCAAGGTCAGATAAGGAATAGGACTATGGAGAAAAAATCTGCAGTTCCAACGGAGTTCCACCTGAAGTGAGAGTGGTGGCTGATATAGGTGAGTCTCTGGAGGGAACTGGAGAGAGACCCTGGGCCATGCTGGTCACCGAGGAAGGACAGAACACTTCACAGAAAGTATCAAATACTTAAACAGGCCTTCCCAAGCCTACCACCATGCTGGAGCACCTGTGCTTGGCTACTGGGGAAATGGACTGAGATATCCCCGTGACATTGGCAACTGAGAGGGGGGGACAGATGGAGGTGAACTGCCTGCTCAGGAGCCTCCACAGCAGCATAGTCTCAACTGGTTATTGGCTGGAAAATCCACAAATGCGGGAGAAGCCGTGGATTGATTGAGGCTTGGCGAACACCATGTAAGTCACATTGAGCCCGCAAATAGGTGGGAAAATATGGGGTACAAATACATAAGTAACATAGTAACATAGTAGATGACGGCAGAAAAAGACCTGCACGGTCCATCTAGTCTGCCCACGATAAACTCATATGTGTATACCTTACCTTGATTTGTACCTGTCTTTTTCAGGGCACAGACCGTATAAGTCTGTCCAGCAGTATTTCCCGCCTCCCAACCACCAGTCCCACCTCCCATCACCGGCTCCGGCACAGACCCCGTATAAGTCTGCCCTCCCCCATCCTAGCCTCTCAATCACCAACCCCTCTTCCCCCCGCCAAATGCAACAAACAAATAAATAAAAAATCTCTCTCAGCTTTCTGAAAAGATTACTCATACTCACACAAAGCCTTGGTAAACCAAGAAACCAAATGGTTTTTTACAAACAGTAATGGATCTCTAAAAGGTGCTACATTGGTTAAAGAACTTTCTAGCAATGCTAAATAGTAGTAGTAGTAGTAGTAAAGTGAACTATCAATCAATTCCCAGGAAAAGATCTAAAACGTTTTCCAACTGTAGCATAAGCAGCCATAATTCTTTTTATCAATCCAATTTCTCTCTTACTCTTTACTTGCTTAGTAAAAGGAGAATGATAGGAGGACACTCTGAAAGGTTAAAAATAATGCTCTGACACACAGTGGAAAGAGGGATTTGATCAAAACATAGATTAAAATTATCTAATATAAATATGTAATGAAAATAAATATTCAAAGTTAAAAACAATTCTACTAAATCAGACAAATCAGTTAAGAGACCAGGAGGACAGTAAACAAGGCAAACAAATAACTAAAGAATAATAAAAGACCTTCTAACTGGTCCACTATCTGATGACATACTGGTAAACGTTTTAGTGAAAATTGAAAACATAACCATACCTTGAAGCAGAGCAATCCTGCAATTTCCAAATGTAGTATTTAGAACAACATTGCATCTGGGTCAGAAACCCAAACACTCAGTCACATGCCGATATGAGAGTAACAAACCAGCTTGAAAATTAATAAAGGTTTGCCCCTAATGGATCTCACATTAACCAACATGAATGAAAGTCACTTATCATCATCACGGACTTGAACAAATGAGCCCAATGGGGCATAATAAACATCTCTCATACCTTTAAAACCCAACTGAACCCAAAATCTGGATGCATGAACTCGATAATCTGTAAAAGTAGCTCCAGTGTCCAAATATCACCATCGAACCGATCCCTTAAGTCGATGTACTGCACCTGGGAAAAGAAAGCAGGGCAACAGTAAGTTTATGCACCACAACTAGTGGTGCCAATCTATTTAATTTTACTTGCAATTGTTTGGTTGGGGTTTTTTTTTGTTTTTTTTATACAATTAAAATAATTTTCCAACTATGACCATTTTTCAGATGAGACAATCTCATAAACATTATTCATACCTTGGTCTCAACTAGATTGGAGAGGGGTTGGATGGGATTGTGTGTATGTTGTTTGTATATGATTATATGACTCTTTTTAGGACGTTATGGAGACGGGAATTGAAATGTCTAGGTTGGGATGTACACAATTCCCCCTGTAGTTTACAAAGGCTCTGAAGCCTCTTGTAAAATACATGTAAGGATGTGCAGCGCTGCATGTGTATTTACCTGCATGTCCAGTGAGGATCAGCAGTTTTAAAAAGCTACATGGAGGGAACAAGCAGGGTCCTGTTCTTCCCCATTTGTGCGTAAGAACAGCATTTTAAAATTGCTTCTCTCAACAATATTCCTCCTGTGCCACCAGCACCTCTTGCCAAAACTTCACATCAAGAAGGTCCCCCCAACACCTCCCCTGACATCAAGAAGAAACATCACTCCTAACCTAAAAGTGTACATCAAGATCCTTTGACTGACCTCATCTCTTATCTGCACCCTTCTCCTCCACTGCTAACTCCAGACTCCATTCCTTTTATCTTGCTGCACCATATGCCTGGAATAAATTTCCTGAGCTGGTACATCAAGCTCCATCTCTGGCCGTCTTCAAATCTAGGCTAAAAGCCCACCTTTTTGATGCTGCTTTTAACTCCTAACCCTTACTCACTTGTTCAGTACCCATGTCTGTTTTATCATTCCCACCTTAGTAATTCCCTTATTTGTCCTGTTTGTCTGTCCTAATTTGATTGTAAGCTCTATCAAGCAGAGACTGTCTCTTCATGTCCAGTGTACAACGCTGCGTATGTCTAGTAGTGCTATAGAAATGATTAGCAATAGTAGTAGCAGTAGTACCTCCTGATCCCACCTCCAGCTCTTACCAGGGATCCCTGGTGGTCTAGCCTTATTAGGCAGCTTGACTCCTAGTGGTAGTAGCAGAAGATTATCACTAGGGGTCATGGACATCCTGTTGAACAGAGGCCTGAATGGAGCAGGAGTGACCAAGGAACTCTCCTGCTTCTACCAGACCACAAGGGGCTCCTGGTAAGAGCCAGGGATGGAATCGAGGGGGGAGTGAGGGAGACTTGATGTCCAGGGAGGGGAAGGGAGACATATGTTGTTGTAGGGGGTGAGAATGTTAGCCTTTGCATCTGCCACTTATAATTACTCTCAGGGAAGGGGTAAAGTTCTATATCCTAAATTTTTGACCACCAGATGTATTTCCCTTGGAGAAGGGCTGACAAAAGCACATTAGGAATGGAGCAGATATCAAACCGTTCATTAGAAAGTGATTATGAACAACTTAATAAACTAAAAGTGGATATACTATGGGGTCAGATAAGATACATCCTGTCATAATGAGAGAGCTCCAAGAGGTTCTGGCAGGTCCTCTAAAGGATGTATTTAACAGATTCCTGGAAATGAAGGAGGTTTCACTGGACTGGAGAAGGGCTGGTGGGGTTCTTCTTCAAAAAAGTGGTAACAGAGAAGAAGTGGGAAACCACAGGGCAGCAAGCTTTTCCATGGTGGTAGGAAAGTAATGGAAATGCTGCTGAAGGAAAGGATAGTGAAGTTTCTAGAGTCCAATGGGTTGCAAAATCCAAGGCAACATGATTTTACCAAAGAAAGATGATGCTTAATGAATCTGATTGAATTCTTTAACTGAGTGACCTGAAATCTAGATCAAAGGCATGCACTGATATGGACTACTTAGATTTCAGCAAAGCCTTTCATAAACAGTTCCTCTTAGGAGGATCGTGAATAAACTAAGCTGCCTGGGAATGGGTCCCAAGGTGGTGAACTGGATCAGAAATTGATTGACTGACAGATGACAAAGCATATTGGTCAACGAAATTCACTCACAAAATGTACTGGAGTGCCTCTGGGATCAACCCTGGGACTGATTCAGTTCAATGTCTTTGTGGGAGATATTGTCAAAACCTCAGAAGGAAAAGTTTGCTTTTCTGCAGACAACACAAAAATTTGCAACAAAGTGGACACTCCAAACAGAGTAGACAACACAAGAAAGGAACTACAAAAATTAGACAGCTTATTTTCAATTCAAGTAGCACGACTTTGGAATTCCCTTACCTATGGATATAAACAAGTGTTACCACTTCTATTTGGAAATGTTTAAAGACTTCTATGTATGAGTATTAATAATCTTGTGATTATTGGTCTTAAGGAGTCTGGTTTTAAGGAGTTTTTAAGTATAATATATCCAGTATAATAATTGTCGATTTTTAACTTGTAGTTTCCTCTTCATGAGAAGAGTTTTATCTTGAATATGTAAACCACCGAGAAATCCATTATGGATTAATGAGAAGTATATAAGGTATAAATAGCATAGCATAGCAGGTGCTGGACAGCACAGGGACATAGAGGAATGATAGATTGTGGACACAGGAAGAATAAATGTCAAAAGGAAAGGACATTCTAGAAAAGAAAAAAAAGCAGAGAAAAGCAGAAAAGACACACTGGGATGAATGTATTTTCTTCTGAATATATTAATCATAATAAGTCAGCTTTGGGAAACATGCATCTCTGATCTTGCATTTCAGTTTCTATTTCCATTATAGATTTGGATTTACCGAGATAGATTTTCTACAGGTCAGTTTGCTTTTTGCACGGTTCATTTACTGGAGCTTTGAAGGTATTCCTGCACCCCAATCCTCACTACATTGGGGGCCCATTTTAATTTTTCCACCTGGGCCCATTCAGTCCTAGGTACACCACTGAAGCACCTGAAAAAAAGGTGCAAGACTTTAAAAGAGCACACAGAAAGAGCAGGTACCCAGGAAATGCTACACGAGCACATGACAGCAAATGCAACGGAAAACACTCTCAGAGCACATAAGAGCTTACAAGGCAGCAACTGTGGAAAATCAGAGCTAAAGCAAGCAGATTAGAGGGCTGAAAGTTATTCTGCCTCTTGTTGTACTCACCTTCACTGCGACAGGTGTGCCATCCTCCAATGTTGCTTTGTGTACCTGAGCCAGACTCGCAGCAGCTACTGGTTGGTAATCAAACTCCTTAAAAAGCTGGGATGCTGTTTTGTGAAAGTCTTCCAGAAAAAGTTCATCAATCTGCAGAGGAAAGCACTCAGCTTAGAAGAGAGAAGTTAGGTAACTATATAGCCCCTCCACCCTGTGTCCTTCCCCAAAGACTAAGTGCTGCACATCATCCTTTCAGCAGTAGAAAGAGTCAAACTAGCAGCGAGAGTACACTAAACTGATTGCTTAGTCACAAGCAGTAGGGTGACACGTGGAAACAAAAACATCTTCTATCAACTTTTCAGGGGGTTGTGTGTCCATATAACAGCATAGTCACAAACACACTTCTCTATACTGGTCCTTAAATCACCTTGTTGGGGGTAGGGGATGAGAGTTTTAACAGCAGTACTGTTAACACACACTCCTCCTCATATCCTCTCTGGGGATGAAAGGGTATGGAACAACAATGAAAGGGTGTGGAACCACAATGAAATAGTTCAAACTTTTGTTTTGAACGGTCCCACATAATAATCATCCATCCCGAGGTTTTTATAGCTAATATTGTAAGGGATGGGGGAATCTTTCAATGCCAGGATATCTTTTAAGCATCTGTTAATATGTGTCCCAGCTTGGGACCTATCCACTGGAATAGTGGTGGGCCAAGTTACATAGCTTAAACAGCTGAAAAGCACTGACTAGGCCTGATAACCAGCTAATGGCTTTATAGCTGAGAGCCTGCAAGAGCAGGACTGCTTGGTGAGTCTTATTGAAACCTGGTACAACTTTCAAATTGAGTGTAACACTTAAGATGTAGAAATTAATGACAAAATGGTAAAAAGCTTGGTTCTTAAAATGGAGTCTGTCTTTATAAAATGGCTCCCAGTATCACAAGATAGAAAGACATAGATCTCTCTCAGTATTAGGAAAGAGGTTTTAAAAGTGTTGAAATTGGCACTATGAAGAAATCTTTGAGAGGAGGGGCAGGTGGGCACCTGACCTGCGGTTAAGTATGAAGAAAGATTAGAAAAAAAGTCTCTCTCCAATTGACTTGTATGGGGAAGAAATACTATATAAGAAATGCAGAGCTGAGCTAAAATCGGATTCTTTCCCCACCGAAATCTCTGAAGGCGAAGCTCTGGCCGGTTGAACCCAGGATCTGTCTGATGTTTGTACCAAATTGAAGTCCTGATTTGGGTGAGAATAAAAGACTATTTCTTTCACTAAACTGCTTCAGTCCCTGTTTCAATCTATTCTCTCTCCTCCACCTGTTTCACAGAATACTACACACACAAGTAAGATTCTTTCTCACTCACATAGATTTCATGTGGGAACATAAATGGCCAAGATTCACTTAGATCCAGATAGACAGAAAGCTGTGGTCATGGGAATTAGATTTGAACTGCGCCTTCTGTCACCCCCCCTACGCCTCCATGACCGGAGGCGCTCCTTAGAACCCCGAGACATAACACCATGGAATGGGGTGTCACTGGAATTCAGGGAGGGAGTGATTAACAAGATTTTAGAAGAACAAGCCCTCTGTACACCTCCGTGGGCAAGGGTCCTGCGGGGGTCTAGAGAGGGGTAGATAAAAACACATCATAGGTAATTTTTGTTTCATTTTGGGAAATATGCCGTATTATAATCTAAAGGTTGACTCTCTAATTTTAGAAAAACAATAATTTTGGTTTTTAAAGATTGTCCTAATGTGGCCTCCTTCAAGAGACTCCTATAAATCATGCAATCTGATTACTGGGCTAGCTTCAAAGGGTTTATTTGAAGCAGTCTCCCTTACAATACAAACTACATAGAAAGGAAAGGTCCCCACTTAACTTTCTTTCTGAGAAGTTCTGAGAGAGAGGACATTCTCTGGTAAGTGACATTATTTTGCTCTGTACTTGGTAATTTAAAGATTGGGTTTAAAAGAGGAATTGTAGGATATTTATAAACATAGTTAGAATTTTAAAAAAAAGCAGCAAACTTTATTAGCTAGTCCATACCCTATCCCCCATAATTTAAAACTTGAATTTTCTGCCGTAGCATTAACAGATAGACTCTAGAATGAACAGCAGGGCCTAGTTCCAGAGTTTAATTTTATGCTGACTGAAGAAATAATTTCTCTGATTTATTTTAATTTTACTACTTTGTAGAATCATTGTGTGCTCCCTAATCCTAGTATTTTTGGAAAGAGTAAAAGTGATTCACCCTCTACCCATTCCACTCCATTCATTATTTTATAGATCTCTATCATATCCTCCCCTCAGCCGATTTTCTCCAAGCTGTAGAGCCCTAGCCGCTTTAGCCTTCCTCATAGGGAAGTCATCGGAGCCCTTTATCACTTCCGTCCGCCCTTCTCTGTACCTTTTCTAATTCCACTATATATCTTTTTTGAGATGTGGTGACCAGAATTGCACACAGTATTCATGGAGCGATACAAAGGCATTATAATGTCCTCATTTTTGTTTTTCATTTCTTTCCTAATAATACCTAACATTCTATTTGCTTTCTTAGCTGCCGCCGCACACTGCCCAGAGAGTTTCAATGTACCATCAACGATAACACCTAGATCCCTTTCCTGGTCTGTAACTTCTAGTGTGGAACCTTGCATCACATAGCTATGGTTCGGGTTCTTTTTTCCCACATGCATCACTTTGCACTTGCTCACATTAATCATCATCTGCCATTTGGATGCCCAGTCTCCAAGTCTTGTAAGATCCTCTGGTAATTTTTCATAATCCTCTTGCAATTTAACAACTTTGAATAACTTCTTGTGTCGTCAGCAAATTTAATTACCTCACCATTTACTCCCATCTCTAGATCATTTATAGATCATCACACTACCTTGTTAAAAAGCAGCGGTCCCAGCACAGACCCCTGGGGAACCCCACAATCTACCCTTCTCCATTAAGAATACTGACAATTTAACCCTACTCTCTGTTTTCTATCTTTTAACCAGTTTTTAATCCACAATAGAACACTACTAATCTTTTACCTCTTAAAATTATGCCTCATACCAAACGGAAAGGGACAGTGAGGTTAGTGCCCCCGCCTTCCTCAACCTCGTCCCCAATCCAGCCGAGTTTTGCAGCACTTCTTTGCCGGGACCTCCCAGGTATTGAGGGGAGCGGATCCCATAGTAAGGGAATCTGGAAAAGCGGAGCCCTTAAGAGATGAGACATCCCTCTCCCCTCCTTTGATGTCACAGATTCCTCCGTGCCCTGCGTTAGCAGCTTCGCTAGAGGGAACACGGAACTCCACCGGAAGTGTGACAGAGGTGGAACCCAGCGGGGGACTAGCATTGCTACAGAAGTCGCTGAGATCTGAGGCCCAAGAAACGCTTGGAGATTCAGAGAAAATTCCGGAGGCTAATCTAGAAAGGATTTGGCTGATGTTAATCAAAATGGACTCAACCCTGCAGAAATCTTAAGGTGAAGTAAATGCTCTTTATACTACATTTGAAGATTTAAAAAATACAGTGGACTGAGTTAAAGAGGAATTACACAGCTGCAAAAAGATGATGAACAGTTTCAAGAATTTAAAGCTACTGTAGCTAAGGATAATCTGGATATTCGTAGAAAAATTGATCAGCTAGAGAATTTCAACAGATGTTTGAATCTGCACCTTCTGAATTTTCCCAAGCTCCCTGGGACTAGTCCACTGGAACTATTCAGAAGATACTTAACAGAAAGCTATACCTCCAATAAATAAGATTTTCTATTTACCTAGTAGCTCCAGGGGGGAAGAAGGAGAAATAAGGGGCGCAGAAAATGTGATGTGAATAATATATCTGCCATACTGGAACAGTCTTTGGAAAATATAACAGAGGGCTACACTCTTAGTTTCCTTTATTTTTGAACCTATGAAACCGAGGAAGGTGGAATTGGGGGGATCCTTTTTTGTCGCCTACCCTTGTAAATGCATTGTTCGGTTGGGTCAGATGAAATATGTTTTCTTTTCTCCTGATCAACTGAAATCCTTTCTAGATTTAAAACAACTAAAATAACGTCTGTTTAAATTGTGTTGGAGGATAATGCACGTAGCCTTAATTAAGTTATAATTATTTTTCTTTGTAATCTTCTCTAATTCATTAACGCCCTCACTTAGTGTGTGGTCTAAGAAAGCGAAATAATTGTGATTTAAAAGTGAACTAATATTCTTTGATTTTTTTCTTTTGCACTCATCTTCCTTTTACTTTTCTTATATCTTAATATTACCTTGCTGTATTTCAGTTGACAAGTGTACTCTTGTTAAAAGAATTTAAAATCAATAAATATAAAATAAAAAAAAGAACACTACTTCCTATCCCATGACTCCAATTTCTTCTGGAGTCTTTCACGAGGTACTTTGTCAAATGCCTTTTGAAAATCCAGATGATACACAATATCAACCGGTTCACCTTTATTCTATTCATAACTTATATTCCGCCATATCTCCAACAGGATTCATCGCGGTTTACAAGATAAGAAACTTCTCATTTAGATGGAATTACAAATCAACATTATATAATATCAAACAAGATGAGTATCAGAGAAGAGCTTTCAGTTATTTTCTAAACAATAAATAATATTGAACAGACCAAACTTGATACTAAATATTATTCCAAATTTGTACTCTTATTGGAAAAAATTAGTCAAGTACCCTTAATTTTAACCCCCTTAAAGCTTGGAAACAACAGAATTACAACAAACTGATCGACAACATTAAACAGTAAACATTAAAATTAAATATTTAGCAAGATGAACAGAATTTTGCCCTGACAAACTTTTAAAAATCATGCAAGCTATTTTAAACTTGATACGGAGATAAATTGGAAGCTAATGCAATTTCTCAAGAAGAGGGGTTACACTCTCAAATCTGCTGACTCGATAAATCAATCTCATAGTAGTATTTTGAAGCAGCTGCAATCTTCACAGCAATTTCATTGTCAGTCCTCCATACAGTGAATCACCATAGTCTAAGTATGGTAAGAGGACTGACTGAGCAATGCTGTGAAAACATTTCACACTTAAACTAGATCTAATTGCTCTTAATTGACATAGTCGGAAATTAAACTTTTTTTTACCAATGCTGCGATTTGCTCCTCAAAGAATAGTTTACAGTCTAGTATAAACCCCAAAATCTTTGAACCATTAGAAATATGTAAGGTTTCACCTGTAAATAACCTTAGAAATTTGGGGGATAATATATTATAATCCCTGAACCAAATAATGCTGGTCTTTTGTTTATTCAGCTTTAAAAAAATTAGCAGTGGCCCATGAATCAATTACGTTTATTCACCCCTTCAAAGAAATGTAATAGACTGGTAAGGCAAGATTTCCCTTCACTAAATCCATGTTGGCTTTGTCTCTTAATCCATGCTTATGAATATGCTCTAATTTTGTTCTTTATAGTAGTCTCTACCATTTTGCCCATCACCAATGTCAAAACAATTACTTAGGGCTAGGTTTATTAAGCGGCGCTATGGGTGCGTTAGCGTTTTTAACACACGTAAAAGGTGTACGCATGTTAAACGCTAAGGCGCCCATAGAAATGCATAGGCGCGTAAGCGTTTAATGCGCCTCAAATTTACAGGCGCGTTAAAAACGCTAACGCACCTTAGTAAACATACCCCTTAGTAAGTATAAATATATCCAAATATTATTGTATCTGTCACAATGTATTGTCCAACTCAACACCTTAACACAGACATGAATTCATGTTTCGCTATGTAGCAAATTCAAGGTCGGTCTCCATAAGGTTCACTCCCGCAGCATATTGAATTCTACCATGGGAGCAAACCTTATGGAGACCAATGTTGAAACAGCCAAATGGCGAAATATGAATTCATGTTGGTGTTAAGGTCTCCTGCTTAGATTTATATTAATTGAAAAACAGAAGAAAATCAAAGCAAAATAAAGGTAAGTACAATGCTTAAAATTATTATGGTACAAACTGGATCAATGAAGATTTACAGTTTGTCCAGTTGCCATGGAGCCTTCCTGAGTTGAGCAATATATTCTGATAGATCCAACAATATTTAGGTATATTCATGCTTACTAATAGGATCTTCTACTGAGCCGTGGTAGCGTTTTTGGCATGCGTTAAAAATAAGTGTGCGCTAAACATTAGAGACACCCATATATTCCTATGGACGTCTCTAGCATTTAGCATGCGCTAAAAACGATATTGTGGATTAGTAAAAGACTCCCTTACAGCATCTTGTTTCCCTTCCTCCTGTTTCCACCTCTGCTGGATCTGTGCTAACACAAAGTGAAGTCGCAAAGCAGAGTTAAGACGCGCGGGACCGCAGTCCTCTCTGTGCCGCTACAGATTCCTCTGCTGATCCTGGATGAGGGAAAGGTGAGTAGTGGAGTGCCTCAGGGATCAGTGCTGAGGCTGATTCTGTTCAATATATTTGTGAGTGACATTGCCAAAGGGCTAGAAGGTAAAGTTTGCCTTTTTGCAAATGATACTAAAATTTGTAACAGAGTGGACACCAGGGAGGGAGGGGAAACATGAAAAAGGATCTGCAGAAGCTAGAAGAATTGTCTAAGGTTTGGCAATTGAAATTCAATGCGAAGAAATGCAAAGTGATGCACTTAGGGAGTAGAAATCCACAGGAGACGTATGTGTTAGGTGGTGAGAGTCTGATATGTACGGACGGGGAGAGGGATCTTGGGGTGATAGTATCTGAGGATCTGAAGGCCGTCGCTAGAAGGCCATAGCTAGAAGGTTGCTAGGCTGTATAGAGAGAGGTGTGACCAGCAGAAGAAAAGAGGTTTTAATGCCCCTGTATAAGTCGTTGGTGAGGCCCCACCTGGAGTATTGTGTTCAGTTTTGGAGGCCGTATCTTGCTAAGGATGTAAAAAGAATTGAAGCGGTGCAAAGAAAAGCTATGAGAATGGTATGGTATTTGCGTTACAAGACGTGAGGAGAGACTTGCGGACCTGAACATGTATACCCTGGAGGAAAGGAGAAACAGGGGTGATATGAAACAGACGTTCAAATATTTGAAAGGTATTAATCCGCAAATGAACCTTTTCCGGAGATGGGAAGGCGGTAGAACTAGAGGACATGAAATGAGATTGAAGGGGGGACAGACTCAAGAAAAATGTCAGGAAGTATTTTTTCACGGAGAGAGTGGTGGATACTTGGAATGTCCTCCCGCGGGAGGTGGTGGAGATGAAAACGGTAACGGAATTCAAACATGCGTGGGATAAACATAAAGGAATCCTGTTCAGAAGAAATGGATCCTCAGAAGCTTAGCCGAGATTGGGTGGCAGAGCCGGTGGTTGGAGGCGGGGCTAGTGCTGGGCAGACTTCTACGGTCTGTGCCCTGAAAATGGCAGATACAAATCAAGGTAAGGCATACACAAAAAGTAGCACATATGAGTTTATCTTGTTGGGCAGACTGGATGGACCGTGCAGATCTTTTTCTGCCGTCATCTACTGTGTTATTATCAGGCTTATTTTCGAAAGTGATCGCCGGGCATCTTCCAACAAATCGGGAGATGGCCGGCGATCTCTCAAAAGCGGCGAAATCGGTATAGTCGAAAGCTGCTTTTTTGACACCATCGATGCTTTCCTGTCGCCGAGCCGGCGGCGTAGCAAACGGGGGACATGGGCAGGCATGGGCGTGGCTACCAGATGGCCGGCTTTCGCAGATAATGGAAAAAAAAAAGCGGCGTTAATCAGTATTTCGCCGGGTTTACTTGGTCCTTATACTTTCACGACCAAGCCTCGAAAAGGTGCCCAACTGACCAGATGATCACCGGAGGGAATGGGGGATGACCTCCCCATACTCCCCCAGTGGTCACCAACCCCCTCCCACACTAAAAAAATAAAAATAAAAACATTTTTTGCCAGCCTGTATGCCAGGCTCAAATGTCATACCCAGCTCCCTGACAGCAGTATGCAGGTCCCTGGAACAGTTTTTGTTGGTTGCAGTGGACTTCAGGCAGGCAGACCCAGGCCCATCCCCCCCCCTACCTGTTACACTTGTGGTGCTAAGTGTTGAGCCCTCCAAACCCCCCCAAAACCCACTGTACCCACATGTAGGTGCCCCCCTTCACCCATAAGGACTATGGTAGTGGTGTACAGTTGTGGGGAGTGGGTTTTGGGGGGGATTTGGGGGGCTCAGCACCCAAGGTAAGGAAGGGAGCTATGCACCTGGGAGCTATTTGTATATATTTTTTTTAATTTTTAGAAGTGCCCCCTAGGGTGCCCGGTTGGTGTCCTGGCATGTCAGGGGGACCAGTGCACTACAAATGCTGGCTCCTCCCACGACCAAATGCCTTGGATTTCGCCGGGTTTGAGATCGCCGGCATTTTTTTCCCATTATTGCTGAAAAACAAAACCGGCCATCTCAAACCCAGCGAACACTGGCATTTGGCCGGGCCAAACCATATTATCGAAAGAAAAGATGGCCGGCCATCTTTTGCGATAATACGGTTACAGCCAGCTGTTGCGCCGGCGATCTATTTCGCCGACGCCATTCGATTATTCCCCTCCACGTTAGAATTGTGGAAGGACCTGCATTTGTCAGTCGGTTTCTTTTATACAGATGCTTTTATATAGGCATTGTTGACAGCGACTGTGGTGTCTAGAAAGCTGACTTTTTCTGTGGAATAATCAATCAAAAACTGGAGCAAGTAGTAAAAGCAGTTAATGTAGCTGGGTTTATAAAAATGACCGACAAATTCCTGAATGAAAAGTTCATAAACCATTATTAACTTATAGACCGGGAAAATCACTGTTTTATCCTTGGGATTAAGCAGCATGGAATCTTGTAACTTTTTCGGACTCTGCCAGGAACTTGTAACCTGGACTGGCAACTGGGCTAGATGGACACTTGATCTACCCCAGCAGGGCAATTTATATCCTTATGTTCTTATGAAGGATACTATCAGAACAAGGACATTTGGGCATCCCAATAGGGAAGTTGCAACAAAGGTAAAAGTAAGTCAAGAGCCTTTAAAGGAAGAGTAGAGCAAAGACTGCAGATTACTCCTGTCAATTACTAAGCAGCTTGCAGATACAAACAAAACAAAACAAACTCTGGAATCCATGTATATAAGTGCTAGAAGCCTACAAAATAAGATGGGAGAGTTATATAGCACTAAATTAAGACCCCATGGAAGGAGGACAACCAATGAGGCACAGTGTTACCTGGGTACTACTGTTCAAGCCTCCCAAGATCTGTTACTGTAAGATCCTAGTATCTTGATGTATAACCTCAGCACATCAATACACCATGAAGTCCCTTTATATTTCTGAAATGTCCTTTATTGAATAACAAACAGTTTACTTACAAATCAGAAGAGGTGCCTCTTAGCACAGAGCCTTCATATTCTGAAAGCTGCCTCAATGGATGGAATCAGAGACCTGAGAAAAAGGGAAGTTCTACTGCTGAGTTAGAAAAGCAGTTTCACAGGCAGAGCAGCTCATAGATGGGAGATTGAAAGTGCAATATCTCATTGGCAAGATATGTATGAGGTAAAGTTCTCTCCAGGGAGTCTATGAGGACAAATGCTGACAGAAATAAGATGGAGACAGCTACCCAGTAAGACAGAGAGAGAAACCTGGACAGGAGAGGGGGGCTCCCTCGAGCCCAAAGAACAAGATGCCAAGAAGACCAATGAGAACAGAGCCAAGTTAGGCTCAGCAAAAAAGGTCTACACAACAGCACACCAATAATAACAGTTTTTAAGCAAATGTGTCTGCACTACCTGTGAACTACATTTCACATAATGCCTTGTTTATCTAACATTACAGTGACCTACAGTAAAACATTAACACATTTCAGGAACCTATCCCAACCAGGCAAGGCTGTCAAAGGACAGAACAACTACGACCACTATTTCTATAGAGCTACTAGACATACACAGTGCTGTATACTAAACATTAAAGAGACAGTCCTTGCATGACAGAGCTTACAATTTAATCAAGACAGACAAACAAGGGATTAGGGAATTACTTATGGAGGGAATGATAAAACAGACATGGATACTGAACACGTGAAAAGGAGTTAGGCTTTTAGCCTAGACTTGAATATGGCCAGAGACAGAGTTTGAAGTACTAACTCAGGAAGTCTATTCCAGGCATAAAGAAACAAGAAAAAAGGAAATGAGTCTGGAGTTGTTAGTGGAAGAGAAGGGTTACCTGATGAACAGAGTTCCCAGGGAAGAGTGTAGGGAGAGATGAGTGGAGAGGTACTAAAGGACAAGATATTTTTTAGATATCACAATGATAGGAAGAAGTGCAAAAGTGGCATTGTGAGATTCAAAGATGAAGGGGAGGAATATGTAGAAGCTGATAAGGAACGTTGCAATCTGACCCTGCCCATTATCCCCCACAGAAGTGACGCTAGTACTCTTCATTTCAAAAGCAAGCTGCTACTGTGGCATGTGCACAAGGAGCAGGACATGCTTCTTTGTGCACACCTTCGTGAGTGAAACAGTGAGCGCACTATTACAGGTCCAGCTAATTTGTTCATACTTTTTTTATTACTTGCTTTCACTTGCTACTGGCTCTGCTAGTCCTCTCTACAATGCTCCCAGCGGTCCTCTGGAGTTCAAGCTAACCCCTGCCGCTATCCCGCCCCAGTCATCGGACTCGACAATTGGTTCCAAATCCCTCGGGCACCCACTTGAATGCCTGACCAGCCTAAAGAACTCTCATTACAATTAGGTCCTTAGAAGGTAAGCATATATTTTTGCATTTGATCCTTCACCAGATTTTAGATCATCTCTGTCTAATAGAGACCTAGCTTTCTGCTAGTGACATCTTTTGTCTGTTTATCTCAATCTCTTCCCCCTGGCTACTCTTACCTCTATACTAATTGACAAGGGAGGAAGGGTGGCGGCCTCACTCTCACATATTCATCTAAAAACTTTCTTCATATTCAAGCTCATTTCCACCACTACTGGGCCCATTTCAGGCTCTGTCCATGTTAACATACCACTTCACTTCCTTCTTGACTACATTCCTCTGAAAATTTCTGCCCCTAGCTTCCAGAATCTGAAGACCTTTCTCTCTCAATATATTCTCCAATTTCCTCAGGTCATTATTCTTGGTGACTTCAATTTACACCTACATGATTCTAATGCTCCTCTTAGCAATGACTTTCTTGACTTAGTAGATCTCTCCCTGGTCCAACATGTTCCCTCTGCAACCCATCAAGGTGGTCATCTTCTTGACCGTCTCCTTAACTTCCTCCACTTGTCCAGTTACTGTTCTGCCCTCTATTTCACTACCTATTCCCTGGTATGACCACTCCTTTCCCAATTTTCATCTGAGTTCAGATGATTCACTTTCTTCTACCTCATCTCAGGCTCGTCTGACACTATCCCTACAACAACTTACTGCTTCCTTTTTTGCCAATACATTCTCTCTTCAACTATCACCATCTTCTGTTCTCAACCGTGGTTTCTTTCCACTTAGAAGTCTTCGCTCCATAGTTAAATTCCTTGAGTTCTCTGATCTTCATACTTTGTGCATGCATTTGTGACCTCTCTTTTACAATATGCTAATGGGGTTTATGCTGGTCTTTCAAATATCCACTTACATTGACTTCAGACCTTACAGAATGCAGCAGCTCGTTTTCTTTCTAAAAGCACAGCAATCTGATTCTATCACTCCTTTTATCTTCACTTCACTGGCTCCCAATTAAATACAGATCTTGGTTTAAAATTCTCTAACTCACAAGACACTTCACTGTGGTTCTCCTGCCTATCTCTCCACTCTTATTATTCCTTACACTCCTTCCTGCTCTCTTCACTCACTTGGCTCAAATCGTTTGGCGCTTCCTTCGCCAAGACAGGCATATTACGAGTCAACACGTCACACTACTTTTTACTTTCTTGCATCCAAACTTTGGAATGATCTTACTCCAATATTACGCATTAACTGTCCTCTCGTTTTAAAATTCTACTAAAATCTCACTTTCTTCCTCTTGCATTTGGTTTCTCACCTCCCTGTACGAAGGTGTGGGTTGCTGACCACTGGTTGCCTATGCAGTTAGCTATTTTGTTTGGTTTGTGCGTTTCTCTTGTATGACTGTTCTGTCCTATAGTATATGGAGTTCTTTTCTATTTATATTTTACTACATTTCAAATTTTTGTAAACCGCTGCAATCTTTTGTAGTAGTGGTGGTATATCAAAATTTTTAATAAACAAACATTCACAACTCTCCCTTAGAAGAACAAGCAGTGTCTTGGAATTGAGCATTACATTCAACCTATGATATGTTAGCCCCTTTGCAATCCCAGACCACGGTCTACCCTAAGTCCTTTTGTGAAAAAAGAGCCATGGTTTACTATGGCTCTCCGATATCGCTGCCATCTTCATTAATTGGAACGGTGATGGCAGAAAGGCAAGCTTAACAGTGACCTTTATCACTATAAAGCTGCAGTTAATCGAAAAAGTAAACTTTTTTGTATACTTTGCTTCTTAACCTCAGCACCTCAATGCCTGTAAATAACCTCTCTCCCTACTTCTCCACTGTCAACTCTCTCAAACATTGCTCCTCCATCTGAAGCTACCTCACCTACCCTAATTCTTTCATATTTCATATCTCCACTTCCTTCACAATTGACAAAGATTCTTAAAACTGTTCACTCTATCACTGCTCCTTACAACCCAATGCCATCCATATTTATAAAACTGTTCGGGGTTACTCTGCTCCCCTTTCTTCACTTACTAGTTATGACACCATTAACTATAGGTGTTGTACCTCAGCTCTGGAAACATGTTTTTATTATGCCAAAACAGAAAGTTAAAGCACTAGGCCCTACAGTAATCACTAAATACCGTCCCATTGCACAGCTTCCTTTTGTATCTAAATTGGCTGAAAAGGTTGTTCGCCTTCAACTTGAACATCACCTGGAACAGCGCTCAGTCTTACACCCTCAACAGACTAGGTTTATGAAATTTCAAAGTACAGAGGCATCTCTCATTCATACTTGAATATTATGATAGGAATGAACCAGTAATTTTAACTTCTCTGGATCTTACTATGGCTTTTGATACTGTGGACCATACTCTTCTAGATTGCTTCTCTGACATAAGCATTCGAGGTAATGCTTTAACTTGGATACAGTCATTTCTACAAAACAGATTAAGTCCAAGTTCACTGCAAAGGCTTCACCTCTTTTCCTATGCCTCCCCTTATGGAGTTCCACAGGGTTCAGTTTTGGCTCCATTACTATTTAATATATTCCCTTCACCACTACTGTTCTTCATTGAATCGCTTAGCCTAAACAGCTATGCTTATGCAGATGACATTCAAATTCTTGCATATGTAGATCCTAACCACAACTG
The DNA here is from genome assembly GCF_901765095.1 of Microcaecilia unicolor. Lineage (NCBI taxonomy): Eukaryota > Metazoa > Chordata > Amphibia > Gymnophiona > Siphonopidae > Microcaecilia > Microcaecilia unicolor. Next base: position 627,172,180 of record NC_044031.1, read on the forward strand.
GACGTAATTCAACTGATACAAACAGCAAGTAAATCTCTCTCAGGTACAGATATTATTTTAAAAGGAGGAAAGGACTTCAGATGCTCAGCGTTCATTTGTAAAAATAATTTACTTGATATGAATGCCTAGGTGCCTGGTATCCATAATTGAAGATTGATTTTCATTGTGTGACTATCTAGCGAGCTTCCTCATAAGCCAAAAACCTCCATAAATCTTTTATTTAACCCTTGTCAGTTTTTTGGGATTTCAGCAACACTCTATCAAAGTTACAAAAAAGGCACTTCTCTTCACAATGAACGCTGAGCATCTGAAGTCCTTTCCTCCTTTAAAATAATATCTATATCTGAGAGAGATTTACTTGCTGTTTGTATGATATGTAGGTCCTACCAATATCTCTTCTATTCAAGCCCTCAATGCTAAGTTAGATCAGATAGCCTCTTGGCTCTATATACTTAAGCTTACCCTTAATTATAGGAAACTTACAGGCACTTTGTTCGCTCGTCTAAATCCTTCTCCGCCCATCAGCCCTATCATGTTAGCAGGATACTCTCTCTCTTTGGTAACGTCAGTTAAGTTCTTAGGTGTCATTATAAATGATGCTTGAACTTTTTGCCCTTACATCTCCAAGATCATACGTACTTGTTTTTCCAAATTGAAAATGCTTTACTCTGTTCTCCATTTATTCACCACCTCAGCGCTTTGTGTTCTTATTCATGCACTAGTGCTTTCTGGACTTGATTACTGCAATGCGCTATTACAAAGTATTCACAAGAAACATATCCAGTGTTTGCAACTGGTCCAGAATGCGGACATTTGCGTCCTGACTGATGCAAAATAATTTGACCATGTCATGCCACTTTTTCACAATGAGAACCGGCTACCCATCATCTTGAATTTCATACAAATTACTTCTCCTGGTTTATAATATTCTTCAGTCTGGTCAACCCCCTTACTTATCTCAACATCTGATTTCTTATTGCCCCCCCCCCCCCCCCCTCCAGGGTACTCCGCTCCTTGCAGGATCATCTGCTGTAAGTTCTTCCTCTTCGTTTGGTCGCCTTTCCTCTGTACGTTCTTGAATATTAACGTTATGGGTCCTCCTCCTTGGAGCACTATTCCCCTAGTTCTTCAATTGGAACCTACCCTGTCCACCTTCAAGACCCATCTTAAGGTCCATCAATTTGCTATAGCTTTTGACTTTCTCCATACATCGTTGACTGCTGGCTCAAATGAGGGCACATAACAGTGTCTCTCCTCACTCACCTTGTTGCCTTTTCTACCAATTAGGCTTTCAGTCTTGGTGCATGTTTCGTCTTTGTTTCTTTCTTTCCTGTCACCATTGTAGTTCCTTTCCATTTCCTGCTATTAGTAATTCTTTTTTTTTGGATTGTTACCTGCTTTGATGGACTCTTCCTAAGGCAGTATATCAAGTATCAATAAACTTGGAAACTTGGAAATATTTCTGTTCTGTGTTCCCAATTGAAGGGCTGGGAGAAGGACCACAGAAGACAAACACAAATAGGAATAGAAGCATGATACACCCTGAATGATTTTCAGAGGACTGTGTTTGTGAGTTGTTAGCTAAACAAAAGGTGAACAAAGTGATGGGGCCAGATGACACACATCTGTGGGAACTGAAGGAACTTAGGAAAGTTCTGGTGGCTCCACTGGCTGACCTTTTCAATGCTTCTCTGGAGTCAGGAGTGGTCTCAAGAGGACCGGAGAAGGGTATATGTAGTCCCGCTCCACAAAAGCAGAAGGAAAAGGTTGGGAACTACAAGCTGGTAAGTCTGACTTTTGTGGTAAGTAAATTAATGAGCTAGTGGATTGCAGGACTGTAGAGGCAGCATAGTTTCACTAGAGGAAGGTCTTGTCAGGTAAAGTGATTTTTTTTTTGACTGGGTAACCACAGATTTAAATCAAGGGAGAACACTAGATATGGCATATATAGATTTTAGCAAAGCCTTTGACATGGTTTCACATAGAAGACTGGTAAATAAACTGAGTGCCCTCGGTATGGGCCCTAAAGTAACTGGCTGGACTAGGAACTGGTTGAGTGGAAGGCAACAAGAGGGTAAAAGTAAATGGAGCTCACTCTGAGGAAAAAGGATGTTACTAGTGATGTGCTGCGCTGCAAGGTTCAGTTCTTGGGCCAGTTCTTTTTAACATTTCTGTAAGTGATATTGCTGTGTAGTATGGCTTGCCTCTTTGTGGATGATACAAAAATCTGCAATAGGTTAGACACCTTTGGTGGTGTGGATAACATGAGGAGGAATGTAGCAAAACTTGAAGAATGGTCCAGAGTTTGGCAGCTAAAAAATGTAAGCGGGACACAAGTGATTATCTTAAGGTGGCCAAACAGGTACAAAAGATGACGGTGAAAGCTAGAAAGATGCTTGAGTATTTAGGGAGAGGAATGGCCAGCAGGAAAAAGGAGGTGAAGATGTGTCTGTCTAGGTCTCTAATGAGCCCTCATTTAGAGTACTGTGTACAGTCCTGGAGACTGCACCAGTGTAGGTGGTGGAGACAAAGACTGTATCTGAATTCAAGTAAGCTTGGGAGGAGAAAGAATAATAGATAGCATGGATGGGCAGACTGGATAGGCCATATGGTCTTTACATGTCTTCATTTTTCTCTGTTTCTGCTGTTATTTTCTTATTGACTTTGTAAAGAAATTTCAATAAAAGACAATGAAAAAAAATTCACATAACTTTTCATAATCAATATCCAACCCAACTGATGGATAATGTACTAAATTATACAAAAACCTAACTTACTAATTCCTTGGGCCTTAGCCACAATACTTTCATAACCTGGGACAGATGGATTTTATAAATTTACACAGAACAAGCTTCCATCTATATATAATTGCTCTACCCCTTCTTTTCTTTCCAACCCTTGCCTGATCTAACTCAACACCAACCTCCTTGTATCGCCTATTCAGGGCCTTGTCCTCCAGCATACGCAGGGTCTGGATATACTCCAGGGGTAACAAATGGTTGAATGAACACAGACCCTGGCCAAGCTTCACATAGAGGCCTCCATTCTGAATTGCCCCTTCCACCAGGCTGTCAGCTGCTCGCTGGTGACATGCAGAAATTTTCTCCTTGTATTCCAGGCTGTCCTGACAAGGAAAAAGAGGAGTCAGTGAGGTCTCTCATCAGTGCATGTCTGTCTGTACCCAGAGATTCAAGATACTCAATAAACCCTCCTTTCGTACCTTACATATTTTAGTTTTGCTAGCTTCAGGCAAACATTATCTTCCACTAATGGTGTTGTATATTTACCAACAGCACTTCCAGAGGGGTAGCCATGTTTGTCTACAGTATCAAGAATAGAACAGTTTTAATGAAATATGAGCTTTCAAAGACAAGGGTCAGTTCCATCAGATATAGACTCTTGTCCTCGGAAGTAAACAAAATGATTGCAAAAAGGTTCCCCCAAACAAAATATTACGTATGTAGTATATGATTTTGAATCTAACAGAAAAATTAACTAGAAGAGGCAAAAACCTAGGAACAAATACAGCAAAAATACAGGGCATGCTCAAAACTAGTGACAAAATATATTTCATGTATACAGTCACATCAGTTCAAGCAGTATACTCACAGTATGTCTCAGAAAACATAACCATCACATAGCCCACAAATGTAAAATTTAGTAGACTCTTAATGGTACAGTGGATTTGGAAAACTTAAGGTTAATATCTTTAGTCTAAAAAATGGCAGAAATTTCCTCTGGGTTACATGAGACAAACAGTAATTGTTCTCTCTCTCTCTTATCAATGGTTGAGAAAACATTACCTAAGACATGTTTTCTCTCCTGAAACCCATCTGTTTTTGGCTAATAGTCAGCCTCTTCTTCTTTCATTATTTTTCTGACCTGTTGAACTGAATTGTTAGCTGACCCTATAATGTAAACTTTTTTAATTTCTATATAATCTTAAACGTTCTTTCAGAAAGACAAACTCATGAGAGGAAAACTGGCTTGATTGTCAGTGGTCTGTTTCACGGGCTTTCTTCTTTATAGCAATTTTTAATTCTCTGAATAAAGGAAATTTCAAATGATCACTCTGCTGTGAGATGTTGATTATGCAGCCTGAATCTACAATTTGGTTTACCCCTGTCATGATCATTAGCTTTCCTGCTGGGAGAAGGCTTTGCAATGAGATTGGTCCTGTAGCCATTTAAGGTAAGAGCCCTGTTTTGTTTTCCCTCTTCTCTGGTATTCTGTCAATCTAAATGCTGGGTCCCTACTGTGAAACACACGATTGACTAACTTTTGTTATAAACTAAATACTCAGGTTAAACCCCCAGTTTAAACTGAGTATTTAGTTTATAATACCGAAAACCTGACCAATATAGACACCCCAGTGGAGACCGTAACTATTCTTTTTTTTTTTTATCACATTTACAATACGTTTCAAGTACGAACTCTTGAAATAGAAAAGATGACTATTAGTCATAATAATATACAGGAAAATTTGTTACAACATACATAATTGAATCAAAATTATCACATGATCTTATGCTCATCTTTAGTCCACAAAATAGGGGACAAATCAATTTATCAGGAAAACAATATTATTAGTGTTGGGAATTGGGGGGTCCCGAGCCCCCCAAGAAGGCTAGAGTGACCTCAATCTGACTCCATCTCTAGATAACACTAGTACTGGGGTAATCCAGGAGTTATGAGGTTTTAAAAGGAATTGCCACTGAGAGAGACGTTAGGTCTCAAATACCGGCATTAGTCCGCCTCTCAGCACTGGCAAGGAATAGATACCAGCCTTATGACAAACTGGATTTAGGCTACAGGTTATATAATGCAGCGAATGATAGCCTGATGTAGTAAAAGCATTTGTACTTACAGCCTTTCATCATTAAGTGAAGCCCACAAACCATCATTTAGAATGAAGAGTTTATTTGCATATCAGACTTTAATCAGGTACATTCATCAGACAAATTCTGGATTCAGCTGACTGGAGCTCTGCTGCTTCCGAGGCGTTGGAGAAAAGTTCTCCTGAGGGCTTGCATGCACCCTGCTTTTATACAATTTGGTCACTATACAAGTCTATGGAGAGGGATTTTTTTCTCTAATATTGCTTAATCTATGAGTCATGACCTCCGGCCAGGTGCTCTTCCGTTTTAGTATTGCAACCTGTTGTGCAATTTCCCTTTTTGTCAACATTTCCCTAGATACGGACATCCAAACATGAACAAAACAACTTTTTTTATGAAGATATCTAAATATAGATATCTCAGGTTCATATCATCTTGTAATCTGACTTAGCATTTTAGCCATCAATTCCTTGATCTTGGCTTTTGCACTGCTTTTGAATGTCACACCAAATTCTAATGAGGCCCAGTCAGTGCCTTTTAGCAGTTTAAGCTGTTTAAGGTATGTAAATTGACCCACCACTATTCCAGTGGATGGATCCCAAGCGGGGACACATATTAACTTACAGGTAAAGCACGTCCTTGCTCAGCCAGTCATAGATTTTTAAACCTAGCTGGTATTTTTACAGCCTGAGTCCTAAAATCTGGCCTTCCACCCTTCCGGTGGGCATCCAGTGAGGGCCTCTTGCTGTAGTATAATTATACATTAGTAAATAAGAAAAGGTGGCAGAGAAGGGTTATTAGTGACTTTTAAATTCTAAGACGTCGAAGTTGTTATAGGTCCTGGTGGTAACACAGGTAGGCCAGCTAACTTGGAATCCAAAAAAGAACTCAATTGCTTAGAATCAAAAAATATATATTTAACTAAATTTAATTTTATGACACATTTGCAAGGAAAATTTAACCAATATAGTGCGCCCAATTGCTCTGCTTTCGGGCGAAGTTTAAGAAATTCTTGTCTCTTCTTCTGTGTAACCCTAGAGACATCCAGATACATCCTTACTTTGTGACCAAGGAAACTCTGTTCTCGATATAGAAAATATTGCTTGAGTATCCAGTCTCTGTCAGGTTGAAGAATGAATGTAACTTTAAAAGTGGCTGTTGTCAATCCCACCGTATCATCTTCTATCATTTGTGTTAAGTTTATATCTGAGGTCCCTGCAGGGATCTCTAATCTTACTCCTTGATCAGAATTTTTCTTGAGGAAAGGTGTTATATATAATATCTTTGATATCGGGGGGTATGATTGTTCAGGAATTTTCAACACCTCTGTTAGATATTTTTTTTAATGTAATTAAAGGTGATATTGAAAACTGCCTTGGAAAATTTATAAGTCTAAGAGTATTGGAACGTTGGTAATTTTCCAGCATTTCTATCTTGGTTTGAAGTAAAAGATTCTCTTTGATCAAATTAATTTGAATCTGCTGAACGTTTTGTATAGCCTTAGAGTTGTTTTCAGTATATTGAGCCAATGTTACAATCTTTTGATCCAATAATGGAATTTTCTCCAATAAAGAATTAGTTTGTTGGTTAACAAATGTGAGTTTCATAGATAGGAAAGCTTCTAGACAAACTAGGGCTTCCCAGATGGATTCTAAAGTTATTACCTTAGGTTTCTGAGGCAACGAGGACTTTGTTAAGCCCAGTGAAGGATTCTTCCAAGGCTGTATTGCCTGTGTTATCTGTTCTTCCCCAGAGACACTCTCCTCTGTTTCTCCCGCTTCTTCCAAAGCGGGGATAGTCAGCGTCTCCATACCCGTTGCAGCGCCCGCGCCAAGAAACCCCATCGACGATCGAACGGCCAGTGTTCCCTGGGCTGCTTCCGGGGTTATCGCCGGCATCAGAAGAGGATTTCGCTCTTCGGGACTCAAAGTTATTTCAGCTTCAAGCCGTGAGTGTGGGAGACCCGTCTCCGAACTCAACAGCAGCGAAGGAAGTGGTCCCGCCATGGCACCCAAAACTATGAAGCGGTCCAGAGTTCCTAACGATGGCAGGGGTGGCACCGCAGGGCTAATGCGTTGCCTGCCTCTTCTCTTAGGCATCAGGAAAACAGTTATTTCAATCCACGTAGAGATAAGACGGGAGCTGCTTCACACACACCTCACTCAGCCGCCATCTTGTCCCCTCCGGAGAACGTAACTATTCTTATAGTCAAGAGAGGGTGTTTTGAATGTCCTTTTTCCAGAGATATGTGTTCTCTGTGTCAGTGTGTTAGCTTTTTGTGTGTACCAGCACCCTGTTGTTAAATCTGAAAGATAATTGTTGCTCAGAAGTGCTATATAAATTGCTTTCCTATCTTCCCATCCATTCTGTGCTCAAATGTCTGTGAGAATTTGTAATATTGATCAGCACTGCCATCTGGTGGGTGAAGTGAATACATGTATTTGACTTAAAGGACATTTATGGGAAACAAAATTTATATAGAGACATATTAACCCTTTTTGATTTGGAATGTATATAGAAGTGGAACCTCAAAATTGGCACAGGACACCCAGTGGGGGACACTCTAGGAGCCTAGTGGATCTAGACACATCTGGTTGGGAGCAGGATTACAGATCCTGGGATCAGGAACTGACAGAATTGAGCAAGTGGGGCTCATTCTGACTGGTTCTCAAAGTGGAGAAAGTGAACCAGAACTGAACTCCAAAGATTGGAGTCAGAAAAAATTTCCCCAGAGGAGGGAAATAGTTGCCCAATATTTTTGAGATTCCACTCAGCATATTAATTATGGGAAATAAGAAATATATGTCTGAAATCTTACTTTCAGGGCCAGCAGCTTACATGAGCACTAATTATTGAATCACGTAAATATTTGGATAAGTGGAATAGTTTTACTAGAAACAACCCCACATTGTGCTTCCCACAAGAAGGATCCTTAACATTTGAGACACTTGTATATTTAAGAGAGATGTTTTAGAACATAAGAAGGTAACACAAGATCAATGGACCCGGTATTTGAAACAGCAAGAGGAATGTTAGGAATGTTTAAAACGTGATAAAGCACATGCTCTATCAGGTTTGGAAAATACAATGGAGAAAAAGGTTGATGAAGTTAAAGGTGAAATAGAAAGGAAATTGGCTGAAGTTAAAAATAAAGCCGATTACTTTGAAAAGAGATGTCTTTCTTTGTACCTTGTTCGTTCTCCCACTGCTCTGCCCCCTGATTATCATGCAAAGGATAACACAGAGGAAGATATAATAGATCTTTTTCTGTCATGTAGAAATCCTGATGTATTTCCAAAATTCAAAACATCTGATTCAGGGACAGCACAGAAAAAAATGCGTTTTTTCCAGAAACAGGGGACAAGACAGTGTGACAAGGGAAAACATGAAGCAACATTTAATAGAGTGGGCTGAGCCTAAATCTACAGAGGCTGGAACAGGAATGTATAATAATCTGTCTCTTAATGAGTTGCAAGAAATATATAGAAAAACTAAAGAAACAATAGTAAAGGGATTATTCAAAGATTTGATGACATGGGCTAATTGTAAGTGTTGACACTTATGATAAGTTATAAAGAGATTATAAAAATTTGTTTTACCCTGAGTTACATGTCTTGCTACAAGTCCAGACCTAGACACGCTAGTGCTAGTAACCAGGTCTCAGAGTCTGAGACAGAGGGGGTTACAGCTTATCCATTACAATTGTTGCCTGGGGAACAAGATAAGTTAGAGTCCCAGTGCCTTGGAATGTCTCTGAGATTACAGCCATAGCCAAAGATTTTTCTGATATTGAGGAAGATCCAGTAAAGTGGCAGAAAGAACTGCATAGTGTATTTAAGGGTTATTTTTTTTAAATGTTTTATTTATAACCATTTAAATTTTTACAAGCGATAAAACAACTTGCTGGAAATACAGAGAAAGTAATATGTAGGAATTATTTCAGTCAGGTAATTCTATTCTCTTCCTTAGACCACTAAATAGGGAGAGTGAAACAAGATAAGGAGGATCAATTAAACAGTAAACAGAAAAAAAAATGTGGTATTAACCTGATTATCCCCAGACATTACTCGTCTAATTCATTATTCCACATTGATCATCTGGTTGGCTTCTTCAAGGCCATTACGGTGTATAGTCAAATCATTTCATTGAAAAACATACTTATTGTCCAATATTAGTTAGAAATAATACACCTGACTACATTCTCTCTCTTTTAAAAACCAGAAGTTATTTAACAATACATATACTTAAATCTCTAATTCAAATCTCACTGATTAAAGTAATCCCAGTTTTCACAGGCTTCACTCCTTTTAAAGTAATAATTTGAGGAAATATTGTATTTAAGGGTTATAATCCCACTTACAGCAATGTCAATCGTCTCTTAAGAGCTCTTCTTCCTGATACTTAACTGCAGGGCCGGTCTTAGGCAGAGGCGACCGAGATGGCCGCATAGGGCCTCGCGCTTAAGGGGGCGGCGCGCCTCAAGTCTGCCTCTGCCTTTCTCTGCCTCCTCTCCTCCCGCCCGAGTCTTGTACCTTCCCCTGCTCGCGCCCATCCACAGCGGTGTCGCTCGATTTTAAAGCCCCGAGGCGGCATTCTCCCTCCGAGTCCGACATGCCGGCGATTCACACAGCCTGCCTTCTGGCAGCGTCGGGGCGGGGCCTCTCCCTCAGACGCGTCCCACCTCTGCGCAAGACAGGAAGTTGCATTAGAGGAGGCGGGACGCGTCTGAGGGAGAGGCTCCGACGCTGCCAGAAGGCAGGCTATGTGAATCGGTATCAGACTCGGAGGGACAGGACAGGGGGTCCTTCTGTAAGTCAGAAAATGATGGAGTTGATGAAGCTGGAGTCTCCTGGAGAGGTGTGAGTTCAAATACTTTAATTCCATGGGGGGAGGGCGTTGGAGGCAGACATGGGGGGAGATTCTTGGGCACGTTACAGCCCACAGCAAGAAAGAGAATCCTAAATAATTAAGTACCAATTGAATGCATCATTTCCTAGAGTGGACATGTAAAGGAGGGGAGGGGTTGGATCTGTGTAGGTATGGGGAGGCACCACTGGTGAATCTATAGGAACTGGTAAGGGGAAGGTGAAGTGAGGGCAGGCGGGCGGGAGGTATGGGGGGGGGGGGATGAGGAGGCTAGGTGCGAGGACAGTAATCACATGTATTAGGAATGATCTACTGGTGAGGGAAGTTTGGTGTTTTGTTTGTTGTTGTCCAATACAAAGCAGTGCAACATAACTGGGGGAATTGGGCCGGGGGTTGGGGTGGTTGGGGGTAAAAAAAAAAAAATCCATTGTTGACGGTGGGCATGCTGGACGTTTTCTTATACTTGAACAGTGTTCATGTTGAAGTTATCTGTTTTGTGTATTTTGATCTTTTAGTCAATAAAAAGATTTAAACATAAAAACGAGTGACCATGCAGATGGGCGAGAGCGGGCGGAAGAGACAGGACCCAGAGGGGGAGAAAGCTGCCCAAGAGCTGGGTATGGATGGCTGGAGGAGGAGGGGGGCAGGGGAGAAGAGAGTCGCTGGGTATGGATGGATGGTGGGACGGGCAGGGTAGGGTTGCTGGACATGAGGGGAGGAGAGGGTTGCTGGACATCATGGGTGGATGAAGGGGAGGGCAGGGGGGAGAGGAGGGTTGCTGGACATGGGTGGATGAAGAGGAAGGCAGGGGGGAGAGGAGGGTTGCTGGACATGGGCGGATGGAGGGGAGAGAAGACTGGAAGGAGATGCACATGGATGGAGGGGAGGGAAGAGAGGAGAAATCTGGACAGATGTAGTGGAGGGCAGGGAAGAGAGGAGAAATGTTGGGCAGGAATGGAGGGAAGGAAAGACGAAGGAGATGCACATGGATAGAGGGGAAGGGAGAGAGGAGAAATGCTGGACATGAATGTAGGGGAGGGGAGGAAAGTAGATGCACATGGATGGAGGGGATGAGGAGAAATGCTGGATATGGATGGAGGGGAAATTGCTGAATTTAAGGGCTGGATCGGAACACTTTGAAGGCAGATGCTGAAACTGGAGAAAGGATAGGGACAGGGCTACAGATGGTAGACAGGACACATGAGGACACAGGAGGATGGGGACGTGTTGAGAGAAAAAATATCAAATGGAAAGAAGACAGTGCATAAAACAGAAGACACTGGGACCAAAGCGAATAGAAAAACTAAATGATCAGACAACAAAGGTAGAAAAAAGTATTTTATTCAGAATTTATTAATTGGAATATGTCAGCTTTTGGAAATGTGCATCTGTGATATTTTGCATGTAAGTTTCAATTTTTCTAGTATTGCTGCTTGCTGAGTCTGACTTCTTGAGGTAACTTTCCACAGTTCAGTATTTTGCCTTCGTATCTGTTGTGATGTGTTTTTCGTGTGTGATCAAGGTGCAGTATTCTGCTAGTGTGTAGTATTTGCAGCCCTTTTTGTTTTTTTTCACTAGGTTGTGTACTGGTGTTTTAGAGCCTGGTGTAATTACAGTGCTGCCTTTCCATGCATAAGGTTGTAGCTCGTCCTTTCCTTGGAATTAGTTCTGTTATGGTTTGGTAAGGTTATGAGTGTGTTTTTGCACATATTTGTGCATAGTATTTTGCAGTTGAGCGATTGTGGTTAGTATATGCTTTGAGCAACCACTTTATTCTCTGTCATATGATACATACCTAATATCTAAATTTAATTAAAAGTCTACCTCTGATATAGCTGATTTATGGAAACATTTGATACTGTAAATGTTTGTGGGGTTTTTTTTTTTTTTAATGGGAACCTATGCACTTACATCTTTTTTGGCTACTTGGGGTTGGGGATCTCTGTGTTGCCTCTCTGGTTTGATGGGTTACAGAGTAATAGGGGAATTTGAAAGTACTGAATCTTTTCTTAATATTTTTCCTTTATTCTCCTTTGTTATGAGAATTGGAACTACGAATTGTAGTGGACTTATCATGAACCCCCCCCCCCCCTCCACAGAAATTATTCAGTTCAAGTTTAGCTTCATTTGTGTTTATTTGAAATTTCATAAATAAACATCTTCTAAAAACTGAATAATCTTATCAATGGGGTGGAGCTAGGGTGGGGCGGTACTAGGATGGGGTGGGACTAGGGGCGGGACTAGGATGGGACCCCACCAACTTGGTCTGCATAGGGCCCCGCACTTGCTAAGACCGGCCCTGCTTAACTGAGTAAACTCCTTAAGGAAGTAAATGGTATACAGAAGATCCAAATACTGATTACACAGAGGATGACAGCCTAAATGAATTTAAGACTAAACGTAATGATGCAGTAACTAAAGTTACAGATATATAAAATAAATGCTGACTGGAGTAGAATGAATGAATGAATGAATGAAAAAACACAGAAGAGGGAATCCGAAGTACACTTGCACAAGAGCGAAAACACAAGCACAAAGAGCCTTCAACAGTGGGGGTGTCAACTCAATATTTTATTGAACAGACCCGACACGTCCGTGTTTCTGCAAAACTGCTTGTGTCAGGGGTCTATCAATATGAATGATGTTCAAATATGTCAACTGAATCAAAAAACCTCTATGTCAGAGGTGGCAGTCTCGGAGCACCGAAAAGACGCCAAAAGCAGAGTGGGTACAACAAGGAGCTTCATAAGCATGAACCTGCACAGGTAAAAACTGCTGGATACTGGTAGAATAGCGTTTCTATTGATTCAATTGGCATATTTGAACATCATCATTATTGACAGACTCCTGACACAGGCAGTTTTGCTGAAACACGGACATGTCGGGTCTGTTCAATAAAATATTGAGATGACGCCCCTACACTCGAAGGCTCCTTGTTCTTGTGTTTTTGTGCTTCTGTAGAATACATGACAACAAAAACCTGGAGAAGATCCCTCTAAATATCAGGACAGACAGGCAACTGAGTTTAAGAAATACTCTGGAACTGATGATGCTTCAGTGAATGCTGTTCCAGGTGTTAGCAAAGCATTTGATAATGGGATTCTGCCCCTGTACTATCATTGCTGAAAACCATTCATGTTCAATGGAGTACAGAAACATCAGATACTCTTGTTGAAGTAGTTGAACATTGTCTTTGGAAATTACTTGATCAGGAAGCAGAGAAGGGCTTCAAGCTAGAAAAAAACAACTGTTGAACCTGCAACTGCGATCTTTTCAGAGCTCAAATAATTGAGGAAGAGACAGAGGTAGAGGACAAGGGCCTACTAAGAGGTCCATGTTTTATATGTGGCCAAATGGGACATTGGAAAGCCTTTTGTCCTGAAAAGCCTCCAAGAGGACCCCCTGATTCTGAAGCTGAACAATCCCTGTATATCTATGATGTCCCATCTAGTGACTAAGTATGGAAAACTCCTGCACTGAAGAACCCAAGGAGACTTCTCATGAAAAACCCCCACCTATCCTCTCATACCCCTTGATGCCGATTGCTCATTTGACACTTTAGTGAATGGACAGCCAACCCGGTTGCTGACCGACACTGGAGTCATACGCTCTGCTCTCTAAAGTTCAGAATTTCCCAGAGTCTCTCTGTTAAGGGAAACAGTCCAAGCTGAAGAACTATCTGGTAATCCAATACCTCATGCTTTATCTGTACCCTTGGCTCATACAAGTGGGTTCATTATATCAAGAAAATGCCTTCCTCATGAGCCCTACTCTTCCAGTTAATCTGACAGACAGAGATCTTTTGGGCTGCATCATCTAATGTACTCCCCAGATGGCATATTCCTTCATGTTGCAGAGCAACAATTACAGGATGTTGAAGCAATACTGAATATGTCTATTGAGGAACCTGCATATACTGACGGTCTTGATCATAAATTGGAAGCTCATCTTCTTGCAGTCCCATAGGCCTTGTGGGCTTCTACCCTAATGAAGAGGAGCATTTGCAGACTGAACCTCTCCGAGTCATCCTGGACCCTTCCAAGCATGTGCCCAAGGTTCCTCAGTATACTCTGAACTCTGAAATTGAAGAGGGTATCATACAAGTGATTCAGGATCTACTGGACCAGAGTCATCTGTCCTACAAATTCTCATTATAACACCCCAATCTTGCCTATCCCCAAACCTGAGGAAAATACCTGGAGATTTTTGCAAAATCTCAGAGCTCTTAATAGGGCTGTTGTTGCCTCCTTCCCACAGTTGTTCTTAATCCAGCTACAATCCTCTCAGCCTTTCTTCATGACACATTTTTGTACTGTTATAGACCTCAGTAGTACATATTTTAGAGTACCTTTGGCCCCTGAGAGCCGGCCATTGTTTGCTTTTACTTATAGGGGCCAACAATACACCTGGACTACCTTGAGTCAGAGATATACTGAAACTCCCTCTTATTTTTCTCAAGCTTTAATAAAGGCCTTAGAACCTCTGCAATTTGAGGGAGGTTCCATCTTAGTGCAGTATGTTGACGATCTCCTGATCTACTCACACAAGGAAGCCTGTATAAAAGACTATGTGCTATTGCTTAACCATCTATTTAACATAGGCCTAAAAGCCAACAGGAAGAAACTCCAGTTCTGCCAACCCAAAGGTATGTATTTGGGGTTTCTACTCAAGTCAAGGTAGCAGAGAATTGCTGCCCACCAGAAGTGCTGCTATTTGAACTTTACCATGACCTATGACTAAAACAACTTAGGAAGTTGTTTGGAATAGCGAGTTATTGCAGACAATTGGATTATGGACTATACTGTCATTATCAAACCCCTCCAGGATTTGCTTTCTGCTGAAGTTCAAGAAAGCCTTCCCCGGGGACAGCAACAAAAGGTAGCCTTAACACAACTTAAGCAGGCCTCGTCTACTGCCCCAGCATTGGGCTTACCAGATTATACAACTTTGTTTATCCTGTTTTGCCATGAACAGAATTTCATTGCCTCCGGATCTGTCACTCAACCACATAGAAGGAAGTCTAGGCCAAATTGCTTACAGTGCAGCTCTTGATTCTGTTGTCAAAGAATATCCGCCTTGTTTAAGAGCGGTGGTCACAGCTGCTCTTTTACTGTCACTGTCAGAGAATATAGTGCTGCAGTTACCTCTCATTTTGCAGGTTCCATATAATGTAGAAGCACTTCTTAATCCTGCTAAGACCCAGCATTTTTCTATGGATAGACAGACTCAGTATAAGCGACTTCATCTTTCTCAACAACGTGTTATCGTTCAGAGGTGTACCTCTCTTAATCCTGCAATTTTGCTTCCACTCCCTGATGAAGGGGATCCCCAAGACTGTGTCCAACTTATTGAAATGAATATTAAACCATGCCCTGATTTGCAAGAGACTCAATTGCACAATCCAGACTTTGAGTTCTTTGTTGTTGGCTCTTGCCTCAGAGACAACTGGGGCAACTAAGGGTTGGATATGCTGTTTGTACCCTTTCAGACATACTAGAAAGGTGCTCGCTTACCAGACGTTCATAATACTCAAATTGCTGAACTTGATGCTTTAACTTGTGCTTGTGAAATTGCTACTGACAGTTCTATTACAATAAATACTGACAGTCGTTATGCATACGGAGTTACTCAAGACTTAGGAAAAACTTGGGATAATAGGGTTTTTTTTTACATCTTCAAGGAAACCAATTCATAATATCCCCCAATGTGTCTGCCTTGTTGAAAGCTAATTCATATCCAAAAGAAATTGCCATTGTTAATTGTGAGGGCCATTCTAAAGCCCATACTGAAGTATCTCAGGGAAATTCTTTTGCCAACCATGCTGCTAGGGAAGCTGCTTTAGGTGAACATCATACTCTGCCTTCCCTGTATCTAGAGTGTTGCCGTCTCCTTTGCTTCTATTACAGATGTCAGAGCATCACAACTGGAAATTGATTCTTGGAGACAGGCTGGATACACTTTGCATTCTGATGGGATTTGGAAGACCCACACTGGCCATGTGGTTCTCCCTGATCCAGCATGTTTCTTCTGTGCATCATGGCCAGGTACACGACAGCAAAGGAGGGATGATTTATAAATTCTCCCAAGATTGGTACAACCCCAAACTTGCCAGAAATTGCAAAAGATGTATGTGCTACCTGACTGCTCTGTGAACAGCATAATGTAGGTAAGCATGTTAAGATAAGCCAAGGACACAAAAGCCTGTATCATTAGGACCTTTTCTAAATTTGAAGATGGATTTTTTTCCAGCTGCCCAAATGTCAGGGATTTGAGTATTGTCTAGTAATTGTGTGTTTATTCTCAGGATGTGTTGGAAGCCATTTCCTTCCTACAAGGCTGATGCCAAGATAATCCAGCATTTTATTCCTTCCTGGGGAGTTCCTATTTGGCTATCCAGTGATATTAGCACTCCTTTCGTTTCGCAGGTAGTGCAACAGGTAATGAAAGCTTTGGGAATAAAGCATCAGTTCCACACCCCTTATCACCCACAGAATTCAGGAAAAGTGATGAGAACGAATGGAATATTAAAGACAAAGATTGCTAAAACAGAGCAGGAAACAGGATTAAATTGGGTTCAAAGTTTGTCATTAGCTCTCATGAGTCTACAAAATACACCCAATAGGAAGATAGTTACTGGAAGACCTATGAAAGCCATCCTCTCTGTATTTATGCCACCAGATTTGAATTTATTGAAAAGTGAACTTATGTCTTATTGCAAACATCTAATCCATGCAATACAGACTTATTTGCAGGTTGTTGCTGCCCTTCCTGATAAAACCAAGAAATCGTGCCACCAGCTGAAGCCCGGAGATTGGGTTTATGTGAAGGTGTTCCACAGAAACAATTGCCTTGAGCCAAGGTGGAGAGGGTCTTATCAAGTACTTCTGACTACACACACAGCAGTGAATTGTGAAGGACTTTCTACGTGGATCTAAGCTTCTCATTGTCAGAAAGCTAGAGTTGAAGACAAGGATCAGCGGGGAAGAGACGCCCATAAGTGACACCAAGTTAAAGCTTCAGAGAAAGGTGAAGAAAGCCAACAAAATCCTAAAGAACTTCTAGGAAGAAGGACCAAATATCTCAAGATGGAAAGTAAGATTGTTGAGCTTATTCAGGAAGATTGTAAAGACTGTGAACCACAAGTAGATAATAAGGAAGGAATGTACGAAGTAGAAAGTATCATTGATAGTAAGGTTGAAAAATGTACACCTTCTACAGAGTGCATTGGAAAGATTACCCCTCTGAGGAAGATACGTGCGAACCAGAAGAACATTTAAAGGATTGTGAGGAACTCCTCCCTAATGCGAGGAAGGAGGACAATTTGAATTCTTTAGATAGAGTTTCTATAGTTAGTTCAAACGTTTTTTTTTCTATTATTGCTTTTGTTATGATTGCTGAATTCTTTCTACTTTTTGCTCCCATGCCCGTTACAGCTATTCCTCAACATAAGCTTTTAAAAGAAGTTATGTTAATAATGCTGCTGATTGTTGGATGCAACTTCATAAACCTTTGGTGTCTCCCTTTGTTGGCCTTTCCTTTATGTGCTGATACCTTAACAGCACAGGGAACTCCACAATGGGAAGAATCATACGGAAATAAGCCTCATCAATTTGACAGGTTTAATGAGACTTGGACAGAGAAAGGATTACACTCCCCAAACCCACTGACAGGTTAAGTATGCCAAGCCTACATATGTTTTAGTGGGTCAGGAAAAACTTATCTGGGTACTACTACAGAGTGCCAGTAGATTTTGATAGCCAAAGGCTCCTGAACTGATGGGAAGACTGTTCCCCGACAAGAGTATTGCAAATTGTATCATAGACTTTCTGAGAAGTTCTCAGAGAAGAGGACAGTTCTGTGGGTCAGTAAACATTATTTTGCTCTGTGCTTTGGTAACTAAAAGATTGGGGTTTAAAACAGGAATTGCAGGTTATTGATAAAGACAGTTTTTTTGTTTTTGTTTTTTTTTTGTTACATTTGTACCCCGCGCTTTCCCACTCATGGCAGACTCAATGCGGCTTACATGGGGCAATGGACGGTTAAGTGACTTGCCCAGAGTCACAAGGAGCTGCCTGTGCCTGAAGTGGGAATCGAACTCAGTTCCTCAGTTCCCCAGGACCAAAGTCCACCACTCTAACCCAGTGGCGTAGCAAGGGGGGGGGCGTGAGGGGCAATTCATTTATAGTCAATTGCTTCTTGCTAAGTACATAAGTAATGCCACACTGGGAAAAGACCAAGGGTCCATCAAGCCCAGCATCCTATCCACGACAGTGGCCAATCCAGGCCAAGGGCACCTGGCAAGCTTCCCAAACGTACAAACATTCTATACATGTTATTCCCGGAATTGTGGATTTTTCCCAAGTCCATTTAGTAGCGGTTTAGGAAACCGTCTAACCCCTTTTTAAACTCTGCCAAGCTAACCGCCTTCACCAAGTTCTCCGGCAACGAATTCCAGAGTTTAATTACGCATTGGGTGAAGAAAACTTTTCTCCGATTTGTTTTAAATTTACTACACTGTAGTTTCATCGCATACCCCCTAGTCCTAGTATTTTTGGAAAGCATGAACAGACGCTTCACATCCACCTGTTCCACTCCACTCATTATTTTATAAACCTCTATCATGTCTCCCCTCAGCCGTCTCTTCTCCAAGCTGAAAAGCCCTAGCTTCCTTGCTGGAATTCTTTATCTTTTGAAATGCAAATGCTCAGGAATTATCAGATATTCTGTAAAGTTTTAAAAACAACTTTGTTTTATGACTATTTCGATTAATTAGGCATACCATGTGGGGTTGCTCATGTTTTGATTATGCTGTTTTTTTGTAGGATAGTATATAATTCTGAGGTTATGCCTTATTATTATCTGATTCTGATCCGCAATGAACTATGATTTGGTATTTGCATATAAGAAATGTATAACATAAAAGATAAAAAGAGGAGAGAGTTTTCATTAGAGTTTTAATTACATTTATTTAGTATCTGAGAAGCAAACATTAAATAAATTACACATTATACCATACCATACAGTGGGGGAAATAAGTATTTGATCCCTTGCTGATTTTGTAAGTTTGCCCACTGACAAAGACATGAGCAGCCCATAATTGAAGGGTAGGTTATTGGTAACAGTGAGAGATAGCACATCACAAATTAAATCCGGAAAATCACATTGTGGAAAGTATATGAATTTATTTGCATTCTGCAGAGGGAAATAAGTATTTAATCCCTCTGGCAAACAAGACCTAATACTTGGTGGCAAAACCCTTGTTGGCAAGCACAGCGGTCAGACGTCTTCTGTAGTTGATGATGAGGTTTGCACACATGTCAGGAGGAATTTTGGTCCACTCCTCTTTGCAGATCATCTCTAAATCATTAAGAGTTCTGGGCTGTCGCTTGGCAACTCGCAGCTTCAGCTCCCTCCATAAGTTTTCAATGGGATTAAGGTCTGGTGACTGGCTAGGCCACTCCATGACCCTAATGTGCTTCTTCCTGAGCCACTCCTTTGTTGCCTTGGCTGTATGTTTTGGGTCATTGTCGTGCTGGAAGACCCAGCCACGACCCATTTTTAAGGCCTTGGCGGAGGGAAGGAGGTTGTCACTCAGAATTGTACGGTACATGGCCCCATCCATTCTCCCATTGATGCGGTGAAGTAGTCCTGTGCCCTTAGCAGAGAAACACCCCCAAAACATAACATTTCCACCTCCATGCTTGACAGTGGGGACGGTGTTCTTTGGGTCATAGGCAGCATTTCTCTTCCTCCAAACACGGCGAGTTGAGTTCATGCCAAAGAGCTCAATTTTTGTCTCATCTGACCACAGCACCTTCTCCCAATCACTCTCGGCATCATCCAGGTGTTCACTGGCAAACTTCAGACGGGCCGTCACATGTGCCTTCCGGAGCAGGGGGACCTTGCGGGCACTGCAGGATTGCAATCCGTTATGTCGTAATGTGTTACCAATGGTTTTCGTGGTGACAGTGGTCCCAGCTGCCTTGAGATCATTGACAAGTTCCCCCCTTGTAGTTGTAGGCTGATTTCTAACCTTCCTCATGATCAAGGATACCCCACGAGGTGAGATTTTGCGTGGAGCCCCAGATCTTTGTCGATTGACAGTCATTTTGTACTTCTTCCATTTTCTTACTATGGCACCAACAGTTGTCTCCTTCTCGCCCAGCGTCTTACTGATGGTTTTGTAGCCCATTCCAGCCTTGTGCAGGTGTATGATCTTGTCCCTGACATCCTTAGACAGCTCCTTGCTCTTGGCCATTTTGTAGAGGTTAGAGTCTGACTGATTCACTGAGTCTGTGGACAGGTGTCTTTCATACAGGTGACCATTGCCGACAGCTGTCTGTCATGCAGGTAACGAGTTGATTTGGAGCATCTACCTGGTCTGTAGGGGCCAGATCTCTTACTGGTTGGTGGGGGATCAAATACTTATTTCCCTCTGCAGAATGCAAATAAATTCATATACTTTCCACAATGTGATTTTCCGGATTTAATTTGTGATGTGCTATCTCTCACTGTTACCAATAACCTACCCTTCAATTATGGGCTGCTCATGTCTTTGTCAGTGGGCAAACTTACAAAATCAGCAAGGGATCAAATACTTATTTCCCCCACTGTATAATCTTAAGGCTCTTTATATTCATCTAATATCCCTAATACCTTAATAAGTTAATTATTAAGATGAAGATAGCAGTCCAGCAGCGAGAGGGGTGCTATCCAGTCTTTAGCACTGACTGTCACATGCATGATTATCTTCCAGTTGGTGAGAGGTTATATGTGTGTGCTAGATGCAAACAGCTCTCAGTGAATGAGTCCATTCTCTTGAGGCTAGAGTAGGAGACTTGGAGGAGCTAAGGGAGACACAGAGGTACATAGAGGAGGTCTACAGGAACATTGTAGAGACGTTCTACCTCCAGTCTGACAGTCCCTGTACTGCCTTGGAAGAGGGAGGTCTCCTAAAAGGAGAGCATACCCTGGTGAAGTTGGAAGTAATCCTATAGCAAGGATCAGCCCACCAGGGGATACAATATCCTCTCACATCGAGGATGTCTCTCTAGGAGCTTCTGCCTGGAAGGGAAGGGTTAGAATAGCTGTTGTAGTTGGTGATTCAATTATTAGGCATGTAGATAGCTAGGTGGCTGGTGGGCGTGAGGATTGCCTGGTCACTTTTCAGCCTGGTGCAAAGGTGGAGGACCTCACACATCACCTAGATAGGGTTTTAGATAGTGTTGGGGAGGAGTCGGCTGTCTTGGTACATGTGGATACCAATAAAATCAAATGTGGTAGGGAGGTTCTGGAAAACAAATTTAGGCTCTTAGGTAGAAAGCTGAAATCCAGCTCATCCAGGGTAGAATTTTCAGAAATGCTCTGAAGCCTCAATGTGTGATTGAGATAATGGTGCATGGATGAGGGATTTAGATTTCTTAGGAACTGGGCAACATTCTGGGGTGGAGAGGAAGTTGGTTTCAAAAGGATGGCCTCCACCTTAACAGGGATTGAACCAGGCTGCAGGCATCAATATTTAAAAAGGAGATAGAGCAGATTTTAAAATAGAAACTGTGGGAAGTGCATGGTTTGGAAGAAGGTATCTTTAAAAGATATCACCAAGACAGGGAAGCCAGGGCATCCCAATAGCGAGGTTGCAACTAAAACCATAGTAGACCAAGTGCCTTTAAATAAAGAGCAGATTCTCAAGATTCCAAATTAACACTGTCAACTGATGAGCAAGCTGTGAAAAAGAACAAACATTGTTTGAAATATGCAAAATACCAGAAGCCTAAGAAATAAGACTGAAGAGTTAGAATATGAAAGCTATCCATTCCACTGGGCACCCACAGCAATCAGATAGAAAAACTTATATCAGGAAAATTTCCCAAAGAAGCTAGAGGAGTTGTTTGATGAGTTGGACAGATGGGAAGGCCTTACTATAACCTGGCTGGGCAGAATTCATGCAGTCAAGATGATGCTCCTACCGAAATTGCTCTCTCTCTTTTTGGCACTCCCATTGCCGATTCCTCGGGCTTTCTTTCAGCAACTAAACAAAAAAAAAGTGCGATGGAGTGTGTTGTTTCAAACTTCAGCTAAAGGTGACATGGGAGTCCCAAATTTTTTACTTATATTACCAAGCGGCACAATTGCGGGACCTAGCGGAGTGGGATCCAAGGAACACTAAGAAATGGCTGTATTGGGAAAGAGCTTGGATGGGCACCCGATACCTGAGTTCCATACTCTGGAGCTCGGGAAAAGATATCTTAGCAGCCGCACGAAGAGTCCCGTTGGGCCCTAAGCACTTGTTACATACATGGCTTCAAATCAGAAGGAGGGTTTTCCCTGATAGAAAATATTTTTTACAGATGGCTATATGAGGTGCCCCGGGTTTCCCACTTGGGGTAGAAGAGAATACATACAAGACATAGGCTAAGAAAGGGTTCAGTACCCTGGGACAGATATGGAGTAATGGAGAAATAAAACCCTTTGAGGAACTGAAGGAAGAGTTTGATTTGGAGGAGAGGGACATGGTGTACTATTATCTGCTTAAGGAACTATGGCCCAGATGCATCAACCGTACGTAAAAAAAATCTAAAACGTTAAAGAAGTTACCGAATGTAAAAAAACGAAGAATGCACGAAGGATAGGGAATGCAAATGAGCTGTTCGTTGCAGCTCACTTGCATTCACTAACCCTTCGGTAAAAACGTCCGTAATCTGCCCGTAAGGCATGCGCAGAGCAGCCAAGCGTTATGCTGGCTGCTCTGCGCATGTCCCAAAACGTCAAAACAAAAACAAAACAAAAAAAAACCCAAAACACGTGTTTCAGGAGGGGGCAAAGGCGCTCGTCAGGAGCGTCCTTTATGAGCGTCCTTGCCCCCCACCACCGCCCGAGGTCACCGCTGCTCCCTGCTTGCCAAAAATCCAAAGTTTAAGCTGCCCCAGCTCGCCCCTCCCTTCATCTCTTCTCTTTCTTCCCAGTTCCGCCTCCCGCTATTCTCCGCCCCCGTGCCCCGCCCCCCCTCCCTGAAGTTGTCGCCACCGTTCCCCACCTCCACCGGTGCCCCCCTCCTTGTTACCGGGCCGTGCAGCGCCTCTCACCTCTGTGTGAGGGCGCTGCACGGGGAAGAACAGCTGATCGTCTCCTCTGCAGTCTCTGACGTTCCTCCTCCCTCCTGGGCCCGCCCTCCTCTGACGTAACCAGACGAGGGCGGGCCCAGGAGGGAGGAGGGACGTCGGAGTCTGCAGAGGAGACGATCAGCTGTTCTTCCCCGTGCAGCGCCCTCACACAGAGGTGAGAGGCGCTGCACGGCCCGGTAACAAGGAGGAGGGCACGGGGCAGAGAATAGCGGGAGGCGGAACTGGGAAGAAAGAGAAGAGAGGAAGGGAGGGGCGAGCCGGGGCAGCTTAAACTTTGGATTTTTGGCAAGCGGGGAGCAGTGGCGACCTCGGGCGGGGGGGGAAGGACGCTCATAAAGGACGCTCCTGACGAGCGCCTTTGCCCCATCCCGATCCTTGTTTTCCCCTTTTTTTTTTAAATGCAGGGGGAGCGGGGAGCAGCAGGGACCTCGGGCATCAATAAAGGACGCTCCTGACGCCCGTTTTTTTCCCCCTCCCAATTTTTGTTTTCATTACATTTTGGCAGCTGGGCAGCTCTAATGAGAGGTACAGACCTCTCGTTAGATTTCACGGCGTTTCGTTCGGTTTTCCTGCGTTAAACAAATCGGAAAAGGTTAGTGCATGTCATTTCAATAGGGTTTCTACACTAATTGCTCATCTGCATTCCGTTTTCGTTAGCTGCTACCATCGTCGGAAAATGGGCTTTAGTGCATGCAACGGTTTGAAAATTCTTCCTTAAAGGCTCATTTTTGGCTCGTTAAAGCTTAGTGCATCTGGCTCTATGTCTTGAGGCGGGCTAGAGATGAGTTGGAACTGGCGGAGACAGGGTTGGAAAGGGCGATGAGAGGGGGGGAACAAGGGTAGTATAACTCGTTTGCATAGAGCACTGCTCCTCCTCTCTTCGCCCCAGGGTATTTACACAAAGAGCTGGGAGGAGGATCTTCAGTTCCAGGGGACAGAGGAGTGGTGGGCAGGAAGCTATAGATATCTGTTGAAGAAGTCCATTGCCCAGCCACTGGTAGAAAATGGATTTAAAATTCTGTATAAATAGTAGTAGTAGTAGTAGTAGTATTACACTCCAGTGCGGCTACATAAATTTTATCCAAGCCTCACTACGGATTGCTGGAGAGAATGTGGGGGGACAGGTACATTTTGGCACATTTGGTGGGACTGCCCCCAGATACAGGGGTTTTGGCTTGAAATTTTAGGGAGACTACAGGATATGATAAAGATAGTTTACCCGGGTCATGCTATGTTTTGCCTACTGAATATACGACCTGAAAAGAGCCCGATACATTGTCATAAACTGGCTATCCAATTCCTGGGTGCAGCTAAGTTGGCCATAGCCAAAGCTTGGAGGCAGAAGGAGGTTCCTAAACTTCAGGTGGTAGAAGATACCACCTCTACCAAATGTCAAAATTGACAGCTATCCGAAAAGGGCATATACAAAAATTTCAGAAAATTTGGAATCCATATGAACAATGGAAAGGGATTTAAAGAGGTTAAATGCTGTATTGATCTAGGGGAGTGGGAAGTTAGGGAAAATCAGGACAACAAATCTAATTGATGTAAGAGTTGGGAAATGTTGTTATTGTTTCATAATAGTTCTGGTTTGTTAGCAAGAATGAAGCATATATTTGTAACTGTTAAAAATGAATACAAATATTTCAAAAAAAAAAAAAAAAAGAGTTAGAATATATCACACTAGATGAAAAGACAGACATAACAGGCATCTCTGAGACCAGGTGGAAGGGAAGGAAGATAACCAGTGGGACATTGTCATACCAGGGTACAAATTATATTGCAGTGATAGGGCAGACCAAATTGGTGAAGGGGTAGCATTATATGTTAAGGAGGGAATTGAATCGAATATACTAAAAATTCTGCAGGACACAAAACACATCTTAGAATCCCTATGGATAGAAACTCCATGTGTAAAAGGGAAAAGGATAGTGATAGGAGAGTACTACCATCCACCTGGTCAGAATGAACAGAATAATGTAGAAATGTGTCGCGTCCCGCGCTCCTACCTGCTCTCCTGCCACGGGGGGCGGGAGCCAGCGTCCTCCGCGGCGCGAGGTGGCGGCCCGGAAGCTCCAGCGTGGGGGCGGGCGCTGCCGCGGGAATGGCGGGTCGGGCCGGGACCGGCGGTCGGCGACGGCGACCACCGGTCTTCTCTGTCGCCGGGCGAGGTCCGCGCCGCCCAAGATGGCGGCACTAGTGTGCGGGGGTCGGCGTCCTCCTCGCTCCTGAGCCAGGGAGCCTGGAGCTCCGCCTACTAGGCGCCGGATTGGAGAGCCGAGGAGGTGGCTCCGCCTGGGAGATCGGGCAGAGCCAATCCGAAGGGCTCTGCCGGTTCCCGGGGCCGGATTGGTGGGTTTCTTCCTCGAGGGCGGGGCGGCTAATTTGGCTCGATATTTAAAGATGGAATCTGAGCTGACACTTTGCTTCAGGTTCTGTTCCCGAAGCCTGCTCCGTGGTTCCGTGTTGTTACTTCCTGGGCCTGCCCAGAGACTTGCTTTGAACCTGACTGATTGCTAGCCGCCTGCCCAGAGACTTGCTTTGAACCTGACTACTGATTGCTAGCCGCCTGCCCAGAGACTTGCTTTGAACCTGACTACTGATTGCTAGCAGCCTGCCCAGAGACTTGCGTTGAACCTGACCGCTGCTTGCTAGTTGCCCACACCTCCCGACTCCAGCCAGGTCAGTCCGTCAACCCCGCGGTTCCAGCAGTCCCGCTGACCGCCTGCAGCTGGGGGCTCAACCCCTGGTGAACGGCGGTCGCCGCGGGTGAAGATTCGGGGTTGCTCGGCTGTTCTTTGAGGTCCTTCAGGGCCTTACGGGACCTAAGGGCTCACTGACATTGTGGACAAGACAAAATGTTACCAGAAATTGGGGAGGCTAACAAACTGGGCAACACAATAATAATTGGCAATTTCAATTACATTGATATTGACTGGGTAAATGTAACATCAGTGCATGCTAGGGAAGTAAATTCCTTGATGAACTTCAATGACTGTTTTATGGAGTAGCTGGTATAGGAACCAACAAGAGGGGGAAAAATTCTAGACCAAGTCCTTAGTAGAGTGCATAATCTGGTGCAAAATGTAATGGTGCTGGAGCCGCTTGATAACATTGCTCCATGGTGTGACCACGCCTCGAATATTGTGTTCAATTCTGGTCGCCGTATCTCAAAAAAAGATATAGTAGAATTAGAAAAGGTGCAGAGAAGGGCGACAAAAATAATAAAGTGGATGGGACGACTTCCCTATGAGGAAAGGCTAAAGCGGCTAGGGCTCTTCAGTTTGGAGAAAAGGTGGCTGAGGGGAGATATGATAGAGGTCTATAAAATAATGAGTGGAGTTCAACGGGTAGATGTGAAGCGTCTGTTTACGCTTTCCAAAAATACTAGGACTAGGGGGCATGCGATGAAGCTACAATGTAGTAAATTTAAAATGAATCGTAGAAAATTTTTCTTCACTCAATGTGTAATTGGGCTCTGGAATTCGTTGCCAGAAAATGTGGTAGGGGCGGTTAGCTTAGCGGAGTTTAAAAAAGGTTTGGACGGCTTCCTAAAGGAAAAGTCCATAGACCATTATTAAATGGACTTGGTAAAATCCACTATTTCTGTGATAAGCAGTATAAAATGTTTTGTACTTTTTTGGGACTTTACCAGGTATTTGTGACCTGGATTGGCCACTGTTGGAAACAGGATGCTGGCCTTGATGGACCTTTGGTCTTTCCCAGTATGACCATACTTACAGTGGGGGAAATAAGTATTTGATCCCTTGCTGATTTTGTAAGTTTGCCCACTGACAAAGACATGAGCAGCCCATAATTGAAGGGTAGGTTATTGGTAACAGTGAGAGATAGCACATCACAAATTAAATCCGGAAAATCACATTGTGGAAAGTATATGAATTTATTTGCATTCTGCAGAGGGAAATAAGTATTTGATCCCCCACCAACCAGTAAGAGATCTGGCCCCTACAGACCAGGTAGATGCTCCAAATCAACTCGTTACCTGCATGACAGACAGCTGTCGGCAATGGTCACCTGTATGAAAGACACCTGTCCACAGACTCAGTGAATCAGTCAGACTCTAACCTCTACAAAATGGCCAAGAGCAAGGAGCTGTCTAAGGATGTCAGGGACAAGATCATACACCTGCACAAGGCTGGAATGGGCTACAAAACCATCAGTAAGACGCTGGGCGAGAAGGAGACAACTGTTGGTGCCATAGTAAGAAAATGGAAGAAGTACAAAATGACTGTCAATCGACAAAGATCTGGGGCTCCACGCAAAATCTCACCTCGTGGGGTATCCTTGATCATGAGGAAGGTTAGAAATCAGCCTACAACTACAAGGGGGGAACTTGTCAATGATCTCAAGGCAGCTGGGACCACTGTCACCACGAAAACCATTGGTAACACATTACGACATAACGGATTGCAATTCTGCAGTGCCCGCAAGGTCCCCCTGCTCCGGAAGGCACATGTGACGGCCCGTCTGAAGTTTGCCAGTGAACACCTGGATGATGCCGAGAGTGATTGGGAGAAGGTGCTGTGGTCAGATGAGACAAAAATTGAGCTCTTTGGCATGAACTCAACTCGCCGTGTTTGGAGGAAGAGAAATGCTGCCTATGACCCAAAGAACATCGTCCCCACTGTCAAGCATGGAGGTGGAAATGTTATGTTTTGGGGGTGTTTCTCTGCTAAGGGCACAGGACTACTTCACCGCATCAATGGGAGAATGGATGGGGCCATGTACCGTACAATTCTGAGTGACAACCTCCTTCCCTCCGCCAGGGCCTTAAAAATGGGTCGTGGCTGGGTCTTCCAGCACGACAATGACCCAAAACATACAGCCAAGGCAACAAAGGAGTGGCTCAGGAAGAAGCACATTAGGGTCATGGAGTGGCCTAGCCAGTCACCAGACCTTAATCCCATTGAAAACTTATGGAGGGAGCTGAAGCTGCGAGTTGCCAAGCGACAGCCCAGAACTCTTAATGATTTAGAGATGATCTGCAAAGAGGAGTGGACCAAAATTCCTCCTGACATGTGTGCAAACCTCATCATCAACTACAGAAGACGTCTGACCGCTGTGCTTGCCAACAAGGGTTTTGCCACCAAGTATTAGGTCTTGTTTGCCAGAGGGATCAAATACTTATTTCCATCTGCAGAATGCAAATAAATTCATATACTTTCCACAATGTGATTTTCCGGATTTAATTTGTGATGTGCTATCTCTCACTGTTACCAATAACCTACCCTTCAATTATGGGCTGCTCATGTCTTTGTCAGTGGGCAAACTTACAAAATCAGCAAGGGATCAAATACTTATTTCCCCCACTGTATGTACTTATCATAATATGATCAGATTTGATATTAGCTTTGAAGTATGTATACACAGAAAACCCAATACATTAACATTTAACTTTAAAAAAAAGGAGACTAAAGGAGACAATGATAAAATGAGAAGAATGGTGAAAAAAAATCTAGAGGAGCAGATGCAAAGGTCAAAAATTTACATCAGGCATGGATGCTGTTCAAAAATACCACCCTGGAAGCCCAGGCCAAATATATTCTGCGTATTAAAAAAGGACGGAAAACCAAACTACAACCAGCATGGTTAAAAAGTGAGGTGACAGAAGCTATTAGAGCTAAAAGAAAATCCTTTAGAAAATGGAAGAATCTGACTGAAAATAATAGGAAACAGGATAAGGAATGGCAAGTCAAATGCAAAGCGCTGATAAGGAAGGCAAAGAGAGACTTTGAAAAGAAGATTGCACTGGAGGCAAAAAAACACAGAATAACTTTTTTTAGATATATTAGAAGCAAGAAGTTGGAAAAAATCAGTTGGACCACTGGATGACCGAGGGATAAAAATGGGTAATCAGAGAAGACAAGGCCATAGCGGAGAGATTAAACAAATTCTTTGCTTCAGTATTTACAGAGGAAGATGTGGGAGAGATACCGGTGCCAGAAATTGAATTCATTGCTGATGAGTCAGAAAAAATGAAACATCTCTGTAAACATGAAGAAGTAATGGAGCAATTGGACAAACTGAAGAGTAGCAAATCACCTGGACCAGATCGTATACATCCCACAATACTGATCATTTAACTTGCAGAGCTATTGTTAGTAATATGCAATTTAGCTTTAAAATCAAGCAAGGTACCAAAGATTGGAGGGTGGCCAATGTAACGCCAATTCTTAAAAAGGGTTCCAGAGGTGATCTGGGAATTATAGACCAGTAAGCCTGACATTGGTACAGGGCAAAATGGTAGTGACTACTATAAAGAAAAATTACAGAGAATATGGATAAGAACAGATGCAAAAGAATAGATTAATAAAACAAAGCCAACATGGATTTAGTCAAGAGAAATCTACTACATTTCTCTGAAGGTGAGCCAGTCGATATTGTGTATCTGGATTTTCAGAAAGGCATCTGACAAAGTACCTCATGAAAGATTCCAGAAGAAATTAGAAAGTCGTGGGATAGGAGGCAATGTCCTATTGTGGATTAAAAACTGGTTAAAAGATAGAAAACAGAGAGTAGGGTTAAATGGTCAGTATTCTCAATGGAGAAGGGTAAATAGTGGGGTTCCCCAGGGGTCTGTGATGGAAACACTGGGTTTTTTTCTTTATATTTTTATTCAGATGTTATGTCAAAAATTATACATGTACTCCAAAACATTCAAGAACACAGTTATATTAACAACATTTTGTTAAGATATAACAAATGAGTAAACCTGGTTAAATGATTAAATCGCTGCTTTTTAACATGTTTATAAATGATACAGCGTTGGGAATAACTAGTGAGGTAATTACATTTGCTGATGACACAAAGTTATTCAAAGTTTTAAATCACAAGAGGATTGTGAAAAATTACAAGAGGACCTTACGAGACTGGGCAACCAAATGGCAGATGATGTTTAATGTGAGCAAGTGCAAAGTGATGCATGTGGAAAAGAGGAGCCCAAACCATATTTATGTGATTCAAGGTTGGACACTAGGAGTCATCACCCTGGAAAAGGATCTAGGTATCATAGTTGATATGTTGAAACCCTCTGCTCAAAATGCAGAAGCGTCTAAGAAAGTAAATAGAATGTTAGGAATTATTAAAGGAAATCAAAACTGAGAATGTTATAATGGCTTTGTATCAACTCCATGGTACAACTGCACCTCGAATATTGTGTGCAGTTCTGGTCACCATGTCTCAAAAAAGATATAGTGGAGTTAGAAAAGGTATGGAGAAGGGCAACGGAAATGATTAAGCGGATAGGACAACTTCCCTATGAGGAAAAGCTAAAGCAGCTAGGGCTCTTTAGCTTGGAGAAGAGACAAATGAGGGGTGATATGATAGAGGTATATAAAACACTGAGTGGAGTGGAACAGATAGATGTGAATTGCTTGTTTACTCTTTCCAAAAATACTAGGACTAGGTGACACGCAAAGAAACTAAGGTGTAAATTTAAAACAAAATTGGAGAAAATATTTCTTCACTCAACGAGCAATTAAACTCTGGAATTAATTGCCAGAGAATGTGGTAAAAGCAGTTAACTTAGTAGGGTTTAAAACAGGCTTGGATAATTTCCTTAAAGAAAAGTCCTTAAGTCATTATTAAGATGGACTTGGGAAAATCCAATGCCTATCAAACATATAAAAGGCGAGTGGCGTACTCACTCGCAAATGCGCAGTAGAGACTTCCCTCTCTGCCCCACCCCCGCATCAATACGTGATGACGGGGGCGGGACAGAGCGGGAAGTCTCTACTGGTAAGTTCAATAAAGACAGTGCTCACGCCGGGTGGAGGGGCGGTGGCGGCGACCTGTGGGGGGGCTCGGAACTCCCCCCCCCTCCCATTCCAAAGCTAGCCCGCTTGGACGGGCTCAACAGCTAGTTCTAGGATAAGCAGCATAAAATTTGATTTACTGTTCTGGGATCTGTACTTGTGACCTGGGTTAGCCACTGTTGGAAACAGGATACTGAGCTTGATAGACCTTCAATCTATCCCAGTATGGTAATGCTTATGTTCTTATGACTTCCCAATAACTATAGTGATTCCCTGGAAGATGGGAGGCAAAACCCCATCCAAATTGATACTTTAGGTTATTCAAATTGATAAGACAATTTGTGATCCTTATGGCATCAAGGCCAAATTGTTTCCAGCCCTTTTTATAGGTTACTACAATCCCTGGTGAACTGGATACCCTGGATTTTGTGCACATGTTACACAGTCCCTTGGTTATTTGAGGGAAAAGGCATTCTTTCCTGAAGGTAAGAAGCCTTAAAGGGACATTATATTTTTGTGTGGTCACTCAGCCTATCAGCGATTGCCACCTGAATGGGGGGGAACATGTATAATAGTGGAGGTGTATCTACATTTGACCGAACATAATAATTATTCAGAAATTATACCTCAACCACATGTTTTCCAGATCACTAGTAAGGCTAGGACACTGCAGAAATGAGAGTTAGAAAAATCTAAAATCATAGTGAATGATCAGAGTGTCAAGTCCCTTTAGAGGTGCTGGCACGGAATGAGGACTCTTACTCATGCAGTAAGAAGACTTCAGGCTGTAGTTGAAATAATGGCTCATGATCTAGCCCAAGACATACAGCTTATTAATAAGGAGATGACCCAAATACGTGAATTTACTATTCAAAACAGGCTGGGCTTAGATTATTTACTTTCTGCCCAAGGAGGTGTCTGTGCCATCATAAACACTAGTAGTTGTTGTGTTTATGTTTATGACCAATCTCAGATATTGTTGCATTCAGCAGCCTATCTTGAGAACCTAACCCACGTTCCAGAAAGCTCAGATACGGGTAAAAGTGTCTGGGATTGGTCCTGGTTACCAAATTTTGGTTCTTGGACAAGAAAAATTGTACAGATAATAGTTGTAGTAATTATATTAATACTAATAACTTGTGTGGGATTGCAGTGTTTGCGATATCTCCAATACTTTGTTAGACAGATAACCACATTGAAAACACCTATCATGACTCATTATGTATTTTACAAATCACTTAACTAGAGAGCAGACTGAGAATGAAGACTTATCCTTTGATGGGGGAAACTGCGAAGAAATAATGTTAGAAATAGAAGCCCTAATGAATATTGATGAATGTTGTCTAAATGATTCCCAAAGGAGATCATATGACAAGAAGAGTGAATTGGAAAACTTAGGGTTAATATCTTTAGTCTAAAAAAAATGGAAGACATTTCCTCTGAGTTATATGAGAGAAACCTGCTGCCCTCAGATTTTTCACTGATTTTAGAAGGAGGCTAAATCAATGTGAAATAAGCTGTTTATTTGTAGTTAAAAGGCCTTATGAATAAGAGTACATTTCTCAAGGCAATGTGATAGTGACCATTGTTTTCTTTTCCAGCTCACATGCTGCCTAAAAAATGATTTAGATAGATAAGAAGACATCAGTGATTGTTCTTATCAATAGTTGTCCTGAAACACATCTGTGATTGGCTAATGGTGAAGGTCTCTCTTTCTTTTGTTAGTTTGTTGACCTATTGAACTGAATTTTAGCTAACCCTATGATGTAAGCTTTTTTTTAATGTCTATATAATCTTGCACATTCTTCAGACAGAGAAGAAACTCATGAGAGGAAAACTGGCTTGATTGTTGGTGGTCTGTCTAATGGACATTCTTCTTGCTAGCAATTTTTAATTCTCCGAATAAATGAAATTTCAAATGACCGCTCTGCTGTGAGATGTTGATTATGCAGCTGAATACACAGTATTAAAACTGCATGATATCATTTATCAAGCACAATGGTTCCAGAGAGATGAAAAAATGAAAGGAACTTTCAGAGTAACACCAGCACACTTTAATTTCGTCTATTGGTGTATGTAGTGTACCCTTTACCAGTCAAGTCTGAGATAGTGGCATTCTCACAGCTACTCTCCCTCTGACCCATCCTGATAACATGACGAACTGAGAGACAAACCCAAACCACTCTATTTTACTATCATCAACAGACATACACAGTATTCAGAAAAGGTGTCTTCAAATACGTTTCTCTCAGCTGTTAACTGTTTTTAGCTTCAGTCAACCCATGAATCTCTAACTCTCAAACACTAACTACCTTCTTAGCTCCACTATCATAAAATCATGAGACACAATCACCGCAAAGTCTCTCTCCTGGTTCATACATATCAGCCTGTGACTTCTCATTGTGATATGCTCTCCCAGATTTCAGCCTCGAATTTCTGCTCCCCAAATATATGACTCTGCAGACCCCGCCCCCTTCCCCACACCAAATCAGCTTGAATGAGAAACCTTACCAAATAACAGGGAGGTAAACACTCTTTTTTCATTGTCTCTGTGTCCAGCTCTGATTGAATGCGGAGCCCCTAGATACGATAGATCAGATTCCTGTCACAAGTTTTTTTATGCCTGTTCTCAGTCTTTATAATACACAATTTGCACCATTGTGCATTAAGGAGAAACTGTGGAATAAAGTCAAGCTTACTAAGCAACTTGGATAGATCACTGGTGACACCGGCAATTAACCCCTAATTACCACCACCAGTGGCGTAGCCAGACTGCCAATTTAGGATGGGCCTGAACCCAAAGTGGGTGGGCACAAAATTTTCTCTCTACCCCCCTCCCCCAGCAAAATTTAGTCATGCTAATCAGATGCATTTGTCACACAGGGTAAAGTGCTGCTTTTCAGTGCATCAGATTTCAGAAAAATTTATTTAATAGCCTAACACCCTTTTCAGTGAGCTTTCAGAGGCCAAAACCTCCTGCCTCAGGTCAGTATAATGTTGTTACGGTATCCTCGCCTGACCTAAGGAAGGAAGTATTGGTCTCTGAAACTTCATTAACACAGGTACCATATTACTTTATCCTAAATTAAAAATAAAATTATTTTATTTACCTTTCTTGTATGGCCATTTACTTTTTCTCATTGTGTCGCTCCCAGTCTCTAGATTCTGCTTTCCTTCGTTTTCGCTTAACTCTTCTGCCACGGTTTCCTGGCCATTTCTCATTTTTCTCTCCTTTTTCTTTGCTTTCTTCAATATTTTTCTGCCTCTCTCTCTGTCCTGATTTAATTCATTCTTCCTATCCATTCTTTAATTTCCTTCATCTACTTATGGCTTTTCATCTTTTTCTCACCCTTGTTCTCCCCATGCCCCTTCCTCTTATTCTCCAGCCTTTCACTACTCTCCTTTTCCATCCAGCAGCTCTCTTCTTTCTCTCCCCATCCTTCCAGTCTCCCCTCTCTCTCCCCATCCTTCCAGTAGTCTCCCCTCTTTCTTTCTGCATCCTTCCGTCCAGTGTCACCTCTTTCTCCCTACCCTTCCATCCAGCGTCTTCCCTCTTTCTCTCCCCATCCTTCCATCCATCTACCCTCTCTCCTGATCCTTCCATCTAATGTCTCTCTCTCTCTTTCTAACCAGTGTCTCTGTATCACTCTACCCTTTTCTGTTCAGTGTCCCTTCTCTCTCCACATCCTTCCAGCCTCTCCCCTTTCTCTCCCCATCCTTCCATCCAGAGTCTCTCTCCCCATCCATCCATTTTCCCTCTTTCTCTCCCCATCCTTCCATCTGTTTTCTATCTTTTCTCCCCATCTTTCCATGTTTTCCCTCTTTCTCCCCATCCTTCCATGTTTTCCCTCATTCTCTGCCATCCTTCCATCTGTTTTCCCTCTTTCTCTCCCCATCCTTCCATCCAGAGTCTCTCTCCCCATCCATCCGTTTTCCCTCTTTCTCTCCCCATCCTTCCATCTGTTTTCCCTCTTTTCTCCCCCATTTCCATGTTTTCCCTCTTTCTCCCCATCCTTCCATGTTTTCCCTCATTCTCTGCCATCCTTCCATCTGTTTTCCCTCTTTCTCTCCCCATCCTTCCATCTGTTTTCCCTCTTTCTCTCCCCATCCTTCCATCTGTTTTCTTTCTCTCCCCATCCTTCCATCTGTTTTCTATCTTTTCTCCCCATCCTTCCATGTTTTCCCTCATTCTCTGCCATCCTTCCATCTGTTTTCCCTCTTTCTCCCATCCTTCCATGTTTTCCCTCATTCTCTGCCATCCTTCCATCTGTTTTCCCTCTTTCTCCCCATCCTTCCATGTTTTCCCTCATTCTCTGCCATCCTTCCATCTGTTTTCCCTCTTTTCTCCCCATCCTTTCATGTTTTCCCTCTTTTCTCCCCATCCTTTCATGTTTTCCCTCTTTTCTCCCCATCCTTTCATGTTTTCCCTCTTTCTCCCCATCCTTCCATCTGTTTTCCCTCTTTTTCTCCCCATCCTTCCATGTTTTCCCTCTTTTCTTCGACGAGGTCCGCCCTGCATGCCAGCGCCAGCCCCAGCTCCCATTGCCGGCCACTGCTGCTTTTCCTGTTGAGCAGCAGGGCCGGCGCTACAAAAAGAAGAAGAAGCGCTAACGGCGCTAAGGACGAGAAATGTTAAAAAAAAAAAAGCGCGGCACCGGCAGGCACTGTCTAGGCAGCCTTGAGGCATTGGCTGCTGGCTCACAGGCTCCTCCCGTCGACGGGAGGAGCCTGCGAGCCAGCAGCCAATGCCTCAAGGCTGCCTAGACAGTGCCTGCCGGTGCCGCGCTTTTTATTTTTTTTTTTTTTTTTTAACATTTCTCGTCCTTAGCGCCGTTAGCGCTTCTTCTTTTTGTAGCGCCGGCCCTGCTGCTCAACAGGAAAAGCAGCAGTGGCCGGCAATAGGTGCTGGGGCTGGCGCTGGGCAGGCCTGGCCTGAAATTGGGTGGGCCTAGGCCCAGCCAGGCCCACCCGTAGCTACGCCCCTGACCACCACTCTAGTGCAAGTCCCACAACATATCCCATTATGGCCAATATTAGATCATAGTATTATCATGCAGCAGAAAAAACTATGGTTAATGGGGTTACAAGATACCTTAATCAATGAATGGAACAAAATCCCCGTACTTATCACAGCAAGACGATGCCTCCCACCCCCACCCATTGTAAAGACCAAATTATAAAAATCAAAACAAAGCAGAGATCAACACCCTAACCAATACCAAAACGATAAGCACAAATAATGATTGTAATGGCCACAACATAAAAATAAATAGAATGCACAGACATTTACAGACTGTTAAATACACCAACATCAACACTGATACATATGTACCTATTCCTATAGGTTACATAAATGCGAAATCAGCGGTTAACAAGTCAACCATAATTAGAGACTGGATTGAAACTGAGCAAATAGTTATACTATTCATAACAAAAATGTAGCTGCAAATGAGATGACCCAGTACTGCTTGACTTATACCCACCGGGATATAAAATAACAGAAATTAACAGAATTAAAAAGAAAGGAGGCGGGGGTCACCTTAATATATAAATCCTTCCTTACAGTACAAACCATAACTGAACATATATCCCCTGTGATTGAAATCATGGCATGCAAAATCACAGACTCAACATTAACTGATCAATTATGTGGTATACTTTTCTACCGCCAGCCTGGAAGATGGTCCAACGTCCAAGACGACTTCAAATCAAACATTTGCACAAACTTCTCGAATATCCTTCTAGTAGGTGATACTATGTGCCCAGCACACCTAGACAAACAACATGACGCCAACACCAGGTTTCTAACAAACTTTCTTAACCAATGGAACGGTACCAGCCATCTCATGTAAAAGGTCATAAATTAGACATACTAGCTTAAAGATTCTTAGCCAACAACAACCATATAATAGAGAATCATAACTGGGCAGAGGTGCCATGGTCAACAAACTCACCTTCACACTTCAATGAAAAGAGAACGGCAAAAACAGAGAAAAGAGGACACCACACACTGCCCTAACCAGAGGAAAAGTGAACAACCATAGCTTTGGTCAACAGTGATGAATGGCCACACAAACCAAATACCCACTAAAATTCATGTCATGAGAAACTGGGATGAACTAAGTGGAAACACATTAAATGAAATAGCACCACTGAAAATGAAAACAAAGAGAAAATGACAACCAAACCCCTGGTTTAACGAGGAACTATTAAAGATGAAAAAACTGTGCCGGAAACCGGAAAGAAAATGATCCAAAAACAAATCAGACATGAACAAAACCACATGGAGGAAAGCCCTAAGCAAGTACAAACACATCATAAAAAGAGCCAAAGCGGAATACTACAGCACATATGTGCGCCCAGAAAAGATAATCATGAAAAAAATATATACAAACCAATGAAAAATGTACTGAACACACAAGCTCTGCTAATGAAAAAAAAAACCCCCACCAACAGCAGATGAGCTTGCACAATATTTTGAGGAAATAAAAAGAAGAGCAAACCTAGCTGTAACACAAACAGCACTCATAGATTAAGTACTAGTAGTAGTAGATTTCCTACATGAATGTGAAATCAATGAGGAGCACATCAAGGCAGACAGCATCTGGTCCTCCTTCAAGATACCAAAAACCGGCTCAGATAAAGCACTACTGACAAAATATGCACACACCAGTTGCCTACTAGACAGCTGCTGAAACTACATGATGGAAAACCCACCAGACTGGTTCATCAAACGCTTAACTGAACACATAGAATACATGTTCTTGAATATTATTGCAAAATTCATAGGCAGCAGAGGATACTAACACATTAAGCTAAGACACAAAAGAAGAGGAGGGTAAAAAAGACACACAACTACACAGAACATAATAGCACTGGTGGATGAACGATCAGGATGTTAAAATGTGTTTCAAACACTTGGTTAAAAATGTAAGTTTTTAATGCCAATTTAAAGTCTTTAAGAGATCACTCCGATCGAATAGGCAAAGGTAGTTTGGTCCAAAGTGTAAGAGCTATCACACTGAAACAGTTGTTTCAGGTAAGGTCCAGACATAGTAACATAGTAGATGACGGCAGAAAAAGACCTGCATGGTCCATCCAGTCTGCCCAACAAGATAAACTCATATGTGCTACTTTTTGTGTATACCTTACCTTGATTTGTATCTGTCATTTTCAGGGCACAGACCGTATAAGTCTGCCCAGCACTATCCCCACCTCCCAACACCGTCTCTGCCACCCAATCTCGGCTAAGCTTCTCAGGATCCATTCCCTCGGAACAGGATTCCTTTATGTTTATCCCATGCATGTTTGAATTCCGTTACTGTTTTCCTCTCCACCACCTCCCATGGGAGAGCATTCCAAGCATCCACCACTCTCTCCGTGACAAAATACTTCCTGACATTTTTCTTGAGTCTGCCCCCCTTCAATCTCATATCATGCCCTCTAGTTCTACCACCTTCCCATCTCCGGAAAAGGTTCGTTTGCAGATTAATACCTTTCAGATATTTGAATGTCTGTATCATATCACCCCTGTTTCTCCTTTCCTTCAGGGTATACATGTTCAGGTCCGCAAGTCTCTTCTCATCGTCTTGTAACGCAAATCCCATACCATTCTCGTAGCTTTTCTTTGCACCGCTTCAATTCTTTTTATATCCTTAGCAGGATACGGCCTCCAGAACTGAACACAATACTCCAGGTGGAGCCTCACCAACGACTTATACAGGGGCATTAAAACCTCTTTTCTTCTGCTGGTCACTCCCCTCTCTATACAGCCTAGCAACCTTCTACTTACGGCCACTGCCTGGTCACACTGTTTCATCGCCTTCAGATCCTCAGATACTATCACCCCAAGATCCCTCTCCCCTTCCGTACCTATCAGACTCTCACCGCCTAACACATACGTCTCCCATGGATTTCTACTCCCTAAGTGCATCACTTTGCACTTCTTCGCATTGAATTTTAGTTGCCAAACCTTAGACCATTCTTTTAGCTTCCGCAGATCCTTTTTCATGTTTTCCACTCCCTCCTGGGTGTCCACTCTGTTACAAATCTTAGTATCATCCGCAAAAAGGCAAACTTTACCTTCTAACTCTTCAGCAATGTCACTCACAAATATATTGAACAGAATCGGTCCCAGCACCGATCCCTGAGGCACTCCACTACTCACCTTTCCCTCCTCCGAGCGAATTCCATATAAGATAAGGCACATCTCAAGAACAGGTTGGAATGCCTCTGAAGCCAGCTTGTGCAGGAGGGAGGCGGGGTATGCTTGAGGTTCGGGAGATAAGCCACCTGGCCAGTGGTTTGTTTACCTGAACTAGAGAGCTGCACGGGAACGGGGTTTGCAGGATTCCCGCAGGGACGGAATCAGTTCTGTGGGGTTCCTGCAGGGACGGAAGAAGTTCTGCGGGGTTCCCGCAGGGATGGAAGCAGTCCCTGTGGGGTTCCTGCGGGGACGGAAGCAGTCCCTGTGGGGTTCCTGCGGGGACGGAAGCAGTCCCTGTGGGGTTCCTGTGGGGTTCCCGTGGGGACGGAAGCAGCCCCTATGGGGTTCCCGTGGGGACGGAAGCAGTCCCTGTGGGGTTCCTGTGGGGTTCCCGTGGGGACGGAAGCAGCCCCTATGGGGTTCCCGTGGAAGTGTAAGCTACACCTGCACCAGCCTCTCCATCTACCGAGTACCAAGTTCTTTGAGTGCTGTCTTCTCCTCCTCCTTGCTTTAACAGCACAAATGTGGAAAGTCTTCCATTAAGGAGATGGTAGAGACACAAATGATGATGGAATTCAAAAAGGCGTGGGATGAACACAGAGGATCTCTAATTAGAAAATGGAAGTTATAAAAAAACCTAACCTTAAATGGCTGTATGTGTGTGGATATGTGAAGTAATACTTAGATGGCGACTCTGGCTGTGATTAACTAGGGCCAATACCAGGCAGACTTGTATGGTCTGTGTCTAATATATGGAAGTCTGGTTTAGGATGGGCTGGAAAGGGCTTAGACAGCAACTTCAGTGGCTGGAACATAAGGACAGTTCTGGACAGAGTTTTACGATCTGTGTCCCACAAATGAGAAGACGCATAGACTGGAGTGGGCTTCAACGACAACTACAGCAGTTGGAACATAAGGATAGGGCCAGATAGACTTCTATGGTCTATGTTCCAGAAACACAAAAGAAAGACCATAATCAAGTATATAATATCACACTCGTTGATTTAATCATGAATTGATGATGAGTGTGACTATTGTGCAGACTGGATGGACCATTCAGGTCTTTATTTGCTGTCACTTACTATGCTACAATTAATCCTCTTTGCTCCCGGGCTAATGAGCAGACCTCAGCTCTGACACAGGCATGAGCATCAGATGTTACCTGACCTACTGGTGCGTGCATGTGGTGACCTCTCAGCACACAGTGCCAGTAAATCAGAGACAAATCTTACATGTGCACACCAGAGTGTTCCAAGTTTCAACTTCCATTCCTTCTTTGCCTACAGTGCTGTGGCTGAAATCCAGAGAGCGACTGAGGGAGCTGAGTGGAATTTTCTTTTATGTACCCTTAAATTCTTACAGTGATGGGTGGGGATGGGTTGGGTTATATCTCTACCCTGAACTGAGCTTTGGGGCACATTCTGTGGATGGACGCATCATTGTGTGTGTGGTGTGTGGTGTGTGTGTTGTGTGTGTGTTGTGTGTGTGTTGTGTGTGTGTGTGTGTGTGTGTGTGTGTGTGTAATCTTATTTTACTTTTCTATAGCCTTTCTTTAGTAATGTACTCGATTAGTGTGTGCATTTCTTAATCATTGTGTAGTTGGAACAATAATGATTTCCGTTTAAAGTACTAATAAACACTTTCATTTACCCAATACGAATCCAAAATAATCTGTAGTATTTTATTTTGTGAGCACTCTGTGGTGATCAAGTGAGCAGGCTGCAATACCAAAGCATTCTGGGACTTCGGGTGGGTCAAATATTGAGGGTGCTCGAGCACCCACAGCACCCACGGAGTCGGCGCCTATGCCTCCATGTCCAGCAATTCTTCCCTCCCCTCCATGTCCAGCAATTCTCCTCTTTCCTGCCATCCGTGTCCTGCAATTCTCTCCTCTATTGTCCTCCCATCCCATCCATTCTCCTCTGCCCTGCCCTCCCCTTCCTCCCTCCCTCCCTCCCCTTGCGATTCTCTCCTCCCCTCGATTTGTACTTGAATGTTCTCTGGCTGGCTGGCGCTGGCTTCCCTTCCTTCTCAGTGTTCCGCCCTCTGACGCCATTACGTTTTGACGCGAGGGTGGGGCAATGAGTGGTTATGGATGTTACGAACCCAGGCATCCAGACGTAGAACGTTGGAGGTACAAATTATTATATAGGATGTTTATTTTTTGAGATAAGTTATGTATTACGATTGTTTATGTTTGTAACCCACTTTGAAAAGTGATTCAATAGTTGAAGACGTGACAAAACAACCTTAAGGTTTTGATATGAGAGCAACAGTTTGAGTTGGAGTATAGGGTAATAATATGGTTTAAAAAAAAAAAAAAGGGCAACCTAGAGTAGTAGATCTAATGAGTACGAGTATATATTTTGAAAGGGATCCAATATCAGGAGATGGGTACCTTAATCATACTTGTTTGCGTTGTAGAGTAAGTTAACAGAGGTATTTTGAATTAACTGCAGCCTCTTAATATTTTAAAGAAGTAAGCCCTGGAA
Organism: Microcaecilia unicolor; assembly: GCF_901765095.1. Classification (NCBI taxonomy): domain Eukaryota; kingdom Metazoa; phylum Chordata; class Amphibia; order Gymnophiona; family Siphonopidae; genus Microcaecilia; species Microcaecilia unicolor. The sequence continues at coordinate 627,213,481 of NC_044031.1, forward strand.
AATGAAATTACAATCATCTAACCGTGAAAGTACCAGACAGTGAAGAAGCAAACAGAGCATACGCCAATTCTTTCCCCTCATCTAGCACTATTGTCCTACTCTATGTAACTATGTCATCTATGTGATACCTTGTTCCATACTTTGTACCACACTTTGTAAGCCGCACTGAACCTGCTATCGAGCGGGAAAGAGCGGGGTATAAATGCCACAAATAAATAAATTTTGGTCCAAAAGAGAACGAATGTTCCTGAGTTATTTTAGCACAAAAATTATCTTTCCCCTCCACTCACACCTGCCCCAATGGTACCAAGGTAATTTGTGACTTGTCTCCCTGCACTGACATTACTTTTCCCTCCTGAGTAATGGTCCACCACTAACCATTTACTGTCCTCCTCTAACATGTGATGCACCTATAATCACGTACCTCATCTGACCCATATAATGTTACATTCATGGTCCACCAGTAATCCAATGAAATCTTCATCCCGATAGAGAGAGACCTGCAGAAAATAAGTGCAGAGACTTTCAGACAAAACACAAAAACAAAAGCAAACACAATGCATTGTCCTAACGTTAGTCATACCCTATGATCCAGTACTTAGGATCACCCATGCCCCCTCTGAGCCAGAAAAATTGGCTAAATTGACTAGGCGGAAGGGAAGCCTGAAAGGGTGAATCTTAGTTTTGGTCATTAGCATATTCCTTTAACAATTGCGGCTCATGAGCGGTGCCGGTCAAAATGGTAGCGACTAATAAAGAACAAAACTACAGATCATACACATAACATAAGCATGGATTTAGTGAAAGGAAATCTTGCCTCACCATACATTTCTTTGAAGGAGTGATCAAACATGTGGATAAAGGTGTGTCAATATTGTGTATCTGGATTTTCAAAAGGCATTTGACAAAGTACCTAATGAAAGACTCCAAAGGAAATTGGAAAGTCATGGGGACAGGAGGTAGTATTCTACTGTGGATTAAAAACTGGTTAAAAGAAAACAGAGAGTAGGGTTAAATGGTCAGTATTCTCAACAGAGAAGGGTAGATAATGGGGTTCCACAGGGGCCTGTACTGGGACCGCTGCTTTTTAACATATTTATAAATGATCTAGATATGGGAATAACTAGTAAAGTAATTATATTTGCTGACGACACAAAGTTATTCAAAGTTGTTAAATTGCAAAAGGACATTCCGAGACTGGTAGACTTGGCATTCATTCAAATGGCAGATGACATTTAATGTGAGCAAGTGCAAAGTGATGTATGTGGGAAAGAGGAACCCGAACTATAGCTATGTGATGCAAGGTTCCACATTAGGACCAGGAAAAGGATCTAGGCATCATTGTTGATGGCACGTTGAAACCCTCTGCTCAGTATGCAGCAGCAGCAGCTAAGAAAACAAATAGAATGTTAGGTATTTATAACTTGCTCAGCAGTTGACAGTGATAATTTGCAATCTTTAAAATCTGTTTGCTCTTTATTTAAAGTCACCTAGGGGTTCATTTTCAAAAAAAAAAAAAACCTTAGACTTACAAAGTTCCATAGGTTACTATCAGGCTCATTTTCGAAAGAGATGGACATCCAAAAAGTGACATAAATCAGCATTTAGACATCCATCTCCCAGAAACGTCCAAATCACTATAAATCAAAACCCAATTTTGGACGTCTTTCTCTGAAATCTGTCAGAAGGACGTCCAAATCTCAAGGGGGCGTATCAGGGGCATGTTCAAGGCGAGACTTGGGTGGTTCCTAAGACTTGGACGTCTTTGAGCCATAATGGAAAAAGCAAAGACGTCCAGGACTAAAACTTCAACGTTTTCAGCTAGACCTGTATTTATTACAAATAAGGAAGAAAAAGGTGCCCCAAATGACCAGATGACCACTGGAGGGAATCAGGGATGACCTCCCCTGACTCCCCCAGTGGTCACTAACCCCCTCCCAACCCCCAAAATTGTGATGAACATTACTTGCCAGCCTCTATGTCAGCCTCAGATGTCATACTCAGGTCCATTACAGCAGCATGCAGGTCCCTGGAGTAGTTTAGTAGTAGATGCAGTGCACTTCAGACAGGTAGACCCAGGCCCATATCCCCACTACCTTTTACACTTCTGGAAGAAACTGCAAGCCCTCCAAAACCCAACAAACCCTCTGTACCCATATATAGGTGTCCCCTTCACCCATAAGGGCTATGGTAGTGGTGTACAGTTGGGAGTAGTTGGTTTTGGGCAGCTCAGCACACAAGATAAGAGACCAATGGTCAGATGTGTACCTGGGAGCTTTTTATGAAGTCCACTGCAGTGCTCCCTAGGGTGCCCGATTGCTATCCTGGGATGTCAGGGGGACCAGTCTACTACAAATGCTGGCTCCTCCCACATGCAAATAGCTTGACCTTAGATGTTTTAGACTTGGACATTTCTGTTTTTGAAAATGGCCGAAAATCTAAGACATCCAAAAATCACAAAACGTACAAATCGCAGGACAACCATGGTATTTTCGAACACAAAAAATGGACGGCCATCTTTTTCAAAAATTACCTTCTCCCCGCTTCGGAATTTGGACGTCTTTGTAAAACGTCCAAATTCACACTTACCAGCTTATTTTCGAAAGTTATCACCGGCCATTTCCCGACATAAATCGGGAGATGGCCTGCGATTTCGGAAAAGCGGTGAAATCGGTATAATGGAAAGCGGCATTTTTGACAGCATCGCCACTTTCCCGTTGCTTCGCCGGCGAAAGATCAAGGGGGCGTGTCGGTAGATTAGCGAAGGTGGGACATGGGCGGCCTTGGGCGTGGCTTTCGCCAATAATGGAAAAAAAAAAAGCGGCGTTAAGCAGTATTTCGCCAGCTTTACTTGGTCCTTTTATTTTCACGACCAAGCCTCAAAAAGGTGCCCCAACTGACCAAATGACCACTGGAGGGAATCGGCGATGACCTCCCCATACTCCCCCAGTGGTCACCAACCCCCTTCCAAACTAAAAAAATAAAACTAAAAACCTTTTTTGCCAGCCTCAAATGCAGTACCCACCTCCATGACAGCAGAATGTGTTGTATCCTCCGACAGCCTTTCCCTGGTTGCGATGTGGCTCTCGGGTGAGTGCGACACCTTTTCTGTTAGGTGCACTGCAGAGTCACATTACCAATGCATTGTGTTGGGTGTAGGGTACTGAGCTCTACTCCTATGGTGCTTTTCCCCCCTGCCTACCGGGTCAGAGTGTGCCCTGTTTTGTTTCCTGTTGTAGTCCATGCGGAAGTGGCCATTTTTGTAAGCCAGTTTTAGTTCCCTTTCCTGTGTTACCCACGTTAGAGAACGTAGTTCTTACTTTGCATGGTGCTGAAAGAGGGCATTGTACACCATTGTGCCAGCTCTGACCTACTGCTAATCTTAGTACCAGGGGACTCTTTGCCAGTGGGGCACAACCTCTGATCTGCAGTTAACTGTGAGTAAACATGGTTATTTCAAGAAAGGACTTTTTCAGAGAGATTAGTCTTCAGGTGTGAACTGGTGTGCCAAAGTTGTACAACAGCAATAAGTCCTAGAGGCTGTATGCAGGTCCCTGGAACAAATTTAGTGGGTGCAGTACATTTGTGGGTAGTGGGTTTGGGGGGCTCAGCTCCCAAAGTAAGGGAGCTATGCACGAGGGAGCTTTTCTGAAGTCCACCGCAGTGACCCCTAGGGTGGCTGGTTGGTGTCCTGGCATGTCAGGGGGGCCAGTGCACTAAAAATGCTGGCTCCTCCCACGGCCAAATGCCTTGAATTTGGCCGGGGTTTGAGATGGCCGACATAACTTTCCATTATCGCTAAAAAACGAAGCTGGCCATCTCAAACCTCGGCCAAATTCAAGGCATTTGGCTGGCCAGAACCGTATTGTCGAAACAAAAGATGGCCGGCCATCTTTTTTGAAAATACGGGTCTGGCCAGCTGTTTGTGGCGCCGCAAAAATACATCGCCAGCGCCGTTCGATTATGCCCCTCTTAGTTTCTTTCGAAAATGCCCCTCCACGTAACTTTGTAAGTCTAAGTGCTTTGGAAATACGTTTCCTAATCTACAATGGTTTCTATTGTAACCTCGCTATCAGGGTGTCCTATCTTTCATGTTTTGGTGATATTGTTTAATGATACTGTGCTTTGAACCATGCACTTTTGAGCAACTGTCAGCTTTCTCCCAGTTTCTAGCTCAAAAGCTGCTCTATCACCTTTTTAAAAGCTGATGCCAGCAGCCTGGTTCCACCCTGACCAAGGTGGAGCACATCCTTGCGGAATAGGCTCCCCCTTTCTAAAAAATAAAAATATAAGAATAGCCATATTGGGTCAAACCAACAGTCCATCTAGCCAAGAATCCTGCTTCCAACAGTTGCCAATCCAGGTCACAAGTACCTGGCAGAAACAGAAATAGTAGCAACATTTTATGCTACCAATCCCAGGACAAGCAGTGGCTTCCTCCATGTCCATCTGAATAACATAGTATGGACATTTCCTCCAGGAACTTGTCCAAACCTTTTTTTTTAAGCCCAGCTACACTAACTGTTGTTACCACATCCTCTAGCAACGAGTTTCAGAACTTAACTATTCTTTAAGTGAAAAAATATTTTCTCCTATTTATTTTAAAAGTTATTTCCATGTAATTTCATCGAGTATCCCCTGGCCTTTGTAGTTTTTTGAAAGAGTGAAAAATCGATTCACTTTTACCCATTCTACGTGACTCAGGATTAAGAACATAAGAGTAGCCACACTGGGTCAGACCAATGGTCCATCTAGCCCAGTATCCTGTTTCCAAACAGTTGCCAAGCTAGGTTACAAGGACCCGGCAGAAACCCAGATTTGTAGACTTCACTCATTTCCCACCTCAGCCACCTCTTTAGCCTTTCCTCATATGGTACGAGTTCCACCCCCTTTGTCATTTTGGTCGCTCTTCTTTGAAATGTTTCTAATTCCAAACCTTTTCTAACAGCCTCAGAACCTGAGGAACTGGGCTCAATTCCCTGCAGCTCCTTGTGACTCCGGGCAAGTCACTTAACCCTCCATTACCTCAGGTACAAAATAAGTATCCGTATATAATATGTAAACTGCTTTGATTGTAAACACAAAGGCGGTATATCAAGTACCTTCCCTTTTCTCATATATCTTTTTAGAGATACGGCTACCAGAAATGAACTTAATACTCAAGGTGAAGACGTACCATGAAGCAATACAAAGGCATTATAATATTCTTGGTCTTATTTAGCATCCCTTTCCTAATAATTCCTAGCATCCTGTTTGCTTTTTTTGGCTGCCGCCACACATTGGGGAAAAAACTGCAGAGTATTGTCTACAATGACACCTAGATCTTTTCCTTGATTGCTGACTCCTAAGGTGGACCCAGAATCAGATAACTATGATTTGGATTGTTCTTCCCAAAGTGCATCACTTTGCATTTGACCACATTAAATTTCATCTGCCATTTGGATGCCCAGTCTTTCAGTTTCCTAAGATCTTCATGAAATTTTTTTTCACAGTCCGCATGTGTTTTCACAGCTTTGAAGAGTGGTGTGTCATCTGCAAATTTAATCAACTCACTCGTCATTCCAATTTCCAGATCACTTATAAAAATGTTAAAATAGCATCGGTCCCAGTACAGATCCCAGCGGCACTCCACTATCCACCTTCCACCATAGAGAAAAATGGCCATTTAACTCTACCCTCTGTTTTCCATCCAATAACCAATTACTAATCCACAGAAACACAATCAGGCTTATTTTCGAAAGAGAAGGGCGCCTATCTTTCGACACAAATTGGGAGATGGGCGTCCTTCTCACAGGGTCGCCCAAATCGGGATAATCGAAAGCCGATTTTGGGCGTCCTCAACTGCTTTCCGTCGTGGGGACGACCAAAGTTCACGGGGGCGTGTCGGAAGCATAGCGAAGGCTGGACTGGGGCATGCCTAACACATGGGCGTCCTCAACCGATAATGGAAAAAAGGGCATCCCTGATGAGCACTTGGGTGACTTTACTTGGTCCGTTTTTTCTTGCGACCAAGCCTCAAAAAGGTGCCCGAACTGACCAGATGACCACCGGAGGGAATCAGGGATGACCTCCCCTTACTCCCCCAATGGTCACTAACCCCCTCCCACCCTAAAAAAAAAAACAGAACTTTTTAAATATTTTTTGCCAGCCTCAAATGTCATACCCAGCTCCCTGACAGCAGTTTTAGTGGGTGCAGAACACTTCTGGCAGGCGGACCCAGGCCCATCCCCCCCTACCTGTTACACTTGTGCTGGTAAATGGGAGCCCTTCAAAACCCACCAGAAACCCACTGTACCTATATGAAGGTGCCCCTCTTCACCCCTTAGGGCTATGGTAGTGTTGTACAGTTGTGGGTAGTGGGTTTAGGGGGGGGGTGTGGGGCTCAGCACACAAGGTAAGGGAGCTATGCAACTGGGAGCAATTTATGAAGTCCACTGCAGTGCCCCCTATGGTGCCCGGTTGGTGTCTTGGCATGTCAGGGGGACCAGTGCACTACGAATGCTGGCTGCTCCCACGACCAAATGGCTTGCAATTGGTCGTTTCTGAGATGGACGTCCTCGGTTTCCATTAGTGCCGAAAATCGGGGACGACCATCTCTAAGGTCAACCTAAATTTCGCGACTTGGGCGTCCCTGACCGTATTATCGAAACGAAAGATGGACGCCCATCTTGTTTCAAAAATACGGGTTTCCCCGCCCCTTCGCCGGGACGTCCTAAGAGAACTTCCTCAGGAAAACTTGGGCGCCCCTTTTGATTATGCCCCTCCACGCCTCCTATCCCATGACTTTTTAATTTTCTCAACTCTCTCATGAGGAACTTTGTCAAAAGCTTTCTGAAAATCTAGATACACTACATCAAATCAGATCACCTTTACCCACGTGTTTATTCATGACTTCAAAGAAATGAAGTAAATTGTAGAGGCAAGACTTACATTGGCTGAACTGCTGACTCTGTCCAATTAAACCATGTTTACCTACATGCTCCATAATTTTATTCTTTATAATAGTCTCCACTATTTTGCCCAGCACAGAAGTCAGGCATACTGGTCTGTTATTTCCTGGATCACCCCTGGAATCTTTATTAAAAAAAAAAAAAAAAATCAGCATTACATTGGCCACTCTCCAATCTTCAGTTACTATGGCCGATTTTTATGACAGGTTACAGATCACTCACAGCAGTTTGAGTTCTTTCGGTATCCTGGTATGTATGCCATCCAGTCCAGATGATTTTAATTTGTCAATATGGCTCAATACATCTTCCAGGCTCACCAAGTTTTCTTTCAGTTTCTGTACATCTTCTACCTGTACCAGAAATGGTTTTCAAGGGTGAACTCTTACATCTTCTTCTATAAAGACAGAAGCTAAGAATTCATTTAATCTATCCACTATGGCCTTGTCCTCCCTGAATGCCCCTTTTGCTCCCTCATGATTTAATGGTACTACGGATTCCCTTACAGGCTTTCTGCTTCTGATGTGCCTTAAAAAGATGTCACTATGAGTTTTTATAGAAACATGACGGCAGATAAGGGCCACATGGCCCATCCAGTCTGCCCATCCTCTGTAACCCCCTAACTTCCTTTTCCTAAGCGATCCCACATGCTTATCCCATGCCTTTTTACATTTTGGAATAGTTCTCAACTCCACAACCTCCACCAGGAGGCCATTCCACGCTTCCACCACCCTTTCTGTGAAATAGTACTTCCTTAGATTACTCCTAACCAGGGGTGTGCTGGTAAATTTTTAACAACAGGCTCTTTCTCCGGACGTAGCCAGCTCTGCAGTTGGAAGGGCCAGGGGTGGGGTGGGGGGAGCAACACTTGCTTGTCTCCCCCTCCCTTCGTGCGGGCACGCTAGGCATACCTTTGCTGGCAGCCAATAAATGGACTGCCACCACTCCTAACGTCTTGCTCTGAGCAGCATGCTGGAACTTCTCTCACATGCTCGAGAAGTCCCAGCCTGCTGCCCAGAGCTGGAAACAAGGAGCGGGGAGCAGCAGTAGTCTATTTACTTGGCTGGCAGGGCTCAGCATCCCCACCAGCAAAGTAAAAGATAATTCAGCAGGGGGCCCAAGCCCACATTTTGGGAGCCAGTTGTTAAAGTAGCCATGGAGGGCCCTACTTTAACAACCGGCTCCCAAAGTTCTTAAAAACTTAACAACCGGCTCTTGCGAGCCTGTGAGAGCCTGCTCCAGCACACCACTGCTCCTAACCCTATTCCCTCTTAATTTTGTCATATGGACCCTCATTCCAGAGCTCTCCATTTGAAAAAGGCTCTCTTCCTGTACATAAATGCCCTTGAGAAAACGTCTCTATCATGTCTCCTCTCTCTCTCCTCTCTTCCAGCGTATACATGTTGAGGTTCATAAGCCTGTCCCTATAATTTTTACATTCAAGACCGCTTACTAATTTTGTAGCCGCCTTCTGGACCAACTCCATCCCGTTTACATCTTTCCTTAGGTGCGGTCTCCAGAACTGCACGCAATACTCCAAATGGGGCCTCACCAGAGACTTATACAATGGCGCTATCACCTCCTTTTACCTGCTGGTCATGCCTCTCTTTATGTATCCAAGCATCCCTTCTGGCTTTGACCGTCACTTTTTCTACCTGTTTGGAAGCTTTAAGGTCATCAGACACAATCACCCCCAAGTCCTGCTCTTCCTTTGTACACTGAAGTACTTCACCCCCTATACTGTACCGTTCCCTTGGATTCTTGTGACCCAAGTACATGACCCTGCATTTTTTGGGATTAAACCTTAGTTGACAAATATCGGTCCATTCCCCCAGCTTTGCTAGGTCCCTCCTCATGTTATTCAGCCCTCCAGGGTGTCCATCCTGTTGCAGAGTTTAGTATAATCCGCAAAGAGATAAACCTTACTAGACAGCCCTTCTGCAATATCGCTCACAAAGATGTTAAAAAGAGTTGGCCCTAGGACCGATCTTTGCGGTACTCACTGACGACATCCTTTTCTTCAAAGAAAGCTCCATTTACCACTTCCCTCCGTCTCCCACCATTCAACCAATTTTCAACCCAATCAGTTACTCTAGGTCCCATCCAGAGGGCACTCAATTTATTTATCATTCGCCTTTGCAGAACCAGTCAAAGGCTTTGCTGAAATCCAAGTACACCACATCAAGCACACCTCCCACATCCAACGGTTTGGTCACCCAGTCGAAGAAGACAGTCAGATTTGTCTGACACGACCTGCCACTAGTGAAGCCATGCTGCCTCGGGTCCCGCTTTCCATTTAGTTCAAGAAATCTCACAATCCTCCTCTTTACTCACCACCGAGGTCAGACTGACAAGTCTGTAGTTCCCAACCTGCTCCTCACTTCCACTCTTGTGCAAAGGAACCACATCCACCCTTGTCCAGTCCACCGGGACCACTCCAATTTCTAAGGAAGCATTGAAGAGGTCCGTCAGCGGAGTCGACAGAACTTCCCAGAGTTCCTTAAGCACCTTCAGGTGTATCCCATCTGGCCCCACCGCTATGTCTACTTTTAGTTTGGCAAGCTCCTCACGAACACAGTCCTCCGTAAATGGGTCTTGGTCTACCATCCATCCATCCCCTTTAGCCTTTGTTTTCTGCAGCCCTACCCCCAGGCTTCCATCCGTGAAAACAGAGCTAAAATAATTAAGCAGTTCAGCTTTATCGTTATCTTCCACATATTTCTCTCCCTCAGCTTTGAGCCTCACAATGCTATTATGGCACTTCCTCTTGTCACTTACACATCTGAAAAAGGTCTTATCCCCCCATTTTACCATATTAGCTATCTTTTCCTCTATTTGCCGCTTCACTTTTCTGATAGCTTTTCCAGTTTCTCTTCGCTTATTCAAGTATTCTCTCCTGTCTTCATCTTTCTGAGTCGTCTTATAACGTGTGAAGGCTAGCCTCCTTTCCCTTATCTTTTCAGCTACTACGTTCGAGTACCAGAGAGGCCTTTTTTTCATCTTACTTTTATGTAATTTTCTAACATAAAGGTTAGTTGCCTTTAATATAGCTCCTTTCAGTCTTGTCCATTGCTGTTCTACCGCCTTCATCTGTTCCAATCCCGCTAACTGTTCCATGAGAAATTCCCCCATCTTGACAAAGTTAGTTCCTTTGAAATCCAGGACCTTCAATCTCGAATGAGCCCTCTCTTCTGTTTTAATATTGAACCATACGATGATCACTAGATGCCAAATGGTCTGCCACCTTGATGTCAGAAACGTTCTCTCCATTCATAAGCACCAGGTCGAGAATAGCTCCATGCTGTTACCCACTGCTGGAACAATTCTTCCTGTAAGAAATCTAAGATCTCTCTGCTTCTAGTCGGCTCCGCAGCCAAGGTAAGTCTCCGCAGCAAGTTTTTCTTCATATTCTCTTTTAGCCTTCTTTATCAATGCTTTGCATCTAGCTTGACAGTGTTTATGCCACTTCTTATTTTATTTGGATTCTTTTTCCATTCTTTGAAGGATGCTCTTTTGGTTTTAATAGCCTCTTTCATTTAAACCTTTTAACCATACTGCTTGTCGTTTGCTCTTTTTTCCACCTTTAATACGTGGAATACATCTGATATGGGCTTCCACAATGGTATTTTTAAACAACTTCCATTCCTGATTTAACCTTTGTGGCTGATCCCTGTAGTTTCTTTTTAACCTTTTTCCCTTATCTTGTCATAGTCACCCTTTCAAATATTAAAAGCTGCTACAGTAGATGTCCTTAGTGACTTCACACAGATATCAACTCAAATTTGATCATGTTATGATCACTGTTTCCCAGCAGATCCAACACTGCTACTTCTCGTACCATACCTGCATTCCACTAAGAACTATATCTATAATAGCTCCCTCTCTCATCAGTTCTTGGACCAGTTGCGCCAAGAAGCAGTCATCTAGGAATTGTACCTCCCTAGCACTCCCTGATGTAACATTTATCCAGTCAATATCAGGGTAATGGTGCTTAGTTCCTAGCAAATCTAAAACCCTCCTCCCTGCACCATCATCTCATCCACGCATTGATACTACAGAGCTCTGCCTGGCTCTTGGGTCCTGAGGTTCTGCGTTTTACCAAAGAGCCTAAATTTGGCTTCCAGAACCACTCTGACACATTTTCCTATGTCACTGGTACAGCGAAACACCATTTGTACATGGCCCATTATTGCACAGGTCCACATAATGCACGAGGCAACATGCCTCCCTGTTTTGTACACAGGGCTCGTTTATATTTGCTCCCTACTTCAAATTCTCCCTTTGATCCTGCCCTTGCGGAAGCAGAAAGTTAAGTTAGAAATGGGCAGGGCACAGCAGAGAGCATCTCCGAACTTGGATAGACAGCCGATGTGAATCACTTTGCTACCTAAAACCTGGGCAGAGAAAGTATTTAAGGTAGGGAGGGCAAGATGAGGGGGTGAGTCAGTCCACTCCTGCCACGGTGTTAGTTAAAAAAATGGCACTCTCAGGCTTTGTACTGCAGACCGTGGTCTGCCATTTGAGTAGGCCTGATGATTCATTTATATATGCCTTGATGGTATGCAGTTCAAGGTCCTTGCCTCCAAAGTACCATGTACCATCAGTCCTCCACTATAACCACATGTACCAAGACAGCAAATTCTTCCCCAGCACTGTCTAAAATTTTATCTAGATGATGTGTGAGGTCCGCCACCTTCGCACCAGGCAGGCAAGTGACCAAGCAATCGTCACATCCACCAGCCATCCAGTTATCTACTTGTCTAATGATCAAATCTCCAACTACAGTGGCTGTCCCAATCCTTCCCTCCTGGGCATAAGCCCCTGGAATGGAGACACATTTGCAGTATGACAGAATATTGCATCCCCTGGAGGGCAAATCCTGGCTACAGGTCACTTCCTACCTCTCCACAGTGATGCTGTCCCTTCAGGAGATATTTCTCCTCCATGGCAGCACAGAGGTTGACAGACTGGAGGTGGGACTTTTCTCCTATGTCCCTGTAGGCCTCTTCTACAAACCTCTCTGTCTGCCTCAGCTCCTCCAAGTTTGTTATTCTAGCCTCCAGAGATCGGACCTGTTCTCCGAGTGCTAGGAGCTCTTTGCACCAAGTACACACATATGACTTCTCATCAACTGGGAGATAATCAAACATGTGACACTCAGAGCAAAAACTAGATAGCCCCCATTTTGCTGCTGGACTGCTGCCTGAATTTTACTATTGGTAGTTTCTTAATTAATGCCTAATGGAACTGGAATATGTAAACTAAAGTCCCATGAGACTGCTAGTTAAATGCTATGCTAATATTTAGTTTTTATTATTATTTTATGTTATTAGTAGGTTCCCCCTCTATAGATCTAAGTAGAATATATTTCTAACACCTAATTACTGGCCGACAGAAATTCCCTAATTAAATGTGTAGCCTCCTAATTGGTTCAAGGGCCTATATAATCAGAGATTAGGCCAGGGGTAGGCAGGAATTAAAGTCTAAATTGAGGTGTCCTCTGTCTACATAGACTATATACTGATACTATAGTAACTGTAAAATAGCCCCCTTAAATGCTAGCCTATGGAACTGTAACAGATACTTTATATGCTAAGAAACACTATTCCTTAAACTTCTTTGCTAAGTGAGCAGAGTAACTTAAAATAAAGTCCCTGATTTTATCTCTTTAATTCTAAGTCTACCTTTCCCCAAGTTTAAAAACAATTTCCCAGCAAATGAAGATCTCTCCCTCTCTAGAAATCTTCTCACAGCACCTCTTCTGGACTAAGGGGAACTCAACCCCACCTTATTATGTGTTTGTGCTTCCTTGGTGATTCACACTGCAATCAGTGTGCTAATAGGGCCCTTTGAACTTTTTTCTTTAATCAGTCATTGTGGACACAGACTGGTGGCATACAGCAAAGGGGTTAATAGAGGGACTGTTGGGAATATGATGACACTGCTAACCTGCATCTTGCTAATGACATGACACTGCATACGAAGATATCTGTTGTCTCTTATTTGGTCACTTTGGAGCCAAAGTGGCCCTCACTTAAAAATGTTAGTGAAGACTAATGTTCTAGAGATATGCAAATGATCCAGATACCCACCGGCAGAATCTCCCAGCACCTTCAATGTGAATTCTCATCATTCTCCTCTCTTGTGCACCTGCCAGGGAATAATAAATGGCAGCCACCAAAGGTACAGTGGATACAACGCCCACAGCCAGCATCTTCACTATCCGCCGATTCCATAGAGAGCTGCAAGACATGGAAAAACACAGTCATGGAACTGGAGGAAGGACTCAGCTAGTCACATCACACCATCAACACTGAACCAAGACATGCACAAATAGGTGAACCAGTCTATGACCCTTAGAAGAATAAGAGACTGTGGCAACGGCTCCTTTGGGCACTCCACACAAAACAACTACCCTCTCCAGTGACACTATCATCAGCATGTGATTCTAATAATAATAACAACAACAATAATAATAATAATAATATCTAACACTACTGGGCATAGAGGTACAAAATAACCCTTCCCCACAGAGTTTACAATCTAAGTGGGTGCCTGAGACAATAGAAGATAAATGACTTATTAAAATTCACAAAGTACATCAATGGCAGAGGCATGATCTGAACTCTGGCTTTCCAGGTTCTCAGTCCATTGCTCTAAGCACTAAGCCACTTCCTCTCTGCATTCTAATGATAGTGTCACTAAAGAGGAGCCTTTTCAAGTCTGGGAAGATGGCAGTGGACAGGAAGGCGTCAGTGATCTACAGAATGGCGTAAGACTGGGAACTTTGCAACCCCAAGTAGAGGAATAGGCCTGTGTGGATATTTAGGACTGGCTCACAGAAGGAAAGCGAGACCCCCTACAATGTGCAATGTCCCACAATTTAATAACAAAAGGCATCTATAGTGATCCCATCACTTACTGAAGGATAAGGAGAGGAGTGCTACGGACCTGCCCCTTACCAACGGGTAAAGAGCTGTCCCTTACAGGCGGGAGAAGAGAGGGGTGGCGCAGAACGTAACCCTTACTGATGGGTAAAGAAAGTGGTGCTGCAGGAGCTGTCCCTTGCTGGTGGGTGAAGAGAGGGATGGTGCAGAACCTGTCCCTTACTGGTGGGTAAAGAGAGGGGTGGTGCAGGAGTCGTCCCTTACTGGTGGATGAAAACAGAGTTGCCACAGGAGCTGTCACTTCCTGGTGGGTGGAGAGAGAGTTGCCGCAGGAGCTTAATAGATTTTGAAGAAAAAGGTAATGCAGGAGCTCTCCCTTATGGGAGGGTGAAGAGGGCAGCATCTACTACTACTACTACTACTACTAGCTGTCCCTTAATGGTGGGGGAAGAAAGGGGTGCAACAGGAGCTTTCCATTACTAGTGGGGGAAGAGAGGAGTGCTGCAGGAACTGTCCCTTATTGGTGGGTGAAGTAAGGGCTTCTGATGGACCTCTCTCTTACTGGTGGGAGAAGAGAGGGGTACTGCAGGAGCTGTCCCTTACTGGTGGGTGAAGACTGTTCACTTTCTGTCTTGCCTCTGAGACAGAAATAACCTTCTGGAGGAGTAAATCTTTACTTCCCAGGCAGAATTCCAGGCAAGAAAAACTCTGGCTACTAAATAAGTATTAGACATAATAAATGTTTATTCACATTGTCAAAGAAGTCAATCAGTAATTATTGAAATAGTAACAAATAAACTCCCAGTACAGTATAATATGTAGCAAATAAAAACAAAGCTTTCCCTGGTAGCTGTCAATATGTCCACCTGCTAGTGTAGGCACATTGGAGGCTCGCCATCCTCAGTTCTGTTTCCTCTTAAATACTTTTTCTTCCTTTCTTCATTATCTTAATTATAATTACCCTTCCTACCTAATGAATATGCATCTTTCCAGAATATTCTGTTTCCTGTTATGATGAATCATGTTCCATCAAATTCTATCATTTATTCCCTTATTATATTGGCAGTTAGTGCCTGTCATGCCTATAATCATACGTTTGCATTTGATATGGGTTGACCTATGTCCTTGGTAAGCACAGTCATCATACTAGCCCCCTCCACCCTCTTGCTTAGCTTAGTTTTACCCACACACCCACGTACTTCTCCTTCTGATTGGTTATCTGGATACTGCTCATGTCCTTAGTCATAGGAGCCTCTGGCTCTTAGTTGCTGACCAGCAACTTATCACAAGTTAGCATAGGTCAAATGTCAGACCACAGCCTTAGAAAGGTACTTTTCAGAAAAAGCACATTTATAAAAAATTCTCTTCCAACTCTTAAGTCTGCTCCCAGCTCAAGAAAAGCAAAATAGCTTATATTAAAATAAAAACTAGAAATATGTACGGTTTGCACCTTTTCATGAACTTTATGATATACAAGAGAGGGGTATCGCAGGAGCTGTCCCTTACTGGTGGGTGAAGACAGGGATACCGCAGGAGCTGTCTCTTACTGATGGGTGAAGATTGGGTACCATAGGAGTTGTCCCCTACTGGTGGGTGAAGAGAGGGGTGCCACAGGAGCTGTCCCTTGCTAGTGGGTAAAGACAGGGGTGCCGCAGGAGCTGTCCCTTACAGGTGGGTAAAGACAGGGGTGCCGCAGGAGCTGTCCCTTACAGGTGTGTGAAGACAGGGGTGCCGCAGGAGCTGTCCCTTACAGGTGTGTGAAGACAGGGGTGCCACAGGACCTGTCCCATACAGGTGGTTTAAAAGGGGAATGCTACAGGCGCGCTCCCTTACAAGTGGGCAAAGAGAAAGAGGTGCCACAGACCCTTACTGTAGGGTGAAGAGGGGGTGTTGAAAGAGCCGTCTCTTACTGGTGGATGAAGAGAAGGATGCCAATGGATGGGTGATGAAAGGAGTGCATGAGCTGTCCCATACTATCGGGAAATAGAGAGATCAAATAGCTTCCAGCTCTTTCTGACAGTTAAAGAAAGGAGTGTAAAAAGATCCATCACTTATCAGAAGGTGAGGAGAGCGGTGCCACTGATCCTCTAAATTAAAATCATATTATTGAGTAGTAAAAAACAGTTCAATCTTTTAATAACTAAGGAAGAAGGGAAAATTAAGTTCCTGCCTAATTGCTGATGGGGAGAAAGGTATGAGGTTCCCAAACATTAGTAACAGGTGAGGAAGGAGGTACAGGGGTCCCTTCTCTTAATAATAGAAGAGGGAGGAGCTACAGGGTCCTTTCTATTAACAGCAGGTGGGGGGGGGTCACTTGTTGCAGCCGACCTAGCAAAATGTCTCAGAGAGTGGCTCCAGGCTGCTCTCTCTAAATCTGCTTTAAACGTGCAGAATTTCTCTCTTGTTGGAGCTCTATTTTTGGATCTTGGGTTGCTAGCTACTCAGCAAATGGTTAATCGGGTGGTCTGAGACCCTCCTTGCACGAGATCTTCCAAGATGGCGACAGAATACATTAGCTCCACGGTAACACTGGATAACATAAGAACATAAGTGTTACCATACTGGGACAGACCGAAGGTCCATCAAGCCTAATATCCTGTTTCCAACAGTGGCCAATCCAGGTCACAAGTACCTGGCAATATCCCAGAACAGTAAAACCGATTTTATGCTACTTATCCTAGAATAAGCGGTGGATTTTTACACGTCCATCCCAGTAGAGGACAGCTACTGCAGTACCGCCCTCTTCACCCAGCAGTAAGAGATAGCTCCTGCGATACCCCTCTCTTCACCCATCAGTAAGGACAGCTCCTGTGGTACCCCTCTCTTCATACACAGCTAGTTTTACAACGTCTGCATTCCAAGAATATTTCTGGTGTGGTTAGGAGATGGATTTCCCCTTTTTTGAGTGAGAAGAGTTTTTGTGTTGTTCAAGGATTGAATAGATCCGAAACAATAGAATTAATGACGGGAGTGCCTCAAAGGTATGTTTTGTCAGCAATTGTTTTAAATATATTTCTTCTCCTGTGTTTTGCTGAAGGGATTGGGTCTTTTTTTTTTGTAGAATTTATGCTGATGATATGCAATTCTTTTTTAAATTGAGAATTCTCTTACAGAGAGCGTTCAACTTACATCTCTATTTAAAGACTATCAAGCAAATTGAGAGCAAATGGTCCCAGTTTAAACATTTCTAAAGTGATCTTGATGTCAAGCTCTCCTATGAATAATGTGCCGAAATCTGTTACAATAGACGGAGTAAAAAATTTTTATTTAGTAATACCATTCAATCCTTGGGAGTGATTTTAGACCCAGCCTTCAGAATGAAATCTCAGGTTTCTAAAGTGATTAGTAGTGTCTTTTTCAAACTGAAGCTTATAAGATGGATAAAATCTTTTAAGACTGTTTTCTCAATAACATTTTCACACAGCGGTGCAAAGTATAGTAATGCCGTTCTTTGATTACTCCAATGCCTAATTCATTGGTTTGCCAAAACATATTTTACATTCTTTGCAAATTGATCAGAATGCTGTTGCATGTGTTCTACTAGAGTTAAGACATTTTGAACATATTACCCCACTTTGATTTCTTTGCATTGGTTGCTAGTACATTTTAGAATTCAGTATAAGATTTTATTATTAGATTTTAAAATGATGAGCAATAAGATTTCATCTGTTATTGCATTCAGTTTACATTTGCATCAACCTGTTAGATTACCGAGATCTTCTAGAAATCTTTTGGACACTCCATTTTTCAAGCTGATCTATTTGGACGAATATAGAAATTCTTTTTCTATATTACTGGGCTGAAGCTTTGGAATTCACCACTCACTGAAGTGAGAGCTTTGAGAAGTTTGTAGAAATTTTAAAAGGCTTTTAATTTTGTTTTATTTCATAAGAACAGCCATATTGGGTCAGACCAATGGTCCATCTACTTCAGGAAGCAGGTGAAAGCTTGGCTGTTCAACCAGCTTTAATGGAAGAAGTAACTAACTTGTTAGTCTCACTCACACACACAAGGAGAGACTTGGGCTGCACATACTGCAGCAGGACATGTTTATCCACTCCTACACTAGATAATATTAACCCATCCCTGACTTCATGTGCAACTTTCTTTAAATTAATCATCTTACTGCCTAACTCTTCTTAACTCTCTTGCTTTATCCTTCACTATCAATTAAAATGTTCTATTATGTATTGTGTTGACATTGTAAGTAG